>NC_048220.1:119483761-119638483 GCF_002007445.2 Ailuropoda melanoleuca | reverse complement strand
AAAAAAAAAAAAAGAAAAAAGAAATTAGATGAGATCCAAGCACCAGACTTTGATCTGGAGCCCGAGCACATCTGGAGATGTAGTGTTGAAGAGGCACCAGCCATGGAGACTGAGAAGTGAGGGGTAAGAACTAAGAGTGTGGTGTCTGGGACCACTCAAAGCAACTGTTGAAGGCGGAGCAGTCATCAGTTGACATAAATGATGCTGATAGGGTAGGTGAGGTAAGAACTGAGAAGTGGGCACAAGCTTTGGCTGCATAGATGCTACCGGTGACCTGCGTGAGAGCAGTTTTGTGGAGTGAGAGCCTTACTGAGACAGGTGGACAAAAGAAACGGGAGAAAGAGAGTAGCACCACAGAGCCCAGGTGACTCCTCGAAGGGGTTTTACAGCAAAGTGGGGCAGAGACTTGGAATAGAGCTACAGGAAGGTAGGCTCAAGTTGAGAACTATTCACAGTTAAATTTCTGGATTCTGATTATGGTACCGTGGTTATGTAGAAAAATATGTCATTCGTAGGAGAAATACGCTGAAGTATTTAGAAGCAAAGTGTCATGATGTCAGCAACAAAGTCTCAAATGATTCTGCAGATATATATCTATATAGATAGATATAGATAGATATAGATAGAAATATATGTATACACACACATATATTGGCATATATGTTATTATTCAACAAAATGTATGTGTATAGAGAGAGAGAGAGAATGCAATATGGCAAAATGTTAAGAAATGGTAAATCTAGGTAAAGGGTATTGTGCTGATTGTATTATTCTTGCAAATTTTCTGAGAGTTTGAAACTTTTAAAAATAAAAAGTTGAAGAAAAATATAGAGTTAGTATAGCAAGTGTTGTGTTTTGTTTTGTTTTGTTTTGTTTTGCCAAAAGTGTTCCAGGAGAAAGGGAAAATGAACAATGCAGGAGGGAAGGGAAGAATTGCAGAAACAAGGGTCTTGAGTAAGTGACAGGATGGGATCCTCTGCCCCAGGCCACGGCTTGGCCTCCGTAGGGACAGAGCAACAGGAGGGCACAGGAGAAGGACAGACAGGTAGGCAGCCAGGTGACCAGACAAGTAGGTAGATCTGGCAGGTAGGCTGGTAGATTTGATGGTGAAAACATGTTCACCACACATGTGAACAAGTTCTTTGCTGGTATCTTCTTTCTTTTTTTTTTTTTTTTCCCTTCAGTAAAAGAAAACAAAGAAGAGCATATGCTGAGAATGAGCAGGGAGAAAAACCTGTTGGAGGTTCGAAAAGATAAAAGAAAAACAATAATAGAAAAGTGGGTAAGAAAGATGATTAGAAAAATACAACCAGGTTGTCAGGCATGTCGAGTGCCCATGTCAGGCCTGTGGTCATGAATTTAAGTTGCAACCAGTCAGGGTGGCTGTGAGTTTCCTCTTTTGAGGAGGCAGGCTCATAGTAGTAAAGAGGACCACAGGCAAGTGACAGTCAAGGCATCTCAGAAGGCTCAGGGACAGAGGAAGAAAGCTCATAGTTTCTGAACTGCCCAGATATGTGTTCAGACCAGAGAACCACCCTGATACACAAATGACTGAATCCAAATGTCTTGATTCTAGATACAGTCTGCACCATTTAATTTATGTATTTGCAAATATTAACTGCTTGCCAGGAAGGGGGCTAGAAGCTAAAAGGGTCCTGGGGAATGCTGGTGCTGCCTTTCATTAGGCGTCATGCTGAACATCATCGAGGAATGACTCCAGACGTGGAGTGATCCCTCCACAAGCAGCAGGTCTTGGCCTTTCTGGGTATTAGATCCTATTGACAAACTGATGAACATTATAAAAACACACTCTAGGAAATGTATATATGCAAGCACACACCATTCACAATTTTATATTTCTAGGGGTTCATGAGGCCCAGGAGCCTAACTATACGCTAGGGCCAAGAATCCCTGAGGTAGAGGACTCGTATCTAGTTATTCTTTACTTGTTCAACAATTACTTATGGAGCGCCTACTGTGCACAAAGCAGTGAGAGAGGCCATGATAAATGAGAAAGATATGACCCGACTCTCAAGATGCCTACATTCTAGTTGGAGGGAAGAGTCCGTAAACAAGTAAACTAATACACAGAGCAATACAAAGTATGACACATGTTGTGAAAGAAATTATATGGAATAACTGGCATTGATCAGAGAAGGCCTCTCTGAAGAGGTGACATTGGAGCTAAGTGGAAAGAATGTTCCAGAACAGCTAAGGGCAAAGACCTCTAGAGGATAGAGTGATGTGTTTGAAGAAGTAAAAGGACACCCCTGTACCTGGCTAGAATTGTACGTTAAACATCTCAAGAGAAACAAAAACTCTAAAAAGAGAAACTCTTGTAAGTTTCTTTAAAAGACAGAAAGTTCTTCCTGTCAACTACCTTAAATTGGTCTTATTGAAATATAAGACTCATTTCTTCAACTTTGTATTCAGTAAAAATAGGTCAGCTGGTATCTTAGTTAAGCTGAGTTTTAGCCTCTTTGGGGGGGAGGGGGAAAGAACCTTCCAGCCAGTTCCCCTAGTGCTACCCCGAGGGCTACATACGTATCTTTTGTCTCCCATGACTTGTTTTATCTTTAGAGCTAAGGTCTCTGCCTTGAGCTGCTCTATCAGAATGGAGACGCCCATGTTTTTGGCTTCTACTCAGAGTGGGTTTCCAGGCTGGTCTGTGAAGAGAGGAATCCCCACCAAGGGCACACCATGATGGATAGATTCCATCAAGCTATTCTGCCCTCCATTAGTGACAAGTAGGTGAATGCTGGGGTCAGCTTGGACAAAGAAAAAAGAAAGCGAGGTAATGCTGGAGAAAGGATTTGGGGAATCTGGAACAGCAGCCATGTCCGGGAAACATGCAGGGGGTTCTAGAGGTATTTGGGAACAATTTAAAGAGTCAGTTCCTTGGAAGACACTCTGTGAGCACCCTCAGAAACCAGGGTCTAATACCTGAACCAGAGTCCAGCTAAAGCTAAAAATGCAGAGAGAGCACGAAGTTCGGCATGTACCACCATTCATCCATTTATTCCTTCATCATCTCTACATCATTTTAAAGCAGGGATTATGCCTTATTCCTTAGCACTGCCAGTCCCTGTCATGCTGCCTCTCTCTTATTTGGAGTAAAATAAAATGTTGATGAGGAGGGGCTTATCCAGCCCAAGGACTTAGAAACACTTAAAGTGTTTTTGGAAAATACAGTTTGTGAGCTCTACCACAGGCTACTGAAATACATTTGCAGGGACAGAATCAAAAACTTGTACCTCCAATTCACTGAGTGATTCTGATCCAATCTGCAGCTATACACATGAGGCGTCCCCAGAATGCAGCACTGACCAGAGAAACCCCCCTTGAAGATATGGTAGGACATCTCAGGACAAAGAGGAATTTTATCGCATTAGAAAGACACCCTGGCACCCAGGTCTCTCAACTCCTCATGAGAAGGAGCTGGGTCGGTGCCTGTTGGGGGTCTGTGTGTAATGAGCACATGGCTTCAGGACAGTGCACACAAGTGACTTCCTTCCTGCTGTGCACAGTTATGTCTCAGAACATTGACAGGCACTTCTTGGAAGGTGTTTGATCCCAATTACCTACCAATTACAAGGGGCCACAGTAACCCCACTTTAATATCACTAGTGGCTACAGATAACTGGTCTGGGTTACAAATGAATGAAGTGACCCCAAAATGCCAATCTTTCCTGATGCTTTGATTTTTGCTAACAGATGTTTTCCTTTTCAAAGATGGTGGAGTGCCCAGGTAGGAGTGACAGCTGCAATAAACCCTAAAGAAAAAGGAGAGAGAGAAGGGCTGCTGCTTGTAGAGGGAGGAAGTCCTTACCCACAAGGTCATTCTGAGGAGGCCATCTTTGGGCCAATAAGGCTTACACATCCATATCACCCTCTGAGGAAGGTGGGCAAAGGCAGCATTCATCTCCTTTAGGCCTTCCTCAATCTGTTGGGTGCACAACATGGAGCCCAGTGTCACAAGAACACAACCTACATCTGCAACTTGGCAGTAAATTCTGAAATTTCTGAAAGAACAGAAGAAAGAATCATATTCATGGAACACACATCTGAACTCTCTGTGTTTCCATTGTTTAGAATAAATTGAAACCTTTCTCTTCCATAGGCTAACATGTGCTGGGTGGCCTGGAAGAAAGAGATTTTTCTGAGCCTTGATTCATCCTTTTCCTCCAGGATCACAGGAAGGGTGTATGCTTTTCTGCAGGCTTTATACCTTCATGAACTACACTTCAATTTCCTCTCTTGTTGGTCAGAAGGGAAGACAGGAACAGTTTTTGATAGTATCCTGCAGAGGACAATGTGAACACCTTCCCTCATCCTACACTATGGGCTTCCCCCAGAGGAGACTGGGAGGTAAGCTGGATTCCCAAATGATCAGGAGCTGGATCTCACCCCTGTGAGGGAGGCAGCAGAAATACGTAGTGCTGGAAGATGGTCAGAGAGATCCATGTGTCCAAATGATACAATATGTCCTCAAATTCTCAGTTTTCTAAAGGTTTCCAGTGACTTATGTGGGCTTTGCCACAATGCAAGCTAAGTTCACGGGTATTTGTGTCCCTCCCAACCTCCACTCTCTCCATATGATGTTCTATGGGTACCCTTTTGAGAGGGCCTGTAATCTCTGCTCTCTCCTTTTTCTGTGCTTCCAGAGTCAGCCACTGCTGACTCATTCACTTGAGCGCATTCCTGTCCCCACGGTAGTGGCTGCTATAGGATAAGGGAGGACCTAATGAAAAAGATGACGGTAAATCTCTCAAGAATGCACAGAAAGCTATAAGCCAGACGGAAATGTAAAGCACCAAAAATACAGAAGTAGCTGGATCTTTGCCTCTCAGTTCACACTAGCCAAGGGGCATGTGTGGTTTTTCGGTCCTTGTTAACAGATGTAACAATAGTAATAATAAAGACGACTTAGTCATGCCCAACGTATGTCAGAGACTGCAATGGAACTCTTAAAAACATATATCCAATCCTCTCAACAATCCTGAGTTCTAAGATTATCCCTCTTTCACACCCACAGAAACTGAGGCCTAGCTGGAGACAATAGTGCAAACAAATGGCAGAACCAGGATTCAAATTCAGGCTGTGTCTGACTCTGAAGTGCAAGTTTTTTCTACTACACAACATCAGAATGGACTGACATTCAGAGAGAATGATGATTTTCATATATTTCTCTTAGAATATTCACAGACGAACTCAGTGAAAATATCTTTCAATATGCTGGCTCACTTTGGGATTTAGCACAGACTGTGGAGGGAAAGAAGTAAAAATAGTGGCTGCCTCACAGTCAGTCTTATAGACTCAAACATTTAGTCTGTATAAATCCAGTTTGGGTGTTGTCGAAAATGCAAATTACCAGGATTCAAACCTAGAGATTGTGATTCAGTAGGTCTAGGGTGGGGCCTAGAATCTATATTTTTAATAAGTATCTCAAGTGAACCTGACAAAAATGAGCTAAGACTCACACTTTGAGGAAGATTAATGCAGAGCATGACTTGCAAAATCCTGAAGCCGCAGGGCAGAGGGTACAGTTCACTGGAGCTCTCTATAATCCTAGGGTTGGGGTGGGAAAGGCTCTGACACAGCAGCATATATAACTGATAAGATACCCTAGGTAGGACACCAATTGTTTCAGCGCTCCCAGCTCCCATATATCTCCTTGTTTCTATGAAAAATGAAATATCTGGTTGTCAGTTGTGCAAAGTGAGCAAATTATTTGGATAAACACACTTTATCAAAACTGGCACAAGAAAAATTAGAGATATTAAATAGCTTTAATAGTTAATGCAAGTTTCAAATTCTTTTTTACAAAACTTGAATTCAGAATCAAAAGTTTTCCAAAAAGAAACCTCTAGAAACATAACCTCATAAAATACAAGATGAGGGCACAATTCCAATGGAGTTTTATGAGGCCAGCTTATCCTTTAAAATATTTTTAAATGGTATGCAGCAATATATAGAAAACATAATACATCATGACCAATTCTTTTATCCAAGGATGCAAGATCAATTTAACAGTCCAAAATTCATCATTATAATTCACCACAATAAAGAGTAAAAAGGAAGTATCATATGATCTCAGTAGATGCCGAACAAATCTTTAACAAAATTCAGTATCCTTTTATTATAAAAACTCTCAGCATGGCTAGGGATAGAAAGTAATTTCTTCAGTGTGATAAAAGGCATACGTTGAAAAAAATTCTTGATCTATAATCATACCTAATGGTAAAATATTGAACTCTTTCCACCTAAGACAGGAACAAAGCAGAGAGGTCGGCTCTCACCACTTTTATTCAGCATCACAGTATAAACCCCAGCCAGAACAATAAAACAAGAAAAATAAGTAAAAGAAATAGTGATTGGAAAGGAAAAAGAAAGTGTTGTTAGTTGTGTGAGACACCGTTGTCTCTATAGAAGATCCTGTGCGTTGGGCTCTGCTCTCAGTGCAGAGTCTGCTTGAGATTCCCTCTCCCCCTTCCTCTCTCTGCCCCTCCTCCTGCTTGTTCTCTCTCTCCCTCTCTCTCTGCCCCTCCCTCTGCTTGTTCTCTGTCTCTCAAATTAATTAATTAATTAATTAATAATAAAGTCTTAAAAAAAACCCCTAGATTTAACCTTTGTCTGAGCAACTGTTATCTCTGCACTAAAGGGACCATAATGAGGGTGATTCCTCACGTCCAAATGAGGCACAAAGGTTTTACTTGAGTATTGGTTCAACAGGTTTGACCATCAAGCCTGCAATGTAAATGGTGTTGGGAAGCAGGGGCTGGGCAAAATTAAGGCAAAGTCAGAATTAACAAACCATAGCTCTGCTTTCAGTTAAAGATAAAATAGCTCTGGCCTAGAGCCTTCTGGCAAATGTTACCTGACAGAGTCATCAAACTGAGCATGAATATACCATTCTCTCAAGGTCGAAATGAAGAACATCAGAGAGTTCTTTACTCGGCCCCAGAAATCCATGTGATCTGTCAGGGAGAGTAGAATGCTGGAACCTAAGACACAGGCTCAGGCAGCCCGAAATTCAGAATTCCAAATGTGTTAGTAAAGATGGTCACAAATGGCCTTCCAATTTTCTCAACAACCAGGAAGGTGCAGCGACCTATAGCATCAAACACCACTGGGTCGAAACTCTCGTTCTTTAGGGAGCCCGTGATATCTGTCCTTCCTAACAAATAACTACACTGAGTTGCAGGTAGAGCTTCATGACCTTTAAAGGTCTGTAAATGAATTTCTGCAAAAAAAGAAAAAAGAAGTGAGAGATATTCAATATTCATGGATGGCATTGATCTTGAAGCACATGAGAGAATCTTGGCCCCAGAAGTGAATATCTAGAAAGTACTTTTGGTAATAACGTGTTCTATTGTTCTCTGCTGAGAACTTTCTGCTCTAGATTCTGGTCTTTTCATGATCTCCAAATCTACCATGACATTTCCTTGTCTTTTCCTTGGCTACAATTCTTTCTGATGCTTAGAATGTTCCTGTTTTCCTCCCTCTTGCTTTCTTCCCCTCATGGAAATCCTACCCATCTTTCAATGCTCTTCCTGCCCTGGGAGATATTACCAGCTGTAGCTGGTGCCCATGATCTCTCTCCACTGGCTGAACGCTGACTCTCATCCATGATGCTCTGGATGACCTTCAGTTATATGTGAACTTTGCTGTCAACTGTACATGTGTGTAGGACTGTACAGTGTGTAGGACTGTACAGTGTGTAGGACTTATTTTCCTGGGGCTGTAAGCATCTTGATGTGGGGGGTCCCATGAACATAAGTGAAAAAACAGCCTTTTCCATTGGCGAAACCACCGTAGAAGCTGTGTGCCTGTGCCATCTGCTGGTTTCTTGCTTTCAACTACTGGGCCAACGGATGCCTTCACACTCCACAGGCAACAAATCCTTCAAAAAGGTCGCTGTTGCTTGGGCTTCCCCATTAAGGGCCAGTGAATAAGGACTCTGAACTTTTATCTACCTCCAAGGGCCTCTTCTGTGATACAAATTCTGAAAACCTTGCTGAAGGTTAATGTCCCATGTCAGCTTATACTTGAGCACTTACTTTGTTTGATTACGGGTTCACTTACTTTTCTTCTAATAATGTTTAAACATTAGCTATGGTGATTCTGCACTGATGATTCAGGATCCCCAAAATGGGCTAAAAAATGAGATTCCAACTAGGATACAAGCAGTTGACTTACAAACTGAAGATCAGCCATCAGCTGTTTGATCTTCTGCTAAAGGGAAGACCCAGCACTTAAAGAGAACCCTTAGGTGAGAGCCCTGCCCTATGTCCTCTGGCGAGTGGTGAAGGGAGAGATGGAAACATGGCTCCAGGGGGAAGGACTCTACCCTGTGTGCTGTAATTCCTGGGTAGCTTTACAAATATATCTATGCCAGGACTTCACCATAAATAATTTACATAAGACTTTCTGAAAGTGGGCCCCAAACATAAGTATTTGTTCAAAGTTCCTCAGGTGATGCTAATATTCAGCCAAGGTTGAGAAGTGCCATCCAGAGAGAGGGAGAAGGCAAATATGCATTTATCCTGACATTAAGGACACAGGGTATACCACTATTCATGTATATTTAAATGGTTCAACTACTTTTTAGAAAGATTTTATTTATTTATTTATTTATTTATTTATTTATTTATGAGAGTCGTGGGAGAGGCAGAAGGGTTGGGAGAGGGGGAGAGAGAGAATCTCAAGCAGACTCTGTGTTAACCACTGAGCCTGACATGTGGCTCAATCTCATGACTCTGAGATCATGACCTGAGCTGACACCAAGAGTCAGATTTAACCAGCTTAACCAACTGAGCCACCCAGGTGTCCCTGTTTCAATTATTTTTTAAAATTTATTCAGGAGAAAGGAGAAGATGGAGTGAACTAACATTGGGATAAAAGTTGTTAAAAGTGCTCTTTCAAGGAAGAAAATTCTTTCCCTGAGGATAATTACAGATAATTACTGGGGACAAGAGAGAGGAAGTTGTTTTGTCATTTCAGCAGTGCGATGGGTAGGGCAGGCTTCTTCCAAAAGGACACGAGTTTATGAGGAGAAAATAAATAGTACCAAACGGGCAGTCAGTTTAGTAAGTTTGGTGAGGGTGTTCTGATTGGATCAGGGAGGGAGGGAGGCAGGCAGACTACTCTCAGCCGGAGAGGAAGCCAAGGAGGTTTCTTGAATTCAATGATCAAATCAGGATAATTTTCCTAATTATATCTGGGGCAATATCAAAGGTTTCAATAACTGTAAAAAGCTAGTCAAGTAGGATGTAACTTATAATTTGACCTAGTCTTTGTATAAATCTTGACCTTTCGGTAATAAATGTCTACCTTCTGCCTACTATAGACCATGATAGATTCTGCGGATCTAGTAGTGTGCAAGGAAAACCTGACCTTTGCCCTGATGGAGCTTACAGTTTGACAGGGAAACCTGATATTGAGTAAATCATTACAAGTAAAAATTATCAGTGTGTTAAGTGTTTCAAAAGAAAGATCTAGGCATTATGAAAGTGTACAACCAACCTAGTTAGCTTAGTGGTTAGTACAGTGATCCTGTGTGCTACCAATTTCACATACATCAGTGGGGATACATTTTAAAAATTAAGCATTTAAAAAAGTGTTTGAAGGGGCACTTGGCTGGCTCAGTTGGTAGAGCGTGCAACTCTTGATCTCAGCGTCATGAGTTCAAGCCCCATACTGGGTATGGAGCCTAGTCAAAAAAAAAAAAAATTAAGGTAACACATGGAATAGTTTTGAAAAATTCAAGACATCTGGTATAAATTTTTGGAAATTAGCACATGAAAATATAAACATTAACTTAATATGAGAGAGAAAAGTCTTGCAGAAACACAGTGCTAAGCTCTATGGGTCACTCTCTAAAAGTGTACATTCCTGGCTAAATCTCGTTGGAGGATGGGAGAACAGAGAGAAGATGTGGGGATTTTTTGTTTTTCCAATAGCTTTCATTCTCTGCTCTGTCTCTAACCTCTACATTGCCTGGCACATATTAAGTCCCCAGTAAATCTTTTTAATGAAAAAGAGAAAGCACAGAAGTAAGTGCTAAGTCACTTGTATAGAGAAGCTTAGAGGAAGAAAGGAGGTAAATAAAACAGGTTTAATGGAGGAGACAGTATTTAAGAAATGCCTTGGCTAGTGAGTCACATCTTTTCGCAGAAATGAGGAAGGAGCAAGGGCATTCTGCTTAACAGACAGCATGATTTTCCTCTCTATGATTTCATACTTAAGATGAGTACTTTGTCATTTTGAGTTTCAGATGAGTGGAATTTCCAAGAGTCAGTCTCATGATTTACTGTCTGCAAGGCTGAAAGTGAGTCTTAAACAGCCAGGTTCTAGTTCTACAATGAATGAATCTTAATGGCTGTCTTCAACTCCTGCAAAAACCAATCTTTGTAAGTGACCCCCCCATCAACAAAAAATTTATGAAAAGAGAAAGGAAGAGAAAGAAGTGAAATTGCGTGACTGTGACTTTATCCGACAATGAAATGGTGAGCTGTCCATCACTCTCCCTAAGCCGGAGAGATTGAAGGCAAGGAGAGAAGTAGGGAAGTTTCATAAGGTGAGAGTCAACCCAATTTCTTTTTTCTTTTTTCTTTTTTTAAAGATTTTATTTATTTATTCCACAGAGATAGAGACAGCCAGCGAGAGAGGGAACACAAGCAGGGGGAGTGGGAGAGGAAGAAGCAGGCTCACAGCAGAAGAGCCTGACGTGGGGCTCGATCCCATAACGCTGGGATCATGTCCTGAGCCGAAGGCAGACGCTAGACCGCTGTGCCACCCAGGCGCCCCCTCAACCCAATTTCTGAGGGTAATATCTACTCATTCAGGCTTGAAAGCAGAACAAACTGGGAATGTTTGCCAGCATACCATACCTCCAAGACTGTCCGAAGTGATCAGTTCAGAGATGATTGAAATTGTTCGATTCATTCATTCATATCTCTCAAATAATAATTGCGTTATTTTTGTTTTAAAAAAAAAGCTACTACCTCCCAAACAAAGCTTCCTTTAAAAGGGAATCAAAATTTTTCTTGAATTCCTATTTATAGTCTTCAGGAGGAGACCAACTGACAATTTGATATTTTTTCTCCTTCTCTTTAAAATCTAAGAGACAGAAGAGAAAACCTAATTAAATATATCACACACTTAGATTAAAGGAAATGTTAAGAGACCCAATTCTAGTTCTTTCCCTTATTTATAACTCAGAATTTTTTTATTTTGTTTTCTCTCTTTAATAACATCTCTATTGAGTTATAATTTACATACCCTAAATTTGTTCTTTGAAAGTATACGATTTAGTGGGTTTTAGGATATCTGCAGAGTTGTGCAACCAAACACCACAATTGATTCTAGAACATTTCCTCACCCTCAAAAGAAACCTCATACCTATTAGTAGTCACTCTCATTTTCTCATACTTTCATTTAGTTCTTTAGAAACAACTGCCATTAATTCTTTGAATACATTTGTAATCACTGGCTTAAAGTGGCAGGATATAAAATCAATGCACAGAAATCAGTTGCATTTCTATACACCAACAATGAGACAGAAGAAAGAGAAATTAAGGAGTCGATCCCATTTACAATTGCACACAAAACCGTAAGATACCTAGGAATAAACCTGACCAAGAGGCAAAGGATCCGTACTCAGAAAACTATAGAATACTCATGAAAGAAATTGAGGAAGACACAAAGAAATGGAAAAAAGTTCCATGCTCATGGGAGGTACAAATACTTTTAAAATGTCTATGCTACCCAGAGCAATCTACATATTCAATTCAATCCCTATCAAAATACCATCAACTTTTTTCACACAACTGGAACAAATAATCCTAAAATTTGTATGAAACTAGAAAAGACACTGAGTAGCCAAAGGAATGTTGAAAAAGAAAACCAAAGCTGGTGGCATCACAATTCCGGACTTAAAGCTCTATTACAAAGCTGTAATAAGGACAGTATGGTACTGGCACAAAAACAGACACGTAGATCGCCGGAACAGAATAGAGAACTCAGAAATGGACCATCAGGGGCGCCTGGGTGGCACAGCGGTTAAGCGTCTGCCTTCGGCCCAGGGCGTGATCCCGGCGTTATGGGATCGAGCCCCACATCAGGCTCCTCTGCTGTGAGCCTGCTTCTTCCTCTCCCACTCCCCCTGCTTGTGTTCCCTCTCTCGCTGGCTGTCTCTATCTCTGTCGAATAAATAAATAAAATCTTAAAAAAAAAAAAAAGAAATGGACCATCAACTCTATGGTCAACTAATCTTCAACAAAGCAGGAAAGAATATCCAATGGAAAAAAGACAGTCTCTTCAACAAATGGTGTTGGGAAAATTGGACAGCCACATGCAGAAGGATGAAACTGGACCATTTCCTTACACCATACACAAAAATAGACTCAAAATGGATGAAAGACATAAATGGGAGATAGGAATCCATCAAAATCCTTGAGGAGAACACAGGCAGCAACCTCTTTGACCACTGCCACAGCAATTTCTTGCTAGACACGTCTCCAAAGGCAAGGGAAACAAAGGCAAAAATGAACTATTGGGACGTCATCAAGATAAAAAGCTTTTGCACAGCAAAGGAAATAGTCAACAAAACCAAAAGACAGCCAACAGAATGGGAGAAGATATTTGCAAATGACAGATAAAGGGCTAGTATCCAAAATCGATAAAGAACTTATCAAACTCAACATCCAAAGTACAAAAAATCCAATCAAGAAATGGGCAGAAGACATGAACAGACATTCCTGCAAAGAAGACATCCAAATGGCCAACAGACACATGAAGAAGTACTCAACATCACTCAGCATCAAGGAAATACAAATCAAAACCACAATGAGATACACCTCACACCAGTCAGAATGGCTAAAATCAACAAGTCAGGAAATGACAGATGTTGGCAAAGAAAGCAGAGAAAGGGCAACCCTCCTACACTGTTGGTGAGAATGCAAGCTGGTGCAGCCATTCTGGAAAACAGTATGGAGGTCCTCAAAAAGTTGAAAATAGAGCTACCCTTCGACCCAGCAATTGCACTACTGGGTATTTACCCCAAAGATACAAATGTAGTGATCCGAAGGGGCATGTACACCCCAATGTTTATAGCAGCAATGTCCACAATAGCCAAACTCTGGAAAGAGCCTAGATGTCTATTGACAGATGAATAGATAAAGAAGATGTGGCATATATATCTATATTTATAGGTATATAGATATATAGATATAGATATAAATGGAATATTATGCAGACATCAAAAAGAATGAAATCTTGCCATTTGCAATGATGTGGTTGGAACTAGAGGGTATTTTGCTAAGTGAAATAAGTCAATCAGAGAAAGATAATTATCATATGATCTCACTGATATGCAGAATCTAAGAAACAAGGCAGAGGATCATATGGGGAAGAGGGGGAAAAATGAAACAAGCGAAACCAGAGAGGGAGACAAACCATAAGAAACTCTTAATCTCAGGAAACAAACTGAGGATTGCTGGAGGGGAGGGGGTTGAGGGGATGGGGAGGCTGGGTGATGGACATTGGGGAGGGTATGCGCTGTGGTTAGTGCTGAGTTGTGTAAGACTGATGATTCACAGACCTGTACCCCTGAAACAAATAATACATTGTATTTTAATAATTTAAAAAATTAAATAAATAAACAACAATGACAACAACAAAGTCTTTGTCTAGTAAAGCCACTGTCTGGGCTTCCTCAAAGACCATTTTTATTGACTGCTTCACATATGTTGTTGCATAGCTGCAATTAATTCATTTTCATTTAGTTTTTCGTGTATATATCCATCACGTTGGATAAATAAATCTATTGTTTATTGAAGTGTTGATGGTTGAGGATATTATGAATGCTGCTATGAAAAACATTCTTATGTCTTCTTTTCCACATACACACATTTTTGTGAGATATATATACTCATTGTCAAGCCCAAACTCACCTATGCTTTCCACATTATCTACTAGAAGTTTTATAGTTTTGTGTTATACTTTCAGGTTTATGATTCATTTTTAGTTAATTTTTGTGAAAAGTGTAGGAAGCAGTGTCTAGATTTTTTTCTTTTGGCATGTGGCTGTTCAGTTGTTCAAGCATCATTTGTTGAAAAGACTATCTTTTGCCATTGAATTGCCTTTGTTCCTTTGTCAAAGATCAATTGACTATATGTGGGTCTGTTGCTGGGCTTTCTATTCTGTGTCACTGATCTGTCTACTCTCGTCAATCTCACGTTTTGATTACTGTAGTTGTATAGTAAGTTTTGAAGTTGGGTAGTGTCAATTCTCTGACTTTGTTCTTCTCCCTCAATATTGCATTAGTTCTTCTGGGCCTTTGGCTTTGCCATATAGACTTTGGGATGTTTGTCAATAATCCACAAAGTAACTTAGTGGAATTTAATTGGGATTGCATTGACTCTATAGATCAAGTTGGGAAGAACTGACGTCTTGACAGTGTCAAGTCTTTCTGTGAACATGGAATATCTCATTTAGTTCTTTAATTTCTTTCATCAGTTTTGTACTTTTCCTCATATACATTTTATACAGCTATGTATAGATAGAGCATATGTATTTTATATGTATTGTTAGATTTACACCTAAGTATTTCACTTTTGGAGGTGCTAAGTAAACGGTATTGTATTTTTAATTTCAAATTTCACTTGTCAATTGGTTATATGGGAAAGTGATTGACATTTGTATATTAATCTTATATCCTGCAACCTTATTATAATCACTTATTCCAAGAGTTTTTTGGTCAATTCTTTTAGATTTTCTACATAGACAATCACATTATCTGATAATAAAGGCAGTTTATTCTTCCTTCCAAGTCTGTTTATCTTTTATTTCCTTTTCTTGACTTAAATTCCATTAACTAGGACTAATATAAATGGTATTATTTTTAATTTCAAACTTCAATTGTTGTTTTTGGTATAAAGGAAAGCAACTCTGTTTTCTTAGCCTGGCTACGATTTAATCAATTTTATTGATATTTTCAAGCACCCAGCTCTTGGTTTTGTTGATTTTCTTTATTGTTTTCCTGCTTTAAATTTCACTGATTTCTAATTTTTGTAATTTGTAATTACTTGCTTTAATTATAAACACTGGATAAAGTAATGTAGAACCTAAAGTACACGTATTTATTTATCTTAAAATATTTTATTTGCAATGTCCATTAATATATTTGTAAGGAACAAAGAAAGCTTCAGGCTCATAAATAATCAGCAAAATTCTTAGGAACTTGTAGAAATGTATTTTATTTCATGCAAAGCCACATAATTTCCTATATTTTAATAGCTAATCAAATACACATTTCAAAAAATTCATTACATCACAATAAGTTAAAATACTACAAAGCAATTACAAGTCCACGAGTTTGTCAAAACCAAACCGAGAGAACATTATGCATAGATAAGACCAAAGATGCTAACTTACTTATAGGTAGCACTTTGCAGCTTTTTCCAAATACATATTTGAAAATGTAGTGAGAATCTGCAGAGAAAAATAGTTAAATCTACAACCCATTGGTCAGATACGAAAACATTTGTCATTACATATCAGGTAGCAATGGCTGATTAAAGATAAATTTGGCATCATGCACCAAAGATGAACATAATGAACACTTAGAAAAATTATGATCAGATGCACATTTGAAAAGATTTATCTTCTATTTCACCTAATCCACTGAATTAGATAAATAACAAGTACTTTATTAATGCAACACAGAAATTAGGCTTTTGGTATACTTCGCTTGGGTACTGGTATATATAAAAAGACACTGAAGGGGTGAAGGAATATTTCAAATTCACACTGGACTACTGAACATTAGAATATTGCCCTAAGGAAATTCGACGCAGGCAGAACTTATTTGAGAAGGATTTTTAAACTACTTAAAAGCACTACAATTAGTACTACAAAAACATTTTATAGAAATTAAATACCAGAAAGTAACAACATCAATATTAGAGCTCTTTTTTCAATACTATAATTTATAAATATATATTAGATTACAGTAATTTAAAAGACATGTCCACATGTTCTCTACCTTCTAAAATGAGAAATATCCTTCAAGCTGTTTGCAAAGTATGGACAAAAACAAATCCATTGGATTGCTTTTAATAAAATAAATACAAGTCTCTCCCCTACAGCTTGGTGTACTAAGTAGGGAAGATGCTAGCCAGCATTCTTTTGAAAAATACAGCTCTAACGTGACTAGGTTAATAGGATTTATATCAATCATATTGACTCAAAATGGTGTTGTGCAGTCAGATTAATAAATTATGACTTTACCCTACATATGTCTGCCATAGTAAAGCACATTTTCTACTCTTTTGCACTAAGTACAGAAAAAAACTCCTTTTATAAAATGATTTGAGATTAAGATACCCACCAAAGAAAAGATTTTCAGAAGAAAATAGTTAATTCTCCCCAGGGAGTATGTTAAAAACAAATGTCTTTTAGGATATCAATGAGAAGAGGAACATGCAATATTCTTGCTTTATTAACCCATTAAAAATTACAGCAAGGCTTCAATCAACCTCAATGGACAAATCTTTTGACAATGATAATAAAATTTTAGGAAGACCAGGCTGAACGTGAAAGGACTGAGAGGTGAGGTCATGTTCCCATTGATGGGACTGAGGATGGGGCAGGGCTACCGCCTGCTCTGCTGGGGAAGATGACGCATAGGGCCTGGTCTCCAGGAGTTGGGATGGGGATGACACGGCTTGAACTTCTAGCTCTCTGACCAGGAAAAAGTCCATTGGGAAGAAGAACCCTACATGGAGGGTTTTCATATTTTAGAAGGCCTCCTGTAACCCTCTTGTATTGTTCTAGCCTCTCCTGACGAAAATTTTGACAACAATGTAGGTTATTTATGAATTCCTTTTCACAAAAAGGTATCTCAAGGTTCTTAATCTTTTTGGTTTTTTGTTTTGTTTTTAACAATTACTGTTTTTGGAAATCCATCTTTATGCCAAAATATTCCACTGAGAGTAATTCATTTTAATGAAGTGCCCTCTTTAGTGACCTAAAGACAACACACCGAGCGTACATCACATTTACATTCAGATGTTGCTTCGTTGTCTAGAAAAACCTGTTTCACTACTTTAGGTGCAATATTGCTACTCAAGTAGTAGGGTGTGAAATCAGAACTAGTTCCTTTTGATCCTACTGACCATCAGAAACAACTGTGCACACAAAACTAGAAAAATCTGTCAGCACATTAAAAGTCATACTGTTAAGAGAGGCTTCACAAAGGAGGGAAGGTATAAAAGGAATGAGGAAGGAAGAAAAGAAAGATAAAACTCTAAATCCATTTACTCCTTAACATTTAGAATGTAATGTGATGTGATCCATTACATTTTGGAGATTCAAGTATGTTTAGATTTTTCAGGGACATGTTTTGCCTCTTTAGTGCAAACATACTTATCTTTGTGATTTTTCAGGCATGGTCCCCTCAAATCACAAGTACAAAACTCACATTACTGAACAGTGTGAATTATAATTATGGAGAGTTCACTTTCCTTTAAGATGGTAATCAACACACCATCAAGAGCATTCCCTGACTCTATTACAAGATAAAAAATGAGGTTTGTTATTGTACATAAATGAAATTCTTTCATCCATACGCTGAAGTATACTTAAAAAAAAAAAAACACAAATTGACTTTCCTATCCACATTTAATTTCATTTGGGTACACAACCAGTGTAAACTTAAGAACTTATATTCTAATAAACAGTAGAGTCCAAAAACAAATCAATTCACAGTATTTATTTTTGATGGTGTGGATTGTCCAATTTCTGATCTATTTTTTATGAATGGAAAAGCCTTGAATGTTTTGATTTAGCTCTTATCACTCTTGTGAAAGGGGGACCTCTTATGTGTTGGAAGTACTCAAAAGTCCTTGTATTCATTTGATAAGAGAGCAAATTCTAATAATTAGGCTTATACCTTATTTCTTATTTTAATGATTTTTATAAAAAAGCTCCACTGGTAAGAACAAGTTATGGATGTAGTAACAAAAGTTAATTAGCAACTTGCAGGTGATTCACAAAATTAACAGATTATTAATTATTACTTTCTGCAATAGTTATTTTGAATTACTGGCTTGCTGAATATACTTACCTAACGATTATTTAGGAAAACAATTTAGAAAATTTAATTGGGTATTTATTATTACATAAGAAAGACATCAAAAGCTAGATGTTAGAAGTTGTTAGAAGTAATTCTTCAGGAAATTACTTTGAATTTAAAGTGCATTAATTTAGTAGTAATGTTTTACAGTAGAGGTCATTACATTTCAACAAACCTCCTCAAGCAGAAAACTTCTGTTCTTACTCCACTTTTTTTTCTACACAAGGTGGCTTAACAAATATTAACTTAGTTCCCCCCACAAATAAACTCTTTATTCTTCAGGGGTTAAATCATTACCTTATGAACCCAAATTTCCCCCCAGTCAGGTAACCTTCCTATATAATCATATATAAAATTCTGTAAGATAAATTCTGCTAAAAAAGTTGAACACTCCAGACTTAAAACAACCAAAAATTATTTTAGGAATCACTCAGAAGTGACAAAGGGAGCTAGGCTATTTGTGAAGTAAGCATTACATACGCTTCAATTATTATAATCATAAAAATTTCAATAATAAAGTAGTATATTCTCCTACGTATTCCTATCAATGTATTTTAGGGTATTATAAGTTACAAAAGTGACTGGATAATCTCTTTTTCTGCTTGTATTTCTTCTACAGCATCAGGGTTTCATGACAAAACCTGACGAGAAGCAACATTATACTTAAGGAAAATATTCCAAGGTAAACCCAAAGACCAAATATACAACAATACTATTTTCAAAGGACTTCTGATAAATTATTCCAAAACAGTTTTGCCTCGGGGACTTAAAAGCTTCTCTGTAATTAAAAGAAACTGAATCCCTCTCTGGGCTGATTATTTCTCCATCCAACACCTTCAAGTACCACTAGGAAAAGTAGCACAGGTAACCATTTATTTTGTTTTGTTTTTTAAATTCCAGCATATCAACATCAACTCAACACCCTCACAATAGTTTTGTGAGGTAGATCAGTAGGTAAATAGCAAGTATCATCTTCATTTCACAAATGAAGAAACTGAGGCACTGAAAGGTTACATAATTTGCCCGAGATAGTCAATGGTCAATCATGAAATTACGAACAATACCAAATGATCTCTGCTTCTGGCCTACAGCTCTCTAACCACACTTAGAGTGAAAGGCTGTGCATGTGTTCTCAAGCAGACAGTCTGTATAACCTTGGACTGAGAATAAAGTCTATCCATTTATAATTCTTTTAAAGGGGATCTAACCTCAAAGCTCATAAAATTGAACAAAATCAGGTAATTAGAATGATACACTATTCCTTTCAGTAACTGCACAGAACAATCTCTTAAAAATTTACATGATAATACTAAGTAAAAAGCAAAATAAAACATTTAAAATTACGATTTAAGGGAAGATTACCTTCAAGAAACATACAATCATATTGTTAGGGTGACCATATAATTCATTTTCAAAATGGGATTCTTCGGAGTGAAAGCGAACACTATTAATAACTACACAGAACAGCAGGTGTTAAACTGAGAGTGCTGCGGCTAAGCTCAAGAACTAACAGTCACTGGATGAATCCACAGTGGGGATTCTTTGAGTTGCAAACATTTCAGGGACATAAAAAATTCTCTGCAAGCATGCTGTGCTTAACTGTGCAATATTCACCGTGCAATAAAACACTGATGATTTAAAATATACCCAACTCTGGCTTAAACACAAAAGTTTAAAAAACCCATTTAAAAATAATAAGTATGTTGAACAAAATTATTACACATAAACCACAATCTAAATGTTAATAATAACAGTAAGTGGATTCACATTTTACCTTTAAATAACCAAATGTTATTTTCCACAAAGCACCAACAGGCATCTTTAAAAATTAGAGGATTTTATGGAACTCTTTGGCTATTAAAAAAAAAAAACAACAAAAACAACCCACTATTTACCATTAATGCTTCAGATTCTCTTTGAGTAGAATGATCAATACTTAACTCAATATGCTGAATCATAAAGGTGAACATTTCTCCCTGAAATGAAAATCTTTTACAAAGCAATACCAAAAGCATAAAGTAATTTCCAGTTACTAGCAAAGACTGAAAAAATAATACATCACCTGATTACAGTACACATGCCAAAGATACTAACGCTATCAGTTGATCTTAATTATACATGCAAAAACCTCACCAATTTGCATATAGAGTTGAAAAAGAGCTTTTTACATTCAGTTATGTCTGGGAAGTAAGCCTTGTTTTTAAGACATGGGTTTTGTAAATACCATTATCATTTGAGGTCTCCACCTCTTTGGGAAATACAGAATTAACATATTCTTTAGAAAGAGCAAAAATTTAATCACAATAATAAAACTGTGTGATGTTATTTAGTTACGACGTATGGCTTTCTTGGATCTTTAAAACAACTTTCCCCAAAAAAATTATCTGAAACAAGCCAAACTACATGTTCTCAACAGATACTGATCTTTGTCATGAACTGAATCCTTCCACTACACCAGTACTTCTAAGGCAGACACGTCAGGAATGGTGTGTAATAAAAAAGATGATGCTCTATTCAATAGGCAATAAACTATTATTACTAAGATGTGAGTAACTTTCAGTGCCTTTTTTTGTCCTGACACTTTTCACTAAGAGTATAGTATAAATTCTAGTGCACACATATGTTCATAAAGACTGGATTGAAGTGCTGATCTTGGTTAGTTGTTCCATAAATTCTTTCAGACTTTAAACATCATCAAATATTCCGGTTTGAGACATCGAGAGGTATCGTCCACCAGGCTGATACCTGAAAGGTGGATAAAGAAATGATCTGAGGCATCAAAAATAACAAAGGAGGAGAGAAAAACAAGGACACATTAAAAGCAAGCGGCTACATAATTTGTAAGCACAATTTGTAAAATCTATTCAGTAGCTGAAAGCAGAAACTTACAAAGATATTATCCCAAGGGGATTTACTTTACTATAAATTAATCAACAACCTTTTTAGAGCCTAGAATACACCTAAGACAGGGTGAGAGATATAAAAAGAAAGGGATAGGGAGATGTAAACACATCATGGAACTGAAGATTTAATAATCACTCTTGATTGTTCAACAGAAATAGAATATTCTAGGGTTTTTGCTGTTTACAGGCAATATTGTAGCAAATATCGTCATGCATACGATATTTTGCTTTTAACTATTTTCTTAGAGCACAGTGGCTAAAAGCACAGACTCTACTGCCAGAGTCCTGGGGTTTGAATGCCTGACTTTGCCATTTGCAAGCTGTGTTACTCTGGGTAAGTTACTGAGACTCTCTGGATTCAAATCCAATTGGATTTACAACCTTAAATACAGTATGTTGGTAATGTGCTTAGAATAGTGTCTGACACCCAGTCACAGCTATGTAGCTATTGCTAAATATGATTAATTTCATAAATGAGATCATTACAAATAGGCATATAAACACTGTTAAGATCCTTAATATCAATTTCAATTTTTCTTTCTTATTTAGAATACCATTAGTAGTTTTTGGAGATAGCAATTTAAATTACCAACACTGGATGCTATAATTTTTTTTTTTTGGATGCTATAATTTTTAAAATATAAAAGCATTAGCTGGTATAAAAAGTTACCAAAGGCTGATGAATATGGTTGTTGTTAGCAGTAAAGATGAACATATTCCTTATGCTTATCTCATTAAGTCGCATGTTATTAAAATCTCAGAATGCTGAGCTAAGATAGAGCTTACCTCTCTGATTTAGACTCCAGAGCGTCGTCAGTGAACGTTTCTGCATTAAAATCCAAAGGTTCTACATCTTGGAGGAGTTCTATTCGGTCCCTTTCAGTCCTGTTATTGACCCTGGTATATTTAGATGCTGCTGTAAAGGAAGGGGAAAAAAATGTCAATTTTTCTATTGTCTTTATGGGTCACAGTCTATGGACTCATGGAAAAAAGGTCAAGATTATAAAGGATCTGAATTTTGATTGTGAAAACAACAGTAAGAAAAAAATAACTACTTGATTCCTTAAAAATCAGATTAAAATGAAAAATGGTATGATAGAAAATAACAAGGAGAAGTTTCTCCCTGGTAGCTAGTCTAAGCTCAGAAGCAGGTACAAGGCAAAGATGCAATTAATTTGAATCGGAATTAACATTTAACATATGAGCTATGAAATTCTTCATTATCAAGTTTCAACTGGTTTCACAGTGAATCCTGGGGCTGCTGTATCTCAATGCTTGGCTAGAATTTTCTTCCTTCCTTCCTTCCTTCCTTCCTTCCTTCCTTCCTTCCTTCCATCCTCCCTCCCTCCCTCTCTCTCTCTTTCTTTCTTTCTTTTTAAAGATTTTATTTATTTATTTGACAGAGATAGAGACAGCCAGCAAGAGAGGGAACACAAGCAGGGGGAGTGGGAGAGGAGGAAACAGGCTCATAGCGGAGGAGACTGATGTGGGGCTCGATCCCATAACGCCGGGATCACGCCCTGAGCTGAAGGCAGACGCTTTACGACTGTGCCACCCAGGCGCCCCATGGCTAGAATTTTCTTGAAGGTGTACTCAACTCAAGCTCTTCAAGAAAGGCCTGAGGTTTTTTTCCTAGGAGCCAAGAGTTTAGGGTAGCTAAGTCCAACAGAAATAAAATGCAAACCTGGTATTTACTTTTAAATTTTCTAGTAGCTACATGAAAAAAGTAAACAGCAACAGGTGAAATTAATTTTAACAGACTTAATTTAGTTCAATGTATCTGATATATTATCATTTCAACACGGGGCACCAGACGCGTTGCAAAGGCTCAGATGCCGACCATCCTGGTCAGTACAGATCTACTGAACTAACTCTCCCTTCTCTCTTTGTGGATGGGGTGGGTTTTCTTCATAAACTAACCTAAATTTTCACAATGTTCTTCTGAGCAGTCCAATAGCTTCAAAAGAACTTTATGATATAGCTCTTTTTGAAAACTTAAGGCAAGCCAATTTGATTGTATCGTACACTTTTGTCATCTTGGACTCTGCCCTTCATCTTTTCTCTCATTCATTCAGCAAATATTGGTTGCCTCCCCTATTCCAGGTTCTCTTCAAGTCTTCATCCTAAGGCTGTATTTCCTCTTCTCTTGAACATTATTCTCCCACACTCCCACATCTTCCTACCGTGTCAACTCTTACTCCGTGGTAAGCAAGCTTTCAAATCTTTGTAGAATCCCCTCTCTTTCCTAGTTTTTTTCTTTTTTTTTTTAAGATTTTATTTATTTGAGAGAGAGAGAGGCAGAGAGAGAGGGAGAAGCAGGCTCCCCACTGAGCAGGAAGCCGGACATGGGGCTTGATCCCAAGACCCTGGGATCATGCCCTGAGCCAAAGGCAGACGCTTAACTGGCTGAGCCACCCAGGCACCCCTCTTTCCTAGTTTTAACTAAACCTTTAGCTCTCTCGCATTTCTTCTACCCTAAATCTCATTCAAACACATCCTTTCCTCCTTATCTCCACGATCACTGCTCATTTTAGGCCCTTGTTTCTTGATTGCATTACCAAAACAGACATTAAATTGGTTTCTGTGTTTCACTTCCCCAGAAATCAAGCTTTATGTTCAAATTTATCTTTTGAAACCAAAAATCTGAGCATGCTGCTTTTCCGACTGAAATCTTGAGAGAAAGTCTTCACTTCTGAGCATGGTAATACCTGCTTCCCAACTGTCTCTGCAGATCCCCCTCTTATCAGGCTCTTCATATTTTAGGATCTTGTCAAGAAACAAACTTGCATTCTCTCAGTCACTCATTCATCTTTCTGCCTAAAACCCCTTCACTTGGATAAGTACCATTCATTCCCAAATACTCAGTTAATATTACTTTATCACAGAAATCCTTTCCCAATAAAGAACTCTTTTTCTATCCCCTGAGTTGAGTTCCCTTGGCATCAAGAGTGTACCTTCTACTCTCTCAGCATTTGTCCATCTTCCCCAAAGACAACCCTCTGCCTCTACTCCGGTCAGAGTCCTGGGCAAAAGCAGGTTTCTTGCCACCTTCCCAGGGGCAGATGGCAAGGTCAAGGATGTGGGGAGGTATCCTAACTCAAACCACTGGCAAATGTCTTTTTTTTTTTTTTTAAAGATTTTTTATTTTTATTTATTTATTTATTTGACAGAGATAGAGACAGCCAGCGAGAGAGGGAACACAAGCAGGGGGAGTGGGAGAGGAAGAAGCAGGCTCACAGCAGAGGAGCCTGATGTGAGGCTCGATCCCATAACGCCGGGATCATGCCCTGAGCCGAAGGCAGACGCTTAACCGCTGTGCCACCCAGGCGCCCCTGGCCAATGTCTTCTACTTGGTATCAGTCCCTCACAAAATTAACTGGCATCCCAAGGACAGGAAATTTATCTTTTCTAGATCCCTGTATACCTGGGCAAGTATCTGACGTGTGGGTCAGTCATGAAACAGCTATAAAAATGACAGAATTGCCTACATCTACTAACAGAAAAGTAAAGGACACCATCTAGGTAAATAGTAGGTAAACACACCTGGGATAAGTACTGATATTATTTAGGGTAGTACAATTACAACTGTTCAAGCACTGTCCCAATTCTCCATCTCCTACCAGAATGCATACTCGAGTTTCCCTTTCCTTCTATACACTGAGCAATGAAAAAGGAAAGACGCTGCAAAACCACCTCTATAGTTCTCTAAAAGCCTTTTTGAATGAATGTCTTAATTCTCAGTCTCCATGCAAGCAAGCGTTAAGAGAACAACTTCAAAGGGAACTAGAAAACAAACGACTTACATCGGGTGGTACTAAGATCTGAGAGGTTTGACTCTTTCGGGTCAATATGAATATTTCTGTTTCTAGTGGAATCTTCTCTGTTGTGTCCGTAACGTTCTTTCCATTCCTAGGACAGAAACACAAATAAACATATAACAAAGGAACTCACAGGCAGAGAAGTAATTCCTCAGTGTCAACAGACTGTATGTATAGAGTAAGAGAATTTAGTTATTTTCATCAGAAATTCGCCCGATAATCAGTATGATTAGCATAGTACCATGAAAATTTTCAAAAATATTTTTTCTTGTTTCTACATGATTTTAAGTCTCCGAATTTTTTTCCAAATGAACATTTATAGGCATTTTTGCTAGCTATAATTAACCTTTTCAATTCTTCTAAAATGTCAAAACAACACGATAGCTACAAGAGGCTTACCTTGACCACATAAAAGTTATGCGAATTCCTAATAATTCATGAAATGTTCACAAAATTTTTTCCTACATAAATAAACTACAAATATCAAAGACTGAAAAGTCACTTTCAAAAGCAAAATCAGAGTTGTATACAAACATGACTAGATAGTTGTAGTCAAACCATATGAAATGGGATGCTACTCGATCAATTCTTAGAACTGAAAGGAACCTTAGAGGTCACCTTATTAGACCTCCCCTGCACTGTAGGGTTTCACTCCAAAATAGCCATGCCATTGGCTCTCTTATTAGATGACATGGAAGTTTCTACTGTGAGCAGCCCATCACAATTTTGATAAACTGCGGATGTTAGAAATTTTCACCGAGAGGTGAAATCTATCTTCAGTAACTTCCACTCTCTGGTTCCAATTATGTCCTCTGAAATAAAGAACAAGTCTCCTTTTACATGACACCACTAGCATACATGAAGACAACTATCATGTCTCCTCCTCGAAGTCTTCATTTCTCCAGTATAGATACACCCAGGTGCTGTAAATTTGTGGTAACCGTGACTAGATTTTTTCTAATTTTCTGTAGGAGGAGGTTAGTTTGCCTCAGCAAACAGAGGACTGAAGAAAAATTGAAGATGAATACAATTAAAGTCATATTACCAAAAAAGTGTAACAATTTTTAAGCAATCAAAATGACTTTGATAGCAAGATTGCATGAATTTATTGCTTCTTTCATTAAGTATTCACGGAGTACCGACCGTAGGCAAGAAACTGCTAGACAGTGGACACAAAGTAATTTAATACTAATGACTTTTTAGAACAGGTCTGACAAAACACCTAGCATGTACATCTGAGTTATCTTTTTAAAAAAACGTGTCCTATGTCATTTTCCCACTGTTCTTTGGATGTTAGCCAACTCTAAATCAGTAAAATTCTCATGATTATTTCACATTAGTCTTTAGGTTACAGAAAATTAATAAGTACTTTACTTACTCTTCTTCGATTTTCACCTTCTTCTTGCCTTTGCCTTTTTCTCTTCTCTAGAGACAGAAAAGTGGTCTCAAATTTGGTATAACATGGTTTAATTAGACGTAGAGTAACTGAAGTAAAGGTATCAGGCTATGACCAATTTCCTTTAAATTACTACAAAGTCAAAAGTAATAGGTTATTGTTGGAAAGGACCTTAGAGGTCACTTAAGTCCACAGAGAATACCTTCTGTATTTTTGTTGGAGGTGACCTTTAAGCCTTTTCTAAATAGTTTTAGTGAGGAAAAAGTTCTTCCTCATGGTGATCTCAAATTTACAGGTAACTTATTTTTCTTTGCTTTATCTTCTAAATTAAGTTGATATTTCTTTCTGCATAAAAGTCCTTTCCCTTATTCTCTTCAGGCTATATGCTCAGTATTTTGGGGGTTTTTTTGGGTTTTTTTGGGTTTTTTTGCATAAGATACACTCTACAGACCCATAATTCTGCCTCTCCTTCTCTAAATACCTTCTAACTTATCAGTTCTACTCAAAATCTTACCCAGGACTGAATCTGATACTCCGGATGAGATCTAATTAATGTAAAAAGCAGTAGAACCATTACATCAACTAGACCCCGCCTTCCTAGGAGAGAATTTGAAGGCTACAACAGCTTCTGTTGGAGCCACAACATATTTTGGCTAACATTTAACTAATGATCACACAAAAGCTCCAGACCCATGTAGGGAGAATGTCTAGGAATCAATGTCCTCACACTCAAGTTTTGTTTTCTTTTTTCCCTACCATCACTTAGACATCAGGAAATTTGATACATCCAGTGTTGGGATTGGATTCTAGTAGAGTGCCATGTATTCTAACAGGTTGTTAACGATCATCGTATTCTCAAAACCAGCCTTGGCTTGAATGATTTCCTGTGTGGCATTAAACTGACGATTCTTGCAACTCATGAATTTTATAGTTGTACTGAGCTTGGCAAATCTGTTTCCAGAAAAACACGAAAATGACTCCAACGCCATCCAAGAGCAATACTTAGTTGAGGACATACTAAATTTCTGCTGCAGTAGTTCTTAAAGATGGGATGAAACCATCATTTGTTTTCAAATTATTTTTGCTATGAAGGCTGTACGTAGATTTTTAGCTAAGAAACATTAATTTCTTTTTTTTAATATTTTATTTATTTATTTATTTATTTATTTATTTATTTATTTGACACAGAGAGAAAGAGAGCGCACAAAAGCAGGGGAAGCAACAGAGGGAGAGAGAGAAGCAGGCTTTTGGCTGAACAGGGAGCCTGATGTGGGGCTTGATCCCAGGACCCTGGGATCATGACATGAGCTGAAGGCAGACCCCTAACAGACTGAGTCACCCAGGTGCTCCAAAAACATTAATTTCTTAAGATAGATTAAAAATTACAAATTGCACAAACACTAATTTTGTATTTTGAGTCTTAGTACTTTCATTTATTTTAAAAGACAAATCTTACCTCGTCTGATTAATTCTTTTCCTTCATCAACCAAGTCTGATGTCATATCATTATCTCCCATGAACTGCTGGAAACCAAGTAGATTCAAACAACGAGTTCCCAAACTAATAAAAATAGATTTTAAAAAAGACAAGCATTATTTCTCATTATAAATGTTTAGATAAACTGTTCTTTAGTATTGTCACCCCAAAGAAGCCTATGTTTTATCATCAGTTATCACAGAAAGTTATGTAGTTATCTTTCTTTAAGAAGGACTTATTTCTCTAAGAAGTTTATATAGCCAGTACTCCACAGACACGGTATGCACCATACCCAGATTTCTTACAAAAAGAAACTGAGTTAGGCCATTAGTATACCTGCAGAAAATTATTACACAATACAAAACAATGGCTATAATACAAATGCAACTTATTCTTTTCTTATATTCAAACAATTTTAATGCGGAAAATACACACAACCAATATTCCCAAGTGTAAAATAACCTGGTTTAGAAAATCTTAATTATGCAAATTGATTTTCATGTTCAATTTTTTTAATAAGCTGAGAGCTAGTCAATTCCATTTAAATAGCTTTAATTATACACTCATAATTTTTAACTATATCTTATCTGAGGGCTATTGCTTTATCTTATTTGGTATTTACTTTAAACTTCACTGTTGTATAGAGCAAGAATACTGAAATTATGACACACAAGGAAAGCAGCAATGGGTGGGAAGGCAAGATTAATATTTGTTAATATCTTACTATATACATCAGCCAATTTACAGATACTCTCTTATTTTATTCTTACTGTAATCCTAAGAAATAATCTCTTTACAGATAAGGAAACAGAAGCTCAAGGGGTTAAATTAAATACTTTGCTAATGATCATTTAATAAGTTTTAGAGCTGGGATTTAAATCCAAGACAAAACACAGACCAAGCTCTTTTTATTGCCTTGGTTTTCAGACTTCTTCACTGATGTACTCCTAATGGCATAAGCCTGAACACATACATGGAGCAAGAGGGGGAGAAAGGAAGAAGGAGAAATCGGGGAATGAATGTGTGTGTGTGTAGGGGGGGATTCGGGCATGCAAGTGCTGGGAGGAAAGAAAAACAGCAGAGCAGCTACAAGAAAGTGAAGATCTTCCGTTTTACATTACCGATGTGTAAAAAATCTGACTGTGTAAATCTGACGATGTGTAAAAAATCGCAGTATATTTCCTTGCTTTAATATACCATTTACCATTAAGCACAACTGGAGTTTCGGGTAGATGGTCACACTAATTCAGTGACTTTAAATATTCCCTTACTATTTTCATATCCTTGTGGGAATACGATACCCCAGGATGAGAAGCCCCAAACTGGATCCTTGTTTCTGGGAAGGTCATAGCTTTTTCTAAAGTGTCAGGAAACAGCCTTATACTCTCTAGGCAGTTAAGTATGAATATTAACTCCGGGGATGGCAGTGCTGTTAGTAACATGGGAATTAACAGGGTGCCTGGGTGGCTCAGTCGGTTAAGCATCCAATTGACTCTTGATTTCAGCTCAGATCATGGTGACAGGCTGGTGGGATCAAGCCCTAGATGGGGCTCCATGCTCAGAGCGTTGGGGGGGGGTTGCCTGAGATTCTCTCTCTCCTCTCTCTCTGCCCCTCTCCACTCTGTGAGCGTGCACATGCGCACAAACTCTCTCTCAAAAAATGAATTAATCTTAAAACAAAACAAAACAAAACATGGGAATTGACTAATTACGGCAGCATTATAAAAGAAAACAGACCTATGAAGCAAGTTACCATTAAAATGTCACTAAGGCATTGCTTCATACGTCTCTATAATAGAATATCTGTTTTGAGAGATAATTTGAAAATTAAAGAATCTGGCCTTACCTTTCCTAAAAGACAATCTGGCACTCAAAGTTTATCCCATTTAACTCTAAAACAAAACCTTTAATGGATTAATAATTTTCCTTTTAGACATAATAATTCTTTAAGATTTTATAGTTGATAAAGCACTATCCGATCCATCTATTCCTTGATCCATATAACAATCTAATAAGGTAGCAAGAGATGCTAATCTTGCAAACATAACTACTAACATGTGAAGACCTAAGTCACACATCACAAGCTCTTAATGTTTCATTAATAGTTTTACAAACTTTTAAAATAAATAAGCATATAATTAAAACTAAGTTTTGGACATGCAAAGTATGGTCTCTTCCTTTACTACATCACTTTCATAATGACAACACATTTTCACAAACCTATTGTCTTTTCTACCTTACAGAAAAAAACTTGAAAGTCAGACTTACTATCAGTTCATATAAACAGTTTTATTTCATTTTAAGATTTTTTTTATTTGTGAGAGATACAATCTTTTATTTTACATAGGAGAAGGTAAAAAGAAATGCTTTAAAACATTCAATAGAGAATTTATTTCAAACAATACTTGTGTATTTACGCAATACCTTCTTAATGAGTACACACATATTATTTGCAATAACTATATAATGGTATTGGAAGATTTAAATGAAAAGTGGTTGGACGAAACATTTGCATTAGAAAAACAAACTGATTAACATCAATAAATATATTTTTAGGGGCACCTGGGTGGCTTAGTCAGTTAAATAATGTCTGACTCTTGGTTTCCAGTTCACGTTGTGATCTCATGGGTTGTGGGATCGAGCCCTGCCTCAGGCTCCACGATCAGCATGGAGTCGCTTGGGATTCTCTCTCTCCTCTCCCTCTGCCCTTCCACTACTCGTGTGTGCTCGCACACTCTCTCTCTCTCTCAAATAAATAAATATATCTTTTAAAATAAATAAATATTTTTTTAAGAGTGGTCTTTTTGGTGTGTCACGGAGCACTTAAGCAGTCAGTGAAGAGAGCAGACCCAATACAGGATGAGGGCACCTGACATGTGCAAGTAGGGAAGACAGGGTGCTAGAAGCCAAGCACATCTGTCTTTACCTCCTTCTGAACTGCACCCTGGCCAAGATTCAATCATTTTTCTCTAATCCTATAAAATATAGCAGCCTGTGTCCTTCCAGCCTTATATGTACTGCCTAATTACAATTGCTCCTCATCTGATGTTTTGTGCTGGCAAAGGTCTGAGGCCTCTGGAAACCCGGCAATGATTGAGGGGAAAGCCCAAGGCTCGTTTATGTTACTGGATAAAAGACGGGCATGAGGGTATTTTACAAGCTACACAGCCTGTCAATGTTGAAGGCCAGGGCTTAGAGTTAACATTCTGTAACTGATCCTATCACTTTGCAGCTTAAATACTTGTAAAAGAATGACTGTACTTCGCTTCTCTTAAAAATACCTTCAGAGGGAGATCCTGACCTCACCACTTAAGCGAATCCTTTAAACAGCCCCCAGTTCCCCCAAAGCCACAATAAAGCAAACGACAACCAAAACCTAACCAGTAAATATTTAAAAGAGCTTTAAGGAGAAAGGATATCCAGATTGGACAAGAGTAAGAAGAAAAATAACAGATGTTAAATTTCTTACCTAAAGTAAGTAGCAATGCAGAGAATTACCACCAACATAGGATAATATATATAGAATCCATCTGCAATAAAGGATAAAACTTTCATGGAACCCATAATCTAAAGAGCAAAAACAAAAACAAAAAAAAAAGGAAGTTAAATTAGTACAGTTCTATGTTTTTCACCCCTTTCCACCATAGAAAATTCACTCATAACTAACCATATTAACAAATTTGGACTTTTCAAAAAGTAGAAATAAAGCACTAAACGGATTGATTTTTAAGTTCTCATCACAAGAAAAAAAAGACTTGTAAGGGTGTGAGATGATGGATGTTAATGAAAGATACCGTGGCAATCATTTCAAGATATATACATACATCGAATCATTCTGTCGTGCACCTTAAACTAATACAATGTTATATGTCAATTATGTCTGAATTTGCTTCCTTATTAAGAAACAAGAAAAATGAACACTTTATTATTATTTAATATTATATTATTATATTATATATATTAATATTATATTATATTATAAATATTACTGAAAATCATTGTGTGCATGAAGATTACAAATATAAAAGCTAACAATGAGGTCTACCGATACTGCTCAGCTGCACAACCCATGTGAGCCAGAAAGCTTTCTTTACAATAAGAGAGAGCAAAGTAGTTTCTATCCAGTCATTAGTAATTACATTTACAACCTTTAAAAAAAAGTTTGATACTAAAAAAAAGATTCTAGTAATTCTACAGAACTTTTCTACTGGTATTAGAAGAAATTCCATGATAATACATCTCATACAGATAATGAATCTAAAAAAACTGTGTTCTGACCATACTTACAGATGTATAAGCAGTTGGCTGTGTATTCTGGTGAGAGATGGATGAATCCATGTGAGTCAAACCCAGGAAATTAAGACACAAAGGAGGAGTCAAACGGCAAAATAACCTGTAATGAGCATTTATAAACAGAATATGTAAAAAAAATGGTAGCAAAATGCATTTTATTATATTGAAATATAACTAGTATTTTCATCTGTTTGTATTATAGTTATCTTGAATTCTTAATGAGAACTGTCTTTACTTAGGAGACATTCTGAAAATCCTATTAACTGCATCTCCCTGAAACGTCAACAGCTACACGGCAAAACTCCAGCCTCAGGCTGCCTGCTTTGGTGGTGTTTGCCCCTGCTTTAGCCTAAGAATCTGTACAGCGCCTGTGTATGCACTTTTTCCAAGTCTACCATCTGTGTAATCGGCCTCAGTATGGCAAGGACGGCAATATCCTCAAGAGGGACTGTACTCGCTATGTAAGAGACCAGAAGTTGTAGCGAAGTGCGTCACTCTGACAAGTTCAGGTACAAAGAACTGCTAGAGCTCAGTTTAGTCCAGCTCAAAAGAGAACCTCACAGAACTAGACTTGGAGAATAGGGGGAGAGTGTGAATACAAACAGGCAATATGAGGAGTTATTTTGTGTGATCAAACAACTCTGTATCTTGATTGTTCTGGTGGTTACATGAATCTACACACACACACACACACACACACACACACACAGGATAAAAATGGTGAGAACTAAATAAGATCTATAATCTAATTAACAGTAATATATCAATGTAAAATTCCTGATTTTGATATTGTACAATAGCTCTATAAAACGTCTCCACTCAGAGAAGCTGGGTAAAAGTTAACAGGACTCTTTGTACTACACTTACAACTTCCTATAACTATTTGGAGGAAAAATGGTAAAAGAAAAAAGTCTTAAAGATGCTTCAGATATGGATTCCTCTGTGAACTTCCCTAAGTCCACCCTTTATAATACCCAATATGACTGATTTAACAACAGGGACAAATAATAGCCCAAGCTAAAGCTGTCCCTCTAAACTCTTGCTAAATCTCTTAGCAAGGATTATTCTTGTTTGTTTTCTTAAGCCCTTCATGATGCAGTTTGATGCCATGGAATCTCAGAACCCTCTAGATCTCACTTAGCCTCTAAACTCTCAAATGGTCCCAGTAGTTACTAATCTATTCATTGAATCTCTGATTTGTAAATCTAGGCTTTCTTTTTCTCCTTAACCTAGTAAACCTATATGTCACCTTAAACTTCAAGCAGGATTAAGCTAGCAATCAAACATCTAACTAACACTTAAAGCTAATCAATGAGTTCACATAAATACAGGTGTTAGTAGGACACCCATAAACGACAAGAAATAAATGAGAGATCCACAGAATGCACGCAGCAGAGTCAGTCCCGTGTTTCTAAACACCATCCTACTTACATGCCACTGAAAAGGAGGCTGTAAGCATCAGTCTGGTGATGTGAAGCCAAGTAGTAATAGTTAAATACACGAATCCTGAACACAGTAGAATAAACACAGATGCTTAAAAAGAAGATGGAAAGGAAGCAAGCAATCTGAAAAACAAGCAAAACCGGTTTAAGACAAACGGACCTGAGCACTTTACATACATTCACAAGCATTATCCTTTATTTCTGGCTAATATTTATTGACATTCTAAAATTTAAACACAGTAACAGTTTTTCTTAACCATCTAAGAAAATGGATTTATGAAAAAAAAAAAAAAACCTACGTCTCAACCAGTTTAACATCCCGTCCGTGACTTTCAAATCTACCTCCTGAAGTGAGCCCGCTCTCCCACTCCCTTGGCAATTCTCCACACAAGACTCTAAGGTTTGTAGCTTCACTGGCGTAAACAGGATCAAAGTATTCTCATAAAAGAATTTTGCACTATTTTGCACCTTGTCATCTCTCCTCAAACACAGTTCTTAAGTTCTTATAGTCTGGGTAAATGGATGAAGCTGTTTTGAAAGTCTGAATAACAACACTGTGGGGAATGTCACTGCTTTCCTCATTACTAGAATATATCCAGAAAAAAAATACAACAGTTGACAACTATACTGTGAACTAACACACGTTTATGACAGAAAATAAACTGACCTCGATATAAATGTAATTGTATGTTTTTTCAGCCAGCTGTATGAAGACTGCAAAGAGGGATAAGACAGGTGTGGTACTAAAGAATGTGCATTCTGACCACACAACAATCACAGAGAAGACGGACAAAACCACGGCAAGTATCCTATAAAACCACGGTCGCAAGAGACATTCCCAGTACCATTCTGGAAGATAAAAGAAAACAACGATTAGGAAAACCATAAAGGAGTAACGGGGTATTTACATTGTTTCACAATATCACCATACAAGATACATAGCTGCAAAGAGGAAAATAGTTACTTTCACAGTACAGGAACCGGACAGAGCTGCTCCTCCCCAAATAATCACCAGGAACAGGACAACCTGACATCGTGTGCCTTCTGCCGTGGAGCACGGAGAGGACCACGGTGTCACTGCTGCAGTATTCCCACCAAAAATGCAACACCTGCATCCAACATGAGGAAATATCAAACTCAAATTCGGGGACACCCCATAAAAAACAGGCCTAGAGTCTCCGAAAACAACATCATAGAACAGAAAGAGAGGCTGAGAAACTGGTTCAGAAGAAAGGAAACGAAGGGGTCACGACACCTGAATGCAATGCACGATCTGGGATTTTTAACGAAGAATATTTTGGGACAACTTGCAAAATGTGATTAAGGTCTATAGGTAACAGTTCTGTATCAAAGTTCATTTCCTAATTTGGGCATTGTATTTGGTTACATAGGAGAATGTCTTTATTTTTAGAAAATATGCACTGAAACATTTAGGAGCAAAAAGTCATGTGCAGATTCAACTCTGAAAAGATTAAGGAAAAATACGTATACAGAGAGAAAGAGAAAGCAAATGAATATGGTAAACCGTTTACATGTGGAAAATCTGGATGAAGGATATACAAGAATTCTTTGTATTATTCTGGCAACTTTCAGCTAAGTCTGACTTTAGGTAAAAAATAAAAGTTAAAAAAAAAAAAGCTCTTCCAATTGAGAAGGCTGTATTTCAGTTCAGTCACTGAGGTGTTGAGCTCTTGGCTCACACTCTGAATCTTTCAACCCTACTCTCAGCACCAGTCCTGGGGAGTTCAAGGTCCACACTGGTGATCCTTTTTTCAGTACCCTGGGGTCTCTCACTTCCTTGCCCTCCTTTCCTCCTGTTATCTTATCCTCCACCCCACCTTCACAACTCATTCCCACTGTCCTCCCTAAACCTCTTACTGCTAATGACTCCGGGCCTTCCTTTCAATCTCATTATAGTTTCCAAGCAATATTTTCACCTAATATTCCAATTCCGCTGACTGACCTTACCTGAGCCAATGAGCCATTCATTCTACCATTTGTATTGCCACTTAACACCCTGCGATCCTACTGCTTTCTTTACCAGCTCTGATTCTGTAGTCTTTGAGGATAATTACTCTCCAACATCCCAATTTCTTTGCCCTCTCTTGCTTCTCTGCCTTTGCTAAGTGAAACCACACCCTGCCTAGATCCAGCTCTCTGGCTGCTCTGAGCCTGTGCCCGTGGAGCTGCACACTGTAAAGTGAGACACATCTTCGCTGACTGGTCTCATTCTAAATTTTCAATCCCCACCTGCAGATGGACCCTGAGCACTGCCTGGGTAGCCTACAACAATTCACCAATCTTCTCCCGTGCCTTCTCTCCTTAGCAACTATTTTGTACCTTTTCTTCTTTCTTCAAATCTCCAAAATTTCTTCCCCTACACTTACTCTCAGCATTTCACTGAGAAGTTGGCAGAAGGGAGCCTCCCCAAGTTCCCACCACTACCTCTTCTTACCTGTTCAGGTACATTGGTGCCTTACTTCCTAATCTAAGGGCATTCTCGGCACTGTTCACTATTTCCCATTTCATCACTCTCCTCATGAACATCTTCCCAGCCACTCTCTTACTACATTTCCTCTAAGATATCATTTCCAAATTACATACTGTAATTGATCTTGACCCTGCCATCCTCCTTCAGCTACTACTTCTTTTCTCTACTCCCTTTTATAAGGAAAACATTTGGAGAGTTTTCTATTCTCCCTGTTTCTAACTGCTTTTTATTTTTTTAAAATTTTTTTATTATGTTATATTAGTCACCATACAGTACATCATTAGTTTTTGATGTAGTGTTCCATGATTCATTGTTTGCATATAACACCCACTGCTTTATATGCAATGAATCTAAATGCTTTTTAATTTCCAACGGGGCTTTCTTAGCCCCTCCACCTCCACCTCACTTCTCTGAAATTGAAGGGTCAAGGCCTCATGTGCAGGACAGTAGACCCATCTACAACATCTGGAAAGGTACTTTACATATTCCTTTCCTCAAAACACCTCACCTTCCTGCTCTTCTTCCTATTTCACTGGCCACTCCCCGTTTAGCCTTTTCCTGGTTCCTCCTCATCAAGCTGAAGTCTACCTTCTGGAGCGCCTCAGGCTTGGTCCTCGGACTTTGTCTCCTTAACCCAATCACTTCTTTATTTTATTCTGACCCAAGGCTCACTGATACACTGATGACGCCCTGATTTATACTTGTACACCAGACTTCTCCCCTCAACTCCCATTTCTACAGCCAACTACCTACTCAGCACCTTCTGCACACCTTTACGTGTACATTGCCTATTTTTCTCATTCCACAGAGAGGCACTTGTCTTTACATTTATGGATATATACCAAGCACCCAACAATAGATAGCACAGACGTTCTCAAATATTTGTTGAATGAATGAAAACAAGTATTTCTTTTACTTAATTAGAAAAGATCTTCGCTGAAGAAGTTTTCTGAGATATGTCACGGCCATATGTCTTCGTACTCCAGACCAAACATGAGAAAGAGAATCAAGTGAACATAATTATTTATTTAGATAAATAAGGTAAATGGAAGTTTTACTACTATGACACTTTGGCATGTTTTCATTAAGTTCTTCATGCTAAATCTGATAATGTTTGAAGAGAGTATCATAAATAATCATTAAAGAAAATGAAATAATTATGACTAGTTAGTGTAGGTCTTGTAAATAGACCAATAGATGTAAATAATCAAAGAGGACTTCTTAGGGGAATATTTTAGTAGTATGTCAAGACTAAAAAGAGGACCCAAGCTTGTGATGTAAAGTTGCTTAAAATTCTAATTATTTTAGTACATATTATGAATACATAATATGCCTGATGTATTGCATATATTTTTGCATAGGATTTTGAGTAATTGTGAAGTAACAGTGGAAACTGATAGATTATCTGTTACATGACCAGTAAAATGGTTTTGGAGGGGGAAGTTTATCAGATACGTAATATCACCACATGGTATACATCAAATTATACAAATACAGGGGCGCCTGGGTAGCACAGCGGTTAAGCGTCTGCCTTTGGCTCAGGGCATGATCCCAGCGTTATGGGATCGAGCCCCACATCAGGCTCCTCCGCTGGAAGCCTGCTTCTTCCTCTCCCACTCCCCCTGCTTGTGTTCCCTCTCTCGCTGGCTGTCTCTCTCTTTGTCGAATAAATAAATAAAATCTTTAAAAAAAATTATACAAACGCAATTCAACTCTGTACTGGTGAAAATATAAACTTTTTTCTTTTAGAAAAATTAACATTAAATTTTGAAATTTATGTCAAATTACATACCAACTGTAGGATTATAAAAATACTGGATAAATTTATTTTCTGGCTCTGGTGACTGAAAGGTGTGAACAAACTGATGAGTAGCACTAGTTTCATTTTTTGCTACATCTTCTAGATAAAACGCTTGCTCCAGAAGAATCCGCCACTGTACTTGAGTTCGACGGTGCCTCTGAACTGAATAAATCACCTAAAAAAGAGAACGCAAGGTAGATCTATCAGTGTTCTGATCCAACAGTGTTTCATCTTCCTGCTAGATAGCATGTTTTGGTTATCACATGATGGGGAAGTGTTAGTGGCATCTGCTGGGTTGGGCTAAGGATGTTAATATTCTATGCTATATGCAACAATTCGGCTCCATGAATAATTCTCCCTCCCCAAATACCAAGAGTACCCCTGTTGAGAAACACGCAGTTAAAACACTTCAAAGAATAATGCACAGGATCAAAGAAAGTTTCAAATACACATTCACTCCAAATTCCCTTTTGTGGGCAGTAATTATAAATCTAACTAAAATCATCAGTAAGTAAAAAAGCTATTATTAATAAAGTTACCTGCTTATGTAGTTTTACCAGACTCTTTTCACTTGGATAGGTATTATGCTTTTCATCAAAATCTTCATAATCATCCATGTTCCTACCCATTTTTTCCTGATACTCTGTAGGGCACTAAAAGGGACAAGCAGATTTTTTTTTAATCTCATTTGCAAAAAAATTAAAATTTTATTTTTATTACAAAAGCTTCCTTTCTTGGGCATATCTAATTTTCTCAAAAACATCTTCTTCCTTTATTGGCATCTCTAAACAGCTGGATTTTTAGTTGCTGACCTTTTCTTCAAAATGTTTTAGATGTATTGAGTATCTTCTTACCCCTCTAAATATTAACCTTTATGATCAGATATACTAGCTGTGGTAGGGTAAGGGAGCTAACCTACATGAAGCGACTAGTATTTGAGAGTATTAGGCTTTACAGGCATCTGATGAAACTGTCAATTATTTTCCTAGCTAAAAGTGTAGAAAAATCACAACAAATCCAAGATGTTGAATTTTTAAAAGGCATGGTACAGAAAAACAAGCACATACATGATTTGGAGTCATCTGCCCTGTTAGTTATTCATTACTTACCTGAACTTGGGCAAGTTACTTAACCTACCTGAATAGGTCTCAAAAGGTAGCAATGTAAGAGAAATGATTAGAGAATTGATTCTCGTGACCATCATCTTAGCTGGAGGGAACACTAGCTAATAATCAGCATAACAGATTTAAAATAGAGGAAAAGAAATAGTTCAGCGGTTCTGTGGTTGCAAAGACAATGACTAAGCAGCTCATACTTTGGAAGTATATGAATACCCCTAATTCAATCCCAGTGCAACAAAACCTTAACTGCATGGTTTCTTGTTAAATATCTGTGTTAAATATCTCATAGGGTCATTTGTTTTACGAGGTACTTCATTTATCGTAAACTGTCATGTAAGAAGTGAGTAAAAGAGATTACTGAGGTCCTAGTTTATTAAGGAGATATGCCTGTAGTAACCACATTCAGTGACACTTCGATACTGTGAAGGTCCATCTCCATCGCTGGGTCATAGCGATTATTATACATTATTTAACATAACCTCTATATCCACATTTCAATGAAAAATACTGCCAGTAATTAAATGTCAAACTTGTAATAATAACTGGACAAATTCTACGTGCAGATTACTACTGGTTTATGGTTAACATTTCCACAAAAATGGAAAGGAGATGGGAAGACCTCAGTCATAGGCTGTTCTCACACTTTTATTATAATATGCTATTCTATAAATGTGTATGTCAAAAGAAAAAAGATGAGGAGAATATGATTAATTACCTTTTTAAGTATTGTATCAACACATTTTCTCAATGGGTGGTTATACTTGATGCTTTCATTCACTTTACGAACCTCCTATAAAAACAGTAAGAGGAATAAAAGTATTTCCATTTCTATACAACATATATTTCAAATGAGACTGTTCTAGATACTATATATGTTCTCACAAGTTTAATTTCAACCCAAACTACTCAGCACATACATGAAGCTCCATTCCCTGAATAAAAGTTCCTAAGAACATAAGTTAAAAATACATAGCTCTAGAATAGCAATACCTCCACCCTCGGGTTTTTTACTACTTTCTAAGATTTGCTCCCTTATCGTTTGCTTACTTGGTACACAAAGATGAATAAGCATTATAAAAAGGTCACGAAGGATCAGACAAACTGTGATGCTGTGCTCCTCCCCCTGGCCCAGGAAGCTCAATTATCTCATTAGCTAAAATACAGTGAAGAAACCAGAGGAAGCAACAGGCAACAAACGTCACAAAGCACCCACTCCTTTCCAATGAGTAAGTCCTCTATAGCAGTCACAGCCACTGATTCGTTCCACATTTGTTTAGTAAGAGCACACTAGATGCCAGCACTGTGCTAGGTGTAAAGTCACACAACCCATGCTAGAGGGAGTGGTAGGAAGACATGATGTTACAGGCCTTTAAAGATTGAGGGCTGGTGGTGAGGTCATAAGCAATTTCGTGATTATGAAAGGTATAAAAGGGTCAAGGAGGGGAATCTTTAGAACCAGTAGTTCCCAAAGAAGAACGATATTCTATAATACTAATGAAATCTTTTAGAAGTTGGAACCACTGTTCTAGGCAAAAGAAATGGCATGTTCAAGGGCTGGGAGGCAAGAGAACTGACCAGGGTATTAAAAAGAACGTTCTGATTATAGAGGAGAGAATGGCCCTAAGGGATACAGAGCTGGAGGCAGGGAAACCATCTGGCATATAGACAAAATTATGGAAAAAAAAACTTATATGACAAAAAAATCACTTCCTTTAATATACGGAGAGTGCTTATAATCAAGCAAAAATTGGGAAGACACATAAGAAATACTATTGGTCAATAAATGTCTGGAAAGATAGTCAAGCTCACTAAAAACAATTACAAATTTTAAAAATAAGAACAGTTTTCTGGCAAAATTATATAACCTCTCTGAAAGGTAAATTAGCAATACCCATCAAAATTTAAAATATATAGAACTTATGAATAACCTGTACCAGTAGACATTGCCCCTGTCAGGAGCTTAGCTTAATGAGGAAAACGCACATTATTCAAAAAGAAATGCTATGGCAAGTGCTGCGTAATCTAGCGTGGGAGGCTTTCTGATAAACTGATGACTTAAGCTGAGATAAAAAGCATGAGGAGGGGTAAGGTCAGCCAACCAAAAGAGGGGGCAAGAATATTCCAAACAGCAGGGCAGCCTGTCCGAAGGCCTCTAAGCAGAAGTGCACAAGGAGTTTCAAGGAACTGAAAGAAGTGCAGTGTGACCACGGGGAAAAGGAGAGTGCGCGCCTGAGCAGCACTTGATCAGCCGAAGAAAAGCCAAGCCCTCCAGATGGCCTTAGTGACAGTTTATCTGAGGTCAGTGAATGAGGCCTAAATATAAGACCCGGGTTTTTAAAGACGCTTGCATCAACACTGCATTACAGTTTTCTATTAATAAATTACTTCAAGTTTTGTTGACTTGTTAGCACAACTTTGAATATGAACCATACAGTCTGGTTATTTATTATACATAAAAATACTGTATTTTTCCTTTAAATTCTTGAGCCATATTACACAAAAATAAGTACTGAAACAGTTAACTATTGATATTTACTGTATCTGTTATGAATTTAAGGTTCCTTGAAAAATTCATAACTTTTATAAAGTGTGGAAAGTATTTGAAATATTGCTTATTACCTCCATATAAAATAGCATAACTTCAAGCACTGACATTACTGTGCCTAATCACTAGGCAGGGCAGACATCTTTGAAGTCAGGCTAATAGGCAGTTTTCAGTGGAAATAAGTAGTTGTTCCGCCTGCCCCCGAATTCTCACCTCAAAAAATGACAAAAGATAGAGGTGATCTCTTAGGCCTCGAGCAAATACCTTTTGAATGGTGTGACACAGCTTAGAAGTTTATTAATGCTTCAAAGAAAAGTAACAGACACAGATGTATATACTCGCTTCAGAGAAAAACATATAAAACGCTAACTTGGTTTTTACAAAACTGCATTTGGGAGATTTTTATGGACAGCTGAAAAATATAGTTAATAATCACCAAAAAAAGGTGGCTGAACTTTGTGATGGTAAAAGAGGTAATCAAAACCAGTGTATCTGGAACGTTTTTTCTCAAACTATTCATATTCTTGTTCCATGCCTTATTTTGCACACGCATCAGAGAGATCATCCAAAACCACATATCAGATCAGGTCTCTTCCTCACTGCTTTCAAAAGATAATCTGGACTTTTCAGTCTGACATCATGGCCCTGCTCTTTTGGCTATAATCTATCTCTCAAACCTTACAAGCTTTTAGCTTCACAGCACATTGGCCACATACTGTCTAATTTTCCACTCCAGACAGTTCCAATGGCCAGTTCTGCATACACTTAACACATCAAGAAGACAAGTATTTATTAAGTGATGAAAACATTTTCTCAAGTCTACAAATGTTTAGATAGTCAGAAAAACATAAAGATCCCAAATTCCCTTGAAATATATGGGCAAAGAAACTCATACCTGACAAATCACGTTGTTTGATGGGGGGAGGAAGGGCAGGAGTTCTGCTATCTATGTGGACCTGCTGCTATTTTCAAATCATTCATTACAGAAAGAGGGGTTTCTCACAATATATAAATGTATCAAATTAACACTTTGTGTACTTTAAATTTATACAACGTAATATGCCAAATATATTCAATAAAGAGAGTGGGTTCTAATTAACACAGAAAATTTTCTCCTATCTAAAAACCTTATACCTGTGTTAAAATAACAAAGAAACCACCAATGCCGGTCCTAATTTTCCACATCCTATTCCTCAGTAAAGGGTCTTACTTAACAAACAACAACAGCAAAATCCATCTTTCTTCAGTCACTGATGACTCCTACCAGCCAAAACCAGGTCTTGCCATAATTAGGTGGATTTATATTTCTTGAAGGAATATTGAGTAACTGGTGTAACCCACATTCCTCAAATCTGAAACAACTGAATTTAGTACCAACTTTTAAGGGGGACACTATCAAATTTAAATTATCTTTTTAAAATTATTTTCAGGCACCTGGGTGACTCAATTAGTTAAGTGTTTGCCTTCGGCTCAGGTCATGATCCCAGGGTCCTGGGACAAAGACCCGCCGGGAACCTGCTTCTCCCTCTGCTTCTGCCTCTCTCCCTCTCTCTGTCTCTCGTGAATAAATAAATTTAAAAAGTAAAATAAAATAAAATTATTTTATTACCAAACATAAATTTTCATATTTTTCAAAAAATTCAAACTTTCAAATATAAACATATCAGATATAAATATAAAAATTATCAAACATAAATTATTTCTTCTGAAAAACGTAATAACAGCCATCAGATGCCTGAGGAAATGTAAAAGAATACTATTTGTAGATTTACTCCTACGTTTTGAATCAGCGTCTTCTGCTACCATTCTTACATTTTGTAGGGAATGAATGCAAAAAAGCCAACAACAGATTTTTCAGTCATAACATATACTCTTTTGTTCATTTACTCATTCACTTAAAAAATGGGTGCTGAATGTCTAAGAGTCTAAAGGACCAGGGAAGGCATGTCAGCATAACCATTAATTAATCATCTAATCTGGGAGACCTTTTAAGAGTAAAAGAGGGGAGCTATTCAAAGTTATCCCAAGATGACAAGCATAACCCTGCACTGTTGAACATATTCACACTGAATCTTTGGTGGTTGGAAGGTGCAGGGGACATCTCATGAAACTAAACTGCCAATAAGAAGTCATGCTAATGGACGGGACATTCTGAAGGACTGCATGTCACCAAACGTTCAGGGTACAGCCCATCAATGTGCTAACGACAGCAGCAACAAACCAACCGTGACTGACGGTAAGGTTTAAACTTGCTTACCTCCATGACATCTTCTAAAGTCTCTTCCGCATCCGCTTTCTCTGTCATCAGTTTGGCGGCCTTAAAATACGTTTTCATAAGCAGATAACCTCTTTTTGCTCCATTCCAGTACGACCGAGGAATTTCTACCAAACCATACCCCAGCAACAACACGAGAAGGAACAGGCCCCACGTGTTTGCAGCAGCTATCCCAATTGTCTGAAGCTGGTTCCTGAGAAAGAGGAAACATAAGCAGATAGCTGTGATAGATAAATTTTTCCAAAAGAAATGTAAAATAAAACTAGTATTAAATGGTTTTTCAGAAAACAGCTCTAAAGGATGGCTAGGATTTTATATGAGAAAACTTGTATCTTCCAAGCCTCACCTACTCTTTTAGGAACAGCAGATAATCTGCGTGTTTTAAGAGGAAGTTAGAGCGTGACTGCAGAAATAGACTTTAACACAGGAAATACTGCTTCTATTATAGTTAATTTTAGAGGGGAACGAACCATGAGAGTCTATGGACTCTGGGAAACAAACTGAGGGCCTCAGAGGGGAGAGGGGTGGGTTGGCCGGTGATGGGTATTAAGGAGGGCACATATTGCATGGTGCACTGGGTGTTACACGCAAATAATGAAACATGGAACACTACATCAAAAACTAAGGATGTACTGTATGGTGACTAACATAACATAATAAAAAATTATTTAAAATAAATCAATAAATAAAATAAAATTAGAATCTAGGATAATTCCTGGCAAAAAAATATATGTGTTTTGTCCAAAGAAAAGATATTTTTCATTAGGGGCTATCTTACTCAATATTAACCAAGAGAAGCCTGAAAAAATTTTAAAGCCTAAAAAATTTTTAACTTACATTGAGGCACACTTACACAAATCCCAGGAATGCAACAGTGAGCGTTATCACTACTGGTCTATTTCTAAATTTCTGAGATCCATCTCTTCACATATATTATGTAGGTCACAAGTATAATACAGATTTCAATTTTATTATAATGTCTGAATGTAACATCAGAGAGAAATACACACTCAAACCACAGTCAGAACAAAAATAAAAATATTCACAAGTTCTGGGTCGCCTAGGTGGCTAAGGCGGTTAATGTCCAACTCTCAGTTTCTGCTCAGGTCATGATCTCAGGGTTGTGAGATCGAGCCCCACGTGGAGCTCCAGCTTGCCGTGGAGTTAGCTTGAGATTCTGTCTTTCCCTCTCCCTCGGCCCACCTCCCTCTCAAGTGTGTGTGTGTGCACTTGCGCACTCTCTCTCTAAAATAAATAAATACGTCTTTAAAAAAATATTCACAAGTTCCAATGAAAAAGAAACTAGTTATTTTGTCATATACAAAATTGTACACCTGAAACTAACAGTACACTGTATGTTAACTAACTGGAACTTAAATAAAAACTTAAAAAAAATAATAAAGGTTAATACTTCTAACATGGAGCTATTAGACAAAGCATTAGTCCTTCATCTAATAACTATATTTAAATATATTATTCCATGTTTTCTTCTTACTAATAGGGATTATTTAGATTTCTTTTTGGGGAATCTAGAAAACACATAACTTGATACGTTTCTCAAAGAAATGTCTGTTTATCTGCATATGTGAGATAAAAATAAATTTAAAAAAATGCAAATACACACAGAAACAATGTTAAGAAAACTTTCCTTACCATTCTAAGTGCAAATGTGGGTTTACAGCTACATAAATTAAAAATGCTCCAAAAATCAGCAAATAGGTGCCATAATAGATTGCATTCTCAATCAGTGCAGTTTTGATCTTTCCAGTGATGGAAAACCCTCCTGATCTTGCATATGACTGCATAAAAGGTAACAGAATCCTAGATGGTTGGAAAAAATATGGTTAAAGAAACAACTGATATGTCTGTTTAATCTCAAAATACCAAATTAGGTGAATCTCAATTTTAACGTGTAGTTCTTTTCACAAATATATTTATGATTTTGAGTAATTATTAATACTGAATGAACTCTAATACATGACTGAGTATTTTTGTAATATTAAATTTTGGAGAGAGCAAAGCACATTTCTGGGAGCAAAGGAGGCCACAATGACCAGCAGAGAGTACAACAGTGTGAGGGACTCACAATGAATCTAAAAAAAAAAAAAAGTCTTTAAAGATTTTATGAAGACTTTGGACTGCATTCAGACAAAGAGAAACCTTTTTCTTTACAGGAGACATGATCAAATTGAAGTCTTCTAAAGACTGATAAGGCTTCAGCAGGAAGAACGGACTGAAAGGGAACAAAACTGGGACTATGTGGGAGAGAGTAAGGGGTGACGATGTGGTAAGAAGCAGGAGGAGAGAAAAATGTGAATACACTGATTTGAAGTACTTACACACATCTCAAAGGAGCTACACAGGAAGTAGTTGGCTATCCAGCCCCAGAATTCAGGAGAGAGGGGTAGAAACAGATAGATTCAGGAGTCCTCACCACATCAGTGGTACTGACGTGACACAGGTAGATGAGATTTAGAAGGGTGACTTCGTAGAATAAGAAGGAAAGAGCTGAGCCTGAGCTCTGAGAAAGATTATCTTTTAAAGGAGAGGGAGAGAAACAGGAGGAGGAGAAGCCAGCAAAGGAGATGGAGACAGAACAGCAGAGAGGGATGGGAGAAAACCAAGGAGCATATGGAGGAGAAAACAGGAGAAGGAAGTGTTTCAAAGTGGAGAGAGAAAACAATAATCAAATGCTGCCAAGAAGTCAAGTCAATGAAGACTTGTGTGTGAGTGGAGAAGTGGGGCTAGAAAACAGGGTTCAGTGGGTTGAGGAAAGAGCTGAGTAAATGAAGACAATACATGTAGATAATTCATTTGGGAAGTTTGGCTGGGTAGGATAAACTGGCATATTCATATCATGGAAGATTTTCCAGAAATGAATAAGAAAAGAATGCTGATATACACAATACAACACAGATGAATCTTCCAAATTTGTGAGCCAAAAAAGAGATGCAGAAAAATACATACCAATAACTCATGTTTACAAAGTTCAAAAATGGCAAAACTAATCTATAGAAATGGATGTCAGAATCATGGCTACCTTCGGGAGGATATGACTGGGAGAGGGGTATGTGGGAAGCTTCTAGACGTAGCATAAATATTGTTAAGGTTCTGTAATATCACCTGAGTGCTGGTTATCCAGGGGTATTCACTTTGAAAAAAGTCAAACTAAGCACAACTTGTCACTTTCTGTACCATTTATACTTCAATTAAAAAGTCTCCCTCTGAAAGTGAAGCTGTGATGAGTAGATCAATGAGGTTAGAAGCCAGGAAGTTGGAAAGGATGGCATTTGAGAGATGTTTTGGTTTTTTTCTTTCTTTTTTTAAAAGGATGAGAGAATTGTTTGTGCTTTGTTGAAACTGGAAGCTGCAAGTATAGGTAACAAGAGCTGAAGGAGATGGATCTGTATTTCAGGAAGAGGGATTTCACTCCGAAGTCACTGAGAGTGGCTCATTCTTTGAGAGGGAGGGAAAAGGATGGGTTGATAGGTGTGCTGCTGAGAAGCTGAAAGAGCAGCCATCTGATGACTTCTATTTTCACTGTGAAGTAGAAAGTAAAGTCCTCTGCCAGGGTAGAAGGTGACTGATTCTAGGATGTAAAAGAGAGAGAAAGAGCCACAAAGAGAACAGTAGAGGTATGAGGTGTGAAGTCTTGCTGTGGAGAATGAAGAGCAAGCAGACTAGAGACACAAGGGAGGAAAGTGTGGCAATTCTGAGAGCCCAGACAAGTTCAATGAACATGAATTTACAGAGGGGCTACTCTACTCTGCTGTGTGATTTTTCTCTTGCGATGTTCACTAGCTTCAGTTTTAGAGCTTAGACCCCTGCTAAAATGCTCAGTACGTAGTGAATAATGTGTTTGGAGCACAGGAGAAAAAACCAACAAAGCTTCGAGGTGCCTGGGTGGCTTAGTTGGTTAAGCCACTGACTTTTAATTTTGGCTCAAGTTATGATCTCAGAGTCGTGAGAACGAGCCCCATGACAGGCTCCACGCTGGGAATGGGGCCTTCTTAAGGTTCTCTCCCTCTGCCTCTGCCTCTCCCACCACCCCCTCTCTTAAAGAAACAAACAGACAGACAGACAAAGCTATACTGGGCAGAAACATGTGGAATACATTGTTATTACAGCTACAATTCCAGCTATACAGGGAGGACCAGGTACAAGATGACCAAAGATGGGACCCTAGGGGACACCAACATTTAGGAAATGGGCCACAGAAATAGAACCCGTGAAGGAAGTTCAGCAGGTTGACCTAAGCAGAGAGAAAGAGAATCAGGAGACAATGATGACCTTAGCAAGAGCAGTTTCATGTAAAAGGGACTGGAAGAAGACTGAACTGAGGAAGGTCAAGAGAGAAGGTAGTAACTGGAGGGGAATGGTGACAGGAAAATTTTTTTCTATTTTCTGTTTCTCATTTGTTTCTGTTTTTTTTCTTTTCATTTCTTTTAAGATGGGAGAGAACTGAATGAGCAGAACACAGAATATACAGATTTAAGAAAAAAACAAGTAACACTTGAATAAATTCTAAAACATGAAGGTTCATGAAGAAAGCATAATCTTTTTTTCACTTTAGCCAAAATTAAAAAAAAATTGTTTTATCCTTCACTGCCACTTACCATGTTAAAAACTGTGATGTCCAATATACTACCCTCCAGAAAATTGGCATGATTCCATCAGGAATGTAACTCCATGGCTTGAAACATGGATGTTGGCTGTTCAATAACAATTTATAGCCAATTAATAAATGACAACTACTTAAATTATACAATTAATTTGTGCATGACAAAGTTCATTTACATTCAGATGTTAAATTACTGACTCTAACTTCTATAATTTCACAGAAAACTTATAATTCAAAGCTGACTATCAAATGCAAAAAACACACAGAAAGGAAACAAAACAGTTTGTTCTAGAAGAGGAATGCCATTTAAATTTTCAACTTTCAGTGTATTTTTAATTCTTGAATAAAAAGAAGGCATAATATTCACCTAATAGACTGATAATGTGAGTCTTTAAAAATGAAACTAAATCTCTGATTTGGTTGCCTTTAAAATACAACCCCCTATAAAAAAAATTTAAAATAAAATAAAATACAGAAAAAAAAAAAGTAAAATACACACCCCATTTGTGGGTTTGCTTATTTTCCAGGGAGAGGGGGAAAAGGGAGGTGAAAGACATTAGGTGATTAACTCCTGAAACTGGAGCCCTAAAAATCAGTCACTATAGCATAGCTACCATGGAGAGAGATGCCAGCGTTTGTATATAACTGTTTGAATTTTCTGAAGGTATGTGTATCATAGATTCTTTCATTAATAGTCTTCCTAGACTGTAAGGACATCGTTTAGTCCAGGAGCTTCTAGCAATTCACAACAGCTGCTGATCTATATCCAATTTTTAAGATGCTTCAAAGGGCAGTAACATCTACATTTCAAATTTATCCTTATTCAGGTTAGATTAAAAACAATAATAAAAGCTGCATAAAGAAGCATTCAGACACTACTTAAAGCATTGGTAAAAGCTACTGTCAACATTTATTAAAGTTTTTTACTTGGAAATTTGATAAGAATTTTACATAACCTTTCGATAATTCAAACTTTATTTATTCTCAGTTTAAAACTATAAATGATTTCGGGGCGCCTGGCTGGCTCAGTCGGTACAGTGTGCAACTCTTCATCTTCGGGTTGTGAGTTCGACTCCCGTGTTGGGCATAGAGATTACTTAAAAATAAAATCTTTAAAGGAGTAAAAATAAAAATTAAAACTATAATAATTTCAAAGGATGCACGATATGAAAGGAACATCCTACACACAGAATAATCTCCTTACCCTTTATACAACCTTGTAAGTCAGGCAAAAGAGAAAATGAATGCCCCATTTTTTAGACCAGAGAGAGGCTGAGAAGAAAAATAGCCATTGGAAGTCACATTCTTAGTAAGAGATAGAACCAGGGCTAAAAAAATCAGGTCTTCTCCAAGTTTCTCCTTAGTGTCTATTAAAAGGCCTTGTGTACCAACAAACATTTAAAATTTATTTAAGATTTAAATTTAGATAGAATACAAAGTAATTAAAAGTCTACTAGCAAAGGATAGAAGTGGGATGGGGAGGATAATTAGAGAATGAGAATTAACTTTTATAAAATCCAAATGGTAAGAGCTGACAATTTTAAAGCAATTTTTCTCATCTACCCTATTTTTAAAAACAAACAAACAGGAAGCAAATACCTGGGAACCGGGGTAGCAGTGGCATACAATCCTGTGATGTTGCTATTCTCAGGAGGGCTGGAGTTTGCAGCAGCATGCTTGCACCGGTTGTATATAGTCTAAATCAATGAACACATGGTTTAAAAATGAAAACCAAAAGGTTACCAGGTACTTAAGGGATACTGGAGGGTATCAACCTATCCACCAATTACCTTCCTGGCTATGCTTTTTAATGATCAAATTCCTATAGAAAGATTCAAATACAAAATATTCAGTATAGCTGTCTTAAGAACTAACATATCTCAAGCATGCTGTATGATTACCATTGCCTTCTGAATTGCAAAACTCAGTTTCACCTCTTACCGTACTAACATCCAGAGGCAGTATGAAGACGATAAGAAAGCAGAGATACCAAGCTAGCAGTGTTCCGACAATTACAAGTCTATGCTGTTTCTTGAAATCTCCATATCGATGAAGTAGGAATAATGCCAGAAAAAAGACAAAAACAATCTCGAGTCCCAAAGCTGCACCACTCATTATTGAATGTTCACTCTGACTAACCAAAGTCACTCATGTACAGGTCTGGGTCATATCTGTAAACTGGAAAAGGAAAAAAAAGGAGCATTAACAAAGGAAATAAACACTTGGAAATTTCCTAAATACTCCTTTATTAACGTATTAATACATTCTTCAGAAAATTGTCAGGCTTTACATTGAACTATAATAAAAGGAAAAGGATAATTCCTATTCTCAAATATATATCATTTTTTAAAGCAGATCTTAAAAGTTTCACACAAATTTTATCTTCAGGAAAAAAGTTATCTTAATAAAAATTACACTACTTCTAAAAATATTACAATATAAGAATACTAAATGTGAACAGTTTTAATAGCATCATTTGGAGTTTGTTCCTTAAGGCTGTAAGTCCCAAAAGAAATTTTAATACAGGGGCGCCTGGGTGGCACAGCGGTTGAGCGTCTGCCTTCGGCTCAGGGCGTGATCCTGGCGTTATGGGATCGAGCCCCCACGTCAGGCTCCTCCGCTATGAGCCTGCTTCTTCCTCTCCCACTCCCCTGCTGTGTTCCCTCTCTCGCTGGCTGTCTCTATCTCTGTCGAATAAATAAATAAAATCTTTAAAAAAAAAAAAGAAATTTTAATACAAATACACTATTGACTAGATCCTAGGAAACTGGATATTTTCTAAAATAAAGTTTTCTAAGTCATCCATAACTCATTACTTAAAATGTTCCGAAAGACGGAGAGAGAGCATGAAAAAGAGCATTTGAAGGTAACATTTCCTTTGTTTGAAACAGTTTTATTTTTTTGTGATAATCTCGTCTAACAAATTTAACAATTTGAAATTCTTACTTATTTACTGCTTCACAAAATACAGTTGACCCCTGAACAACATAGATTTGAACTGTATGGGTCTACTTCTGCACAGAATTTTTTGATAAATAGAGTACTATCAATGTATTTTCTCTTCTTTATGATTTTCTTAATAACATCTTCTTTTCTATAGCTTACTTTATTGTGAGTATATAATATACCTACAATATACGTTGAATCATTATGTTGTATACCTGAAACTAATATAGTGCTATATGTTAATTACATTTCAACAAAAAATGCTCCTACTATAAAATAAATATCAAGTTCATCCAGTAAAACACACACACACGCATACACACGCGCGCACTGTTAATCAGCTGCTTATGTTATGGTAAGGCTTCTGGTCAACTGCAGGCTATTAATAGTTAATTTTCCAGGGAGTCAAAAGTTACCACAGATTCTCAACTGGACAGGGGATTGGCACCTCTAACACCGCATTGTTAAAGGGTCAACTGCATACTTACCACTTCCCATTTATCTATATAAATCTATTTTCTTTAAAGAACGTTACTATTAAATGCAGAAAAATTTAACAATGATTATTGAATACAGTCATACACTTGAGAATATTTTTAATTATAAATGCTGATAATACAGACATCAGCAATGGTTTGTTATCTCTCTAGTCTTATAAAATAATATACCCTTTTTTTTTTAAAGATTTTATTTATTTGTTTGTCAGAGAGAGAGAGAGCACAAGTAGGGGGAGTGGCAGGCAGAGGGAGAAGCAGGCTCCCCCTGAGCAAGAAGTCCAAAGCAGAACTCGATCCCAGGGTCCTGGGATTGTTTGTCTATAGACTAACTACAATATTCCAAGGAATTAATATCTTTTTTTTTTAAGATTTTATTTATTTATTTGACAGAGAGAGAGAGAGACAGCCAGCAAGAGAGGGAACATAAGCAGGGGGAGTGGGAGAGGAAGAAGCAGGCTCCCAGTGGAGCAGGGAGCCCGATGTGGGGCTCGATCCCAGCGCCCTGGGATCACACCCTGGGCCGAAGGCAGACGCTTAAAGACTGAGCCACCCAGGTGCCCCTCAAGGAATTAATACCTTAACAGAGAATCAGATTGTGATGCAGAATAAAATAAGGCAGAATCAATAAAATACTTCAAATTAACATCTCCAACCAAAACTACTTATAAAACAAATAAAGAAACTTCAGGTATTAACAGGATAAATTTAAATTCATGTAAGAAATATCCTTACATGGAATACCACAAACTAAAATCACACATAATAAAACTATTTTCTTCACTATTTCTTCATATTGTTGAAGTACTTTCTATTCCTCTGTGCATTTCAACCAATATTTTCATATTTCTTAAATATCTAAAATTGACCCCTTTTCATCACTCTATCACCACATCCTGCTGTTTTTCTTCAAAGCTCTTATCCACCGAATATAATGTATATTTACATTTATTGTCTCCCTGCAACCCTTTCCTCCTCACCTTCACCCCCCAGACTTCATGAAAGCAGAGACTTGACTATTCAATACTATATCCCAAGTATCTAATACAGCGTCTAGCATACAGTAGATATTCAAAAAATATTTGTTGAATGAATAATGAATAAAAAACTTACTCTGTACTTCAGTATATACACTGTTTTTATTAATGCTGACTACAAAGGCAAAATAAAATTCCTGTTATGGTATCCAAAATTGATATTACAAATACTTATTGCAACTCAAAGACTTACTAAAACTGTCATTACCACTTCTCAAAATTTCAAATTTCACATTCTATGAAAAAAATCTATACCATCACAGTAAGAGTTAAGTCAAATCTTATTTGTAAGCCAAGAAAAGATTAAGTGAATAGCTCAATATAGAATGTGCTGATGAAAACCATCACCTCCTTCAAGATTCAGCTTTAAAAAAAATAATTCAATGTGAATTTAAATGTAAGACAGTTATTATTTGAAAATCCCTTCACGGTTTGACCTAGATATTTATTTACCTGAAATTGTCCAGTCCAAGGAATATGGTAATCATAGAAAAAAGACTGAATATCAGAGATTACCAAGGAAATGCCAAAGTATGGCAGAAGCAGATGATAAAATATTTTTGAAGTGTAAGAAATGAAGTTTGTTAAGATTATTTCAGAACATTAGAAATTACTGTAATATTAACTGGAAAAAACCTCAATTCACAGATTTTTACATTTATGATGATATGCATAAAAAAACTAAGACAAAAGATGAAATATATGAAAACATTAATAATAGGTGGTAAGATTACAGGCATAAGCAGACAACAAAATCAGTTATAAACTTGCCACTAGCTACTAATATTTTTTTACAATGGTTGCCAATTTTTCAGCCTGATTCATAGTACTTTAAAATCTTGCAGATGAATAAACAGAATTTGGATCTTTTATTCTAGTAATAAAGAAATGATCTGAATACATCTCTTCCCATTCTCAGTGTATTAGTCTCCTATTCCTGCTATAAACAATTCCTATAAACTTAGAGGCTTAAAACAACACCCTTATACCACAGTTTCTGTGGGTCAGGTGTCCAGGCCCAACTTGGTTCAACTAAATTCTCAAGATGGAAATGAAGATGTCAGCAGGTCTGTGCTCCTCTCTGGAGACTCTGGGGAAGAACGTACTTCTAAGTTCATTCAGGCTGTTGGCAAAATTTGGTTTGTTATATTTATAGGATTAAGATTCCCATTTCCTTGCAGGCTGTGAGCTGGCATTTGCCCTTAGCTCCAGAGGCCTCTTTCCAGTCTTTGCATGTGGCCCTGGGTATCTCAGACTTAGCAATGGCTTGTCAAATCCTTCTCAGGCTTGGAATCTCAGACTTTCTCTTCAACTCTCAGCTGGGAGAAAATTCTGCTTTAAAGGGCTCATCTGATCTCATTGGGAAAATCTGGATAATCTAGTCATATTAGTAATCAAAACTGTAAAAATAGAATTCCTCACTTGATGAAGGCATAGATATCCTTGGGGGTCTACTATTCTGTTTACCACACCATCTATTTCTGTTCAAGCTGAACTTCTGTTCTCTTATTATGACACAAGGTTAGGCCTAGGGGTCCCACTAAATCGGAGATAAAATTGGGGTTTCCCTAATCTGTGGTGAGAATATAATAGTTTTAAAGTCTGTATCTTTGACCTTGTACCTAAACTCAAGTGAGGAATTATTTTTTTTACAGTCCAGAATGATAGTATTTTCCAAGGTTCTCTATGAATTCCTATATCCTATAGCTTGTTTTGGTTATTTCAACTGAAAAGTTTTGTGTTCAAAGCTAGGTGCACCTTATCCTCCATCTGATCTAGTTACTTATATCTTAAATTCATAAAATCACTATTAATTAAAATCTAATAAAAATAAAGATTAGACAGCTCAGGTTTGGCTTACTGAAAAAACTCATCACCAGGGAGTATATATAGCTATTTGGCAATATACACCAAAGACCTTAAAACAGGTACATATCCTTTGTCCTAGCAATTCCTCTTCAAATAACTTAAAAACCAAAATGTGAACAAAGATTTATCTATAATGTTATTTTTCATGTCACCATTATTTCAACAGGAAAACACAGAAACAACTTAAATATTTGTACTGAACAGTCCAGGCCAGTCTTAACAATGTCCTCCAGTCATATCGCTGTCCATTGTCTTTTTGAAAAAAAGCAGCCAAGGGCTTCATAAATCACTAATCCTGTTAATGTGTCCATGACTCATGGGAGCAGGGATCTGTGCTGAGTCCCCTGCACGTGAGTTAAGGACTACATAACAGCAAAACTCAATTGCAGGCAGTGATTCGAGGAGGCCACCAGATTCCCCCAGTCTAGAAGAAAGGTGAGATCCACAGGGACACTTTAGAGATGTCAAAAGGGACAGGGGTGGGGTCTGAGGGAGTACACATAAGAAACACATAGGACAAATATACACCAAAATGCTAACAGTGGTTGTCATAAAATGGTAAAGAGATGATTTCTATTTTCTTCTTTGTGTTTGTGTGTGTGTAATTTTAAATAACGAACATTTATTGCTTTGTAATTTTAAAATTATTTAAAAAAATCAATGTAGTAATATGAAAGTAAAGCACATGGTAAATAGGAAATGAGAAATTCTACTGTGGTGTTGTGTCTCCTTACACCAGTTAGAATGGCAAAAATTGACAAGGCAGGAAACAACAAATGTTGGAGAGGATGTGGAGAAAGGGGATCCCTCCTACATTGTTGGTGGGAATGCAAGTTGGTACAGCCACTCTGGAAAACAGTGTGGAGGTCCCTTAAAAAGTTAAAAATTGAGCTACCCTATGATCCAGCCATTGCACTACTGGGTATTTACCCCAAAGATACAGACGTAGTGAAGAGAAGGGCCATACGCACCCCAATGTTCGTAGCAGCATTGTCCACAATAGCTAAATCGTGGACGGAGCCGAGATGCCCTTCAACAGATGACTGGATTACGATGTGGTCCATATATACAATGGAATATTACTCAGCCATCAGAAAGAACGATTACACAACATTTGCAGCAACATGGACGGGACTGGAGGAGATTATGCTAAGTGAAATAAGTCAAGCAGAGAAAGACAATTATCATATGGTTTCACTCATTTATGGAACATAAGATATAGGAAGATTGGTAGTAGAAGGAAGGGAAGAATGAAGGGGGGGTAAACAGAAGGGGGAATGAACCATGAGAGACTGTGGACTCTGGGAAACAAACTGAGGGCTTCAGAGGGGAGGGGAGTGGGGGATTGGGATAGGCCGGTGATGGGTATTAAGGAGGGCACGTATTACATGGTGTTATACACAAATAATGAATCACGGAACATTACATCAAAAACTAAGGATATATTGTATGGTGACTAACATAACATAATAAAAAATTATTATAAAAAAATAAAATAAATAAATAAATAAGTCACAACTATTTTAAAATACAAATGTTTTGTTACACTTTGGGGAAACCCGGGTTCCAAATCCCAACTTTATTTAATTGTGTAATTTTATGCAATTTATGCTGTTAAGTGAGGATAAATAATCACCTCACACAGGTTGCTATGAAGATGAGATACAAAAGTGAAACACCAAATAGTTCTAGAAGCAGAGTAGGTCCTCAAAAAATGCTAGTTGCTCATCACCACCTCCTTCATATCACGTGCTCCTAGAAGATAACTAGCTGCTTCAATATTCTCAAAGCAAAGCTTTACACTACAAAGCTTCCTCTCCACCATCCCCTCAAAATATGAATGGATACCAATTGCTTTTCGCTACTCATTCGCTGTGGTTATTACTACAGCCTGGGCCTACCCTGATTCCTATAAAACAAAAAATGATCTCTGCTCCAAGAAATTGCTCCCCTTGCCTCTCTAAACAAATGGGATTACCTCTCTAGGTCTACAAGGTCACCCAAACACTCCTTCAACTGTCTGTTGTAAAGAGAGAGAACACATCTCAGAGTCACATCAAGAAAGTGTATTAAATACGCCAACGTCATGGAGAAAGACAATGCCATTCTTCTGGCACAAGATCAAAATGGACCATTTGCTGACCTGTAACTATATATAGCTGTGCAAAAATATATGCAAGGGCAAAAGAGGAAACATGCCTGTGACCACAAAAGTGGTCCTTCTAGTTAATATTCCTTAAATATTAAAATAACGTGTTTAGGTTAAATGGCAAAAATGAAAGAAGAATGTGCAAAAATTTGGGGGCAAATCAAAATTCAGTTCCATGTGATTAGAAATTGAAAGAGAAATTCAAAGCTATCATAGTTTGGCATTAACACCACAGCAGCAAAAGTAGATTTTACTCAAAATCAAAATGCCAGTTCATTCATTCAAATCTTAGCGCTTGAGAGCCAAACATAGTCTACCTTTCAAAATACCAGTTCTGAAAGTCTTTAAACACTTAAAATCCAATTTAGTCCTCTGCCATTATCAAGATATCGTACAATGCCTTTCATAATTACCCTGTTAATGTTACCGACTTGGGGTACTGTTTCCCAAGTACTTTATGGTTGATAGTGGGTTTTTTTAGGCTAAACACACTTAGAGTGGAAAATTACAGGTTAAGATAATTTTGGAACTTGAAGCATAACTCAAATATCTTCAAAAACAAAGAGAAAGAGAAAGAAAAGACAAGAAGGAAGGATGAAAGGAAAGATTTGTGGTAGCAACTGAATAAGAAAACACAGACAAAAATTTTGTCCAAACCTAAGATTCTGAAGCTGAATGAAAAATTTCTATCCAGAACCTAATGATGCATCAGACTTAGACTGTGCTAACTTATGTATGTATCTTCATTCAGATATGTGAAATAATAAAAACTAGGAGAAAACTCAAGATCTTAATAATGAAAATCAAAAGTATCAGAACTACATGTGAGTGTTGTGAAAGTCAACAACTCTCTACCACCGATGAAAAGTTAAATCTTCCGAATATAACCACCATTATTCCATTTTAAGATTCCAGGTATAGGGAGAATTAGGCTTAGGATATACCCAGAATACCACAAGAGAATGTGGTTCCTACTGAAAAAATACAAAACAGTTGCAGTATTTTTTGAAACCATTTTCAAAAAGTAAGCTGAGTTGCTAAACCAACCAGGTAAAGTGAATTCCAAAGTGTGACAAGCCCTTCTGAAGAAAGACAGACATGTACAAAGTGCCTAACCTTTGGCAAGACATGAGAGAGAAAGAGAAAAACCACGTAAGCAAGCAAGAAAAAAACAATTGGAATTGTAATGGATTCTTAAAGATTTCATGTAAAGAGATTATAAGACTTATTTTGGTAATTAAAGAATAATCCTTAGAATCCTTCTTAATAAAATAATAATAAAAAAAAGAACAGCTAACATTTAGTACGGGTTTACTAGATTCCAAGCATTATGCTAGCACTTAACATACTTTATCAGATTAGACTGCACAAACCAGTAAGAAAGGACTATGAGTATCCTTGTTTAACGAAGGAAAGGGTACAGAGAGTCAGTAGTTTGTCCACATTCCCACAGCCAGTGAGTGGCAAAGCTGGGGTTCAATCCTACTCATCCTAACTACAACTGGGATACTACACAGTTTTTTTTCGAATCCGGACATACTTTCTTAATGCAACTTAAATTGTTTAAATAATTTCTTTTGTTCGGTTTTTTGAGTGAACAAATTAGAAACATTCTATTAATTATTCCTTTAGATATATCAAGATAGAATGCTAGAAAAGTCATGTTTAATATAGAATTAATATAGTGAAGTCTTTTCACCTTCCAAGTAAGATTGCTGTATTACTTAACGGTAATATTTGACTCTAATCTACATAGGGAAGGTAGAAAAGAAAACATAGAGCAAATTAGAATAAAGAAAGAACCCTTCTGTTCTTGCTCCAATCTGTCCATCACAGACAGCATTAAACTACAGAGATCTAAAGATCTACTTTAAAAATAATGAAGGGAAAAGATCCTTTTAAAATTTGATTGGCAGGAAGAAACTTCTTGCTATATAATCAATCGTTCTTGGTCTTTTGTTCCCCTAAGCTAAATAACACTAAAAAAAACCTAAAGAAATCTTTAAGATTTATTTCATGCTTCGATGGAACTAAGAAAAAAAGCACATCCCTCTTCTATTTAAATACAATCTCTTTTGTTGTATTTGATTTTCAAAAAGAACGCTAATATACTACTGAATATATACATAGCTTACAGTGAAATGTAGTTTCCAGTCCTTTTTGGCTCTTCCTGTGCCCTGATAATATTGACCATATTGTCTATTTTACAATAAACACTTTCCCAATTTACAAAGTCACTTTGTATTCTATTTCAAGCTTCCAAAGAGTACTAACAATTACTCACTCTAGTGTCATTTGCAGAGATTTAAAAAAATTGTAATTTATTTGTTCTAGATACTGATCTACTAATTCTTGTTTTAGAAATTTAGTTACACCTCTCACTAAAATGGGACATGGGTGTGCTGAGCAAGATCAAATAAATAAAATTAACCAGGAAAAAAATAATCCATATCAGTAGCAATCACAATGTAATTCTTGAAAAAACCAGACTGCAGTATCTATGTAGCTGATAATCTCATCTTTTCAACAGACACAATTCCTTATATCAAACAGACTCCCATGTACCAATTTAATCTTTTATTTACTATATAAAGAGAACAGCCATGATTAGAATAATGCAGGAAAAAAATGATTCCTATCGCAGCAAGCTAAAGTATTTTTGTTACCAGGGCAAACAGTTAGTAAAATATCTATTCTGGAATTTGAAGACTGATTTTCAAAGTTGACAGGCTTTCTTTGAAGTCCTATAGAGGACCTCCTGTCCACTAATTCAGCTATTTCAAGTATTCTCAGAATTAAAAATGTTCCCTGGCTTCTAGGAAACCACCTGCTAAACCTACTACTAGAATATTTCTCATCTTTAAATTTAAAATCATCCCATTAGATCTTCCTATCTATAAGATCTAAGTTATATATCAAAACTTTGTTTATTCTCACGGTGGCGTTTTAAAGTATTTTTTCCTTGTTTCTTTCTCCTCCAGTAGTGTATACATGCCCTCTGCCTTACTGACTTTCTTGAAAGAGACTATAACTTTTTTTATATAAAATTATGTTCTCTAATGAGTTGCAATTTTAAAGGAAAGGATGTAGATTTCAAACGAAGGCAACTGCTTTCTCCTTAGCCAAAGTAACATAAAGGTAACTTTATGTAAAAAATCAGAATGTTGCCATTTAACAATATTTTCCATAACATCAGTTTAATTTATTGTGAACATTCAGCCTAGTATTTTCACCTAGTTTAAATCAACTTGGGCACATTTCCCTTCTTTACACCAATTTCACTTATTTTCAAGAGAAAAACTGAAGATTCGTGAACACCTTAATCAAGAAGTGGTCACTTTTCAAGCTAAGCACCAAGCCTGAAACCAGTACATACCCGGGCAAGAGAGGTTCAATTCTAGCATAAAGAGAATCACTTTTTAATGGTATGTCATACTACTTTTTAAGGTATATCATACTGCATACTGAAGTAATACTCTAATATTTTTGTGATGACGCGGGTCTGCTTACTTCTGAACTTTATAAATCCTCTCCATTTTTATGAGGGTTGGAATTTATTCCCCTTCTCTATTCCACTGTTTTCCAGGGGTCACAGTTATGGTACAGTGTGCATAATGGATTTCGCATGGTCATCCTACCTCAGAATATGGCACACTCCCTCCTCTAACCGCCTCCAAACTCTTGGCCCAGATAGGCTAAAGACAGCTCGCTTTTAGACGGCGACGCAACCCGACGTGGCCGGCTGAACGCAAGCAACAGAATGGCTTCGCTGACGGCCCCTAGCGTTACTCTATAAAGCCCTTTGCAAACATACAGTCACCTTATTTGTTCCCGGGCTGGCATTTATGAAACTCGTCAAGGCTGCAAGGGGATGCGCAGCTTTCCCACCGCGCACAGGAACCAGTATATTCTCCCGCTCCCCTAAAATTAAACCACCTCCTCTCGTTCGAACTGCGCTTTAGTTTACAAAACGCTATCACAAGCGTTGACTAGACCCTCACGCCAAGCCAGTTGTTGAGATAAGACTCAAATCCGTCATGCCTATTTTACTGCTGAGGAAGGGATCCTGTGCACAGACCCAGTGCTAAGGGTCACTCTCTCCCCGATGGAGGAAGCAGCTTCCCGGCGGACGGGAGAGCAAGTGTGACGCCCGCGGCCCGCATCCTCTCACCTGGCCGGCGGACCCTGTTACCGCCTCCTATCAGTGGCCGGGAACGTAGGCCCGCGGGGGCGGCTGCTCGGGGTCTCCGAGGTCCTCTCGATCTCCGCCTGCGCTCGGCCTCAGACCCCAGCCCCCAAAGTGCCTCAGGCTCTCCCCATCTGTCTCACCGTCCGATCTTGCCAGACAGCGTCTGGAAGGACCGTGAAACTCCGCGTCCGCCCCAATCGTCCAGGATCTGGGACCTAGGGTCCGAGACGACGGCGGTGACGATCACTCAAAGGCCTGCAGGCTCTGGGGTTAGGAAAACCCGTCCCCAGTCAAGCGGCTGACATTTCCCCAGGCAGCCCGAGCACCGCCCACTTCCGCTTCCCCGCCCACCCCGTGGGTAGCCCAGCCCCGCAGCCGCGGGGGGTTGTGGGTATCTCGAAGGCGGGTAAAGTAGCAAGGAAGGAAGCGGCGGAGAGCGTCCTGAACTACGAGGCAGAGCAAAAACTACGGTTCCCAGCAGGCAGCGGGGCCTCAGACGGCAGCGGCGGCGGAGAGCGAGAAGAACCCTGCGCGCGCGGCGAGGATGGAACGTTGCTAGAGTTCGCGGGTCTTGTTGCTGGGGGTCGGAGCTGCACGCCGTGAGCAGCCGCGCGCCAAAGCGGGAATCCCGGAGGCGGGCAGTTCTACAATTAATGCACGCATTTAAAACTCCAGAACCTGTGGACACCATGCACAGGTAACCCGATTGCAAAAGGGGGCAAAGAGTGAATGAACCGTCTCAGTTCTAGGCCGCGCATACTGCTACTTGCTAATATTGTTACAAAGGCTGTAAAGTGAATAGTTGCTTAGCTCCTTTTTTGGGAAAGCGTGGATGGCTGGATGCTTTAGCGCGGTGATCTGCGTGCGTTTTATTTGCCTTCCCTTATTGAGCTTTCCTGCTACTGTTTTCCATCGCTCTGCCCTCCCGCTTGTCTGTTCCCTCCGCTTTAAGACATTCGTGAGGCCTTCTCCGTGGTCGTAAATCAAAAAGCCTTTTTGATTTTCGATTATTTTCTCTTTCCTTCTTAGAAACTCGGCGCCGGCACTTAAAAGCGATTCTGTGAGACACTGTGAAAGTTCTCTGCATTGCATAACTTGCAGTTTCATTTAGGCCTATCTTTGAATTATTTACGGGTGTGTTTTTGAAAGAAACGGGCTGTTGTGCATTTTTGCAGGAAACACCTCCAGGAGATTCCCGACCAGAGTAGCAACGTTACCACCAGCTTCACGTGGGGATGGGATTCTAGCAAGACTTCTGAACTGTTGTCAGGCATGGGGGTCTCTGCCCTGGAGAAGGAGGAGGTGGACAGTGAGAATATCCCCCAGGAACTGCTCTCAAACCTGGCCCACCCTCAGAGCCCTCCCCGAAAACGGCTGAAAAGCAAGGGGAGTGACAAGGACTTTGTGATAGTCCGCAGACCTAAGCTAAATCGAGACAACTTTCCAGGTAAGGTATAAGGATAAAACTGCCGGTCACATAAGAGGTGGATTGAAGTATTTTATTGGTAATCTTTGTTTAGCCATCTTTAGGATGGCACGCTTTTAAAATTTCCTACTTCTGAAGTCGTCTTTCAAAGAAATGGGACAACTGTTCACTGAAATCTACAGAAATCTTGGTAGCTATATATTTTCAGGTGCACAATTGACTTTTAACCCATGTGAAATTTTAACCCAGGAGAAGACATTCCTGCCTCTTTTCTTTGAAGGGAATCTGCATGTTCAAAGGCCAGCTCAGTGCCACTGATAAGTGGGGATATAAGCAGTAATCTTGTAGGATTTTTTGTTTGTTTATATTTGGCTGCTCTATAGCCTTGATTGAGTTTGTTGCCATAATTGCTTTAATTATTTGTCAAAGGACTGCTAAAGTGAATGTTAAACTAAGTGTAGGGACTTATACCCCAGGGACCTCCCAAGTGGGATTTTTCTGGTATTCTCTGTCTCCATTACTGCCGGCATTACCTGTTCAGTCATCCAACCAGAAACCTGAGGGTCAGTCCCTTCCCACCATCCTCCAGCATCCAACCAATCATTGAATCTTTCCCTCTTGTCTCCTAGATGTTTTTCAGACTCTCATTATCTTTTGCCTGAATATTGGAATGGACTCATAATTCCAGTCTTATCCTCCACAGATCCACCCCCAGAGCTAGAGCGGACTGACTGAAATGTAGAACTCACCATATCATTTCCCTCTTTTGATAGCTCCCCATCCCCAGGCTTCTCAAACAGGTCAATGAGGGCCTCCCAGAGAATCAGAACCCCAAGAGTACAAAAAGCCATAGGGTAAACACAGTGCAATGACTTGGGGTTATCAGTTTTTATTGCCAGTAAGTCATTTAAAACAATCCCGCAAATATTTGCTGAGCACATGCTATGTGGGTGGGGGGGCTTTGTTTTAGGTGTTGGGGATAAGGCAGTGAACAAAACCTAAACATTCCTGCCCTCATGAAATTTCTGTTAGAGAGAATGCAATGAACATAATAAACATGGTATGTAGTATGTTAGAAGGTGATAAATGCTGTGGCCAAAATCAAATACAGAACAAGCCAGGAGGGATTGGAAGTCCTAGGGTGGGAAGATGGATTGCAGCTTTGAATAGGGTATTGAGGGAAGACCTCACGTAGACACGAGCTTTTTAAGCAAAGGCATAAAGGAAGTGTGAGGAATGTGCCATGCAAATATCTTGGAGCAGAGGGTTCCAAGCAGAGGACAGTCAGTGTAAAAACCCTGGGGCAGAAGCATGTCATGTTTGCTTAAGGAAGAAGGAAGCCACATGTGGAATGAGCAAAGGGGAGAGTAGTGGGAGATAGAGCTAGAGGTGGTATTGAACAGAGTTGTGATGTAATCTTTTAAAAGGACACACTGATGTGTTGGGATTGAACTGTAGGGGGGTCAGTCGTAGAAGCTTAGAGATTTGTTAAGAGCTGTGGGAGTGGTGATAAGTGTGCCCAGATTCTGGATGGATTCTGACGTTAGAGTTGACATAATTAGGAGGCTACTGAAATAGTCTGTAGAGGAGGTGATTAGAGCCTAAACAGGAATTGGGTAGGTGATAGGGGAGAAGAAGAGACAGATTAAAGAAATAAAGATGAAGTCTTGCAGAGCCATGGTAAATAAGTATTTTCCTGAGTTCTCCCATCTGGCTTTCTTTGAAGAAGGGTTGGTTGGTTGCTTTGCTTTATTTAAAAAAAAAAAAATTCCTTGTTTTTGGGTGTCGACCCTTTCATTAGGAAAGAGAACCGACAGTTATGTTCTTGAAATCTACATCAGGGGTAGGGGTGAATTAATTAGGCAATAAGGGATTGTGGTGAAGTCAGACAGATCTGACTTTACATCCTAATTCTGCTGTTTACCAGCCTTGGGAAGTTATTTCCACTCTCTGTGCCTTTGTTTCTTTGTGAGATGGAATAATAATACCCACTTCAGAGGCTGGTGTGAAGAGAAAGTGAAAGAGTGCACATAAAGCTCTTAGCATGCTGTGTGCACGCAACACACAGTAAGTAACCCCAGTTAATTAGGTCAACATTTCAGACACTCATTTGGGAAGCCTCTTCACTTTTTCTTTTGTCTTTAATCCTGTTAGTCTGAACTTGTTAGTGTAGAATTTTTTTTCTCAAAATTTAATGTTAACGTTATTTTTAGTGTCTCGAGTGCAGTGCTAGCAATTTGGTGGTTGACCAACCAAATGTGGTGAAAGACACTTTCTGCTAAGATGAGCTGATGTTGATTAATTTTTCCAGTGCCGATTGCTTTTAAACGTTGACCATGATTCCTCTCTGTCCTTCCACAGTCATACCCAGAGAGAGATGTATAAATAAAAAGGTCATTTTTTTAAGCAAGGCACTACAGAAGATGAAGGGATGGTTGCTGGCTTATAGGAAATTGCAAGTCAAGTCGAGGAGAAAAGACCATACACACTGAGAGACACTCACAGCAACAGATGGCGGCTAAAACACTAGCATCCGATGAGCAGTTCAGGTAGTTAGTGCTCTAGGAGGCCAGAGGCAGGCACCCCTTGTGCCAGATTGAGGCAGGTGCGGCTTCCCAGGTGCAGAATGGCTTCCAAGATGATTCCCACTGGANGGGCTTCCAAGATGATTGCCACTGGACGTGGACAATCTTCTTCCTCAGCACGGGTGGAGCCTCTGCAGAAAGAAAGATCTGGAAATGGTCCAATCAGTGAGTCTAGATTGTTATAATTAACCTCAAATATATGTGTCTAAAGTGAGAAGAGAAAAGAAGAGTTTTTGTGTTTGCTACTACCTAAGAGAGAGGCAGAGAGGGAAGCTAATAGTATACATCGTATGCATGTGAAATTACACACAATATTGGTTGATTGGCGTGGAGTGTGAGAGGTAGACTCACTGGTGTAGGGTGAGGGACAGCTGGTGTAGAGGATTCCCAGTGGGCCTTCAGGAGCCTGGGCCTCCAGTTTATCTGGATCATCATTCCAGGGAGTTTCGTCTGCAGTTGTCAAGACAGGTGGCTAACAGCTCTGCCAGGATTAGGGTAGAAGAGGCCACACCTGCTTTATGTGGCAATCTGGTGACCGTGGCCCTGGGCTGTGAGTTTTTCCTGGTTCTTCGCTCAGCAGTCTCCCTGCAGGCCCTACGCCACACTCACACATATCTGGCGACTAATTCCTCCTCGTTGTTTTATTTGGAAAGATAAAACTGCGTGGCGAACCCGTATGAGGACAGGTCTGTGTGGCCCTCGGGGTGAGTGTATGGAAGGAGTTGGAAGTAAGTGGCCCAGTTATGAAGTTAATAGGCACAAAAAGGACAACTTTATTCCTGGTCATTAAATGCCTGTCTTGGTCCCTTTTCTCCCCTCCCCGCAAACAAGAGGGCCGTGAAAACACTGTTGAACTAATTTGCTGATTAGCTTTAACGTGGCTGTTAAACTGCTTGACATTCCAGACCCTGCAGTGGTTCTCGGAGTGGAGACTCTGAAGTTTCGTGTCTGCTGATATCCCCAAAGGAACTTGTTCAAAGTGCAAAATTCCTGAGATTCTGATTCAAGAAGTCCTGTCTTGAGCCTGGAAATCTGTTTTTTGATGTCCCCAGGCAAATATTTTTCCTCCAATTTTTTTTTAACCAGTAATAAATATGTTTTACGTTGCAATCCTGGGTGTGTGCCTGAAACAGAAATTTCACGAAAGTATATTTCCCCTTACTAAGATATTTCCTATTCTGTTCCATTCCATTCTTTCCAAACAGTGCTGCTCAAACTAAATTGATTTCATGACTCACCAGTGAATCTTAGCCCGCAGCTCCCAAAGCTCAACTCTGTAAGAGCCATATTTATGGGGCCCTTTGAGGCATCTTTTCTTTGGCCTGTAGCTTCCTTTCATTTATTAATTCAGCAAGTATTTATTGAGCATTCTAGAGATTAGGAATACAGCAGTGACCATAACAGATAAAAGACCTGGCTCTCAGATCTCATATAGAGCATGTATATTATACCTTATTCTCTAAATCTCAATTTCCATGGTTTCTCCACTGCTGTTCCCACATTTCAGGGTTGAGCAAGTCTCTTACAGAAAGAGAGGGTTGGACTGAAGGGGTCATTGAGGACCCTATTTTTGTTTTGCTGTGTTTTGCCCACTTAGCCAAAACAAAAACCAAAAATGCCAAGTTCATATGGTCTAGCATTTTTATGATTTGTGGGCAGAGAAAGGAAAACTCATCCCAGCATGGCAGCACGTGTGGTTTCCCAGAGAGGAAGCATAGGTTGTTAATACTTCAAACATGCTANGCACATAAAGCTCTTAGCATGCTGTGTGCACGCAACACGCAGTAAGTAACCCCAGTTAATTAGGTCAACATTTCAGACACTCATTTGGGAAGCCTCTTCACTTTTTCTTTTGTCTTTAATCCTGTTAGTCTGAACTTGTTAGTGTAGAATTTTTTTTCTCAAAATTTAATGTTAACGTTATTTTTAGTGTCTCGAGTGCAGTGCTAGCAATTTGGTGGTTGACCAACCAAATGTGGTGAAAGACACTTTCTGCTAAGATGAGCTGATGTTGATTAATTTTTCCAGTGCCGATTGCTTTTAAACGTTGACCATGATTCCTCTCTGTCCTTCCACAGTCATACCCAGAGAGAGATGTATAAATAAAAAGGTCATTTTTTTAAGCAAGGCACTACAGAAGATGAAGGGATGGTTGCTGGCTTATAGGAAATTGCAAGTCAAGTCGAGGAGAAAAGACCATACACACTGAGAGACACTCACAGCAACAGATGGCGGCTAAAACACTAGCATCCGATGAGCAGTTCAGGTAGTTAGTGCTCTAGGAGGCCAGAGGCAGGCACCCCTTGTGCCAGATTGAGGCAGGTGCGGCTTCCCAGGTGCAGAAGGGCTTCCAAGATGATTGCCACTGGACGTGGACAATCTTCTTCCTCAGCACGGGTGGAGCCTCTGCAGAAAGAAAGATCTGGAAATGGTCCAATCAGTGAGTCTAGATTGTTATAATTAACCTCAAATATATGTGTCTAAAGTGAGAAGAGAAAAGAAGAGTTTTTGTGTTTGCTACTACCTAAGAGAGAGGCAGAGAGGGAAGCTAATAGTATACATCGTATGCATGTGAAATTACACACAATATTGGTTGATTGGCGTGGAGTGTGAGAGGTAGACTCACTGGTGTAGGGTGAGGGACAGCTGGTGTAGAGGATTCCCAGTGGGCCTTCAGGAGCCTGGGCCTCCAGTTTATCTGGATCATCATTCCAGGGAGTTTCGTCTGCAGTTGTCAAGACAGGTGGCTAACAGCTCTGCCAGGATTAGGGTAGAAGAGGCCACACCTGCTTTATGTGGCAATCTGGTGACCGTGGCCCTGGGCTGTGAGTTTTTCCTGGTTCTTCGCTCAGCAGTCTCCCTGCAGGCCCTACGCCACACTCACACATATCTGGCGACTAATTCCTCCTCGTTGTTTTATTTGGAAAGATAAAACTGCGTGGCGAACCCGTATGAGGACAGGTCTGTGTGGCCCTCGGGGTGAGTGTATGGAAGGAGTTGGAAGTAAGTGGCCCAGTTATGAAGTTAATAGGCACAAAAAGGACAACTTTATTCCTGGTCATTAAATGCCTGTCTTGGTCCCTTTTCTCCCCTCCCCGCAAACAAGAGGGCCGTGAAAACACTGTTGAACTAATTTGCTGATTAGCTTTAACGTGGCTGTTAAACTGCTTGACATTCCAGACCCTGCAGTGGTTCTCGGAGTGGAGACTCTGAAGTTTCGTGTCTGCTGATATCCCCAAAGGAACTTGTTCAAAGTGCAAAATTCCTGAGATTCTGATTCAAGAAGTCCTGTCTTGAGCCTGGAAATCTGTTTTTTGATGTCCCCAGGCAAATATTTTTCCTCCAATTTTTTTTTAACCAGTAATAAATATGTTTTACGTTGCAATCCTGGGTGTGTGCCTGAAACAGAAATTTCACGAAAGTATATTTCCCCTTACTAAGATATTTCCTATTCTGTTCCATTCCATTCTTTCCAAACAGTGCTGCTCAAACTAAATTGATTTCATGACTCACCAGTGAATCTTAGCCCGCAGCTCCCAAAGCTCAACTCTGTAAGAGCCATATTTATGGGGCCCTTTGAGGCATCTTTTCTTTGGCCTGTAGCTTCCTTTCATTTATTAATTCAGCAAGTATTTATTGAGCATTCTAGAGATTAGGAATACAGCAGTGACCATAACAGATAAAAGACCTGGCTCTCAGATCTCATATAGAGCATGTATATTATACCTTATTCTCTAAATCTCAATTTCCATGGTTTCTCCACTGCTGTTCCCACATTTCAGGGTTGAGCAAGTCTCTTACAGAAAGAGAGGGTTGGACTGAAGGGGTCATTGAGGACCCTATTTTTGTTTTGCTGTGTTTTGCCCACTTAGCCAAAACAAAAACCAAAAATGCCAAGTTCATATGGTCTAGCATTTTTATGATTTGTGGGCAGAGAAAGGAAAACTCATCCCAGCATGGCAGCACGTGTGGTTTCCCAGAGAGGAAGCATAGGTTGTTAATACTTCAAACATGCTAGCACAAGCAAACAGAATGAGCCCCTGCCCTTAAAAAAAAAAAAAAAAAAAAAAAAAGCAAAAACCCCAGTAAGTGTGAGCACCAGTGCCTGCGTATTTTTCAAGTATAATTTGTTTATCCATGTTTAAGGAGAGGAGCAGTTTTAAGAGTCAAAGTTTTGTTTATGATTAAGATTTGGCATTTTAACTTGAATCTGAGTGTAGATGATATTCCAAGAAATAAATAAGCCCAGTAAGATGAGTAACCTAACTCGAGGTCTCATGCATAGAAAACTCTTCCATAAGCCGCCCTCCCCAGAGGATTTGAGGCATGGGCAGCAGGGAGGTTACAGACGTGGACAGCTGGGTTTGCACATGAGGGAGAAGTAGAAATGACCATGGCCAAGGATGATGACCAACAGGTTTGTGAATCTGGCCAGTGTTCACCCCATTCGTGGCTCTGAAGTATGTTTAACTGCCTTCATGTAGTTGAAGACCAGCTGCTGTGGGCTTGAATAATTGTTTCCTGTACTGCGTGGGGCTGGTGTGCAGCGTTGGGGGGTTTAGAAGAGGCAGGTGGAAGAAAGACCTGCTCTGGACTCTTCCATCCGCTCGTGCAAACAGACCAGACAGCAGAGTCATCAGGAATCCAGGAAACAGATGGTTGATGTTTTGAGAATTCAATATGGCAAGTAAAATTAGATTAAGCGTATCACAGACCTGGATCCCAGCCACTGGAGCTGGAGGACAGACTTCTGCTCCATCTGCTTGGACAGCAGCCAGTCTAAGGCTTCAGTGCTCCAGCCAGGGGCCCTGCAGTCAGTGTCCTCTGATCAGGCTGAGGGAGCCCTGGGCACTTGCCTGCCAGCTGAGGCTGTGTATTTTCTTGGCCATTGTTCCTTCCCTTTGGAAGTCCACTTGATAGCTCTCAGCATCTTTGTTTTTATTCCCTCTTCCTGCCAGCCCCTCCTCGCCCTGATTGAGTTCTTTTTCCATAGCAAGTCAGGTATAATTTTTAACCTTCCCTAATCTTGTAGAACATCAAGAACTCAGGACAGGGGAGAGTGGAGAATGTTAGAGCATTCTGTAGTCGAAAGGGCATCATTTGGAGTGGGACATAGGGTTGAATCCCCACCCTGCCCCTTGTTGTGTGACCTTGTCCCTTTTGTCACAGTTGCATCTTCTTCTGAAGCCCCTCCCCCCCATCTCAAAGACAACTCACGTACTGACCCAGGGACATTACCTTTGTACGCTGGCATTTGCTCTCCAGCCTCCTTGTCTGGACCCCAGCGGCGCCATGTCATTCCTTCGCAGGTACAGCGCCCTCCGCTTCCTGGCCAGCCTCCAGACATCCACCTGTTGGGTCTGCACCCGCACCGCAGGGCGTGGGCTTCTGGCGTGCTCAGAGCAGCCCCAGCTTTGCCTCCTGGCTCTGCCGCCTAATTGTTGATACCACCTTGGCGAGATTATTTAACTCTGCCGAGACCAGTTTCCCATTGGGTAAAAAGACATACTCTAAATACACGGGGTTGCCGCGTTTAGAGTCAGTGTGCGTGAATAAATGCTTGAGGCGTTTTTAGGGCTTCAGTAAATGGTAGTTTTTAAATGTTTGGTTATGTATTTGTTGATTAGTTTGTCCCCAGGTGAGGCTGTTGGGCAGGGACTGGGGCTTACTCTCGGCTCCCAGCACTGGTGCATTTGTTAGGCACCCAGGAATGCTTGTTGAAGTGAGCCGTAGGCTCATTTTACAGATGAGGAGACTAACTGGTCTTAAGAGGCAGCGGCAGCAAGCAGTCTTGCCTGACTCTAGAATAAAGCCGGCATTCTTCTTCTGGGTGTCAGTCATTCCTTTGTGAAATATTAGCTGAGCACTTTGATATTCATTGCCAGGCCCTCTCCTAGGTACTGGGTGTGTAGTAGTTACTTGGTTAGCAAAGGTTAACCAGTCACACAAATACAAAATTAGCACGTTGGCAAATGTCATGAAGGGAAAGTAAAAGGTATAATGCATCTAGCAAAGATTTATTGAATGCCTGTGGGGGGAGGGGGGCATAGCGCTCTGTGCTGGGTATGCCAGTCTGGGCCTGGGGGCTGCGGTGGTGACCTGGGAATGCTCCTCTGAGAGGGTGACATTTAAGCTGAGCTCTGAAGGTTGAATGGGTAGGAGTTGGACAGAGGATGCAAGGCCCTCCTCCTTCTAGCGTTCTTGTGGTAGTGTCTTCGGTACCTGGCTTCAGTGTCCTCTGCAAACCTCTGCCTTCCTTGCTGTGACTCAGTTTCCTTCTAGCCTTTTCATTGGCTCATATTGTTCCAGTTGTTTCTAATTTCTTATGTGTTCCCAATAAAATAAGCACTATGTTCATTAATTTATGTCTCCCACCCCACCCTTCACAACAAGTCTCCCTAATTTCCTTTCCCACCTTCTTTAGTGGACGTGTGGCGCCCCGTCCATAGCCCCTTGGAGCTCAGCACTCCTTTGTATGCCAAGGCTTTCTCCTACATGCAGATGTGCCTGCTTGACACCTCTCTGGGCAGGCCTATGGGGAGGTAACATGCCTTCCCCGCTCCCTGAATCCCCCACCCAGGGACTGACAGGCCTTGGTGGATTAATACCCCAGCAGACTTGAACTCCACTTGGCTGTGGCCATAACCTGCTTATTAACATACCCCGAACTGGCTTCCTTCCTTTCCATATCTCTTCACTTTCCAGTGCTTCCTGGGATTACTTAGCAAATAAATACTTGAATTCAGGTCCTCCGGATCTGCTTCTGGGGATCCCAAACTTAGATAGAATGCTGTTTGGGGCTCTTGGTAAATCACACCATGGAGCCCTTGTCCAAACCCTATTAAAACCTGGTGTGTTTCCAAGCAGCTGAAAATTCTAAGCAACGTTGGAAAGAAAAGGTCCTCACAGAAGGCAAAGGCGTGGATTTAATGGAGCAGGAGAGAGAGTCAAGAAGGAGAAAGGAAGTTTGACTCTGCTGCTTGATCTCATCCGTTACACTATTTAATCTTCACAAGGAAGGATTTTGCAGAATAAATTCCTTTATTCCCATTCCTGAAGATGAGGAGACTAAGCCTGAGGGATTAAGTAACTTGCCCAAGCATCACAGACTTGGGCACTACAGGTGCATTCTCATCAAAGCCGTTCTGCTTCCCAAAGTTCTCACACTCGGGGAGGCCAAGCACCTGGTGTCCCGATGGGCCGTCGGGTCATAGTGCAGCCTCACCATTCTAGATGCAAAATAACTAAGTGTGTCATCTTTTGCCAAATCAGCTGCTAGAATCAGATCTGCACGGGCAAGAGGCAGCAGAGGTCAGGGAGTTAAGAATTAATGGAAGGAAAATTTAAGAAAAGCCTGTCTATCAACTTTGTTCCAATTTGGGAGGCAGAGTAGGAGCCCTATTTGAGAAACTCCGTCCTCTGTCCATGCTGAGCTTGGAGGAGCCTTGTGGGGGTGATGGAGGGCTGCCGCCACACTGAAAAGCTGCAGGGTCCTCTCCAGGTGCCTGCCCAGGTCATGGTCCAAGGTCAGCAGGGATGATCTACCTTCATCTGTTTACCCCTAGTTTCAGGGCTACGGTGATTCATTTTGTCCTCTGGAGCCGTGGGGGCGTAGGCATTCATTGAGCAACTACATAGCTCCTCATTTTTCAGTAGATTCCTCCAGGAAGGCTTCCCTGATCACTGCTCTACCACCATACACTGCACAGCACAGCACCGTGAACCCTGTTGCAGCCCATTGTGATGCTTGACTGAAATTTCCTGTTTGTGTCTCAGACTCCGAGCCAGCCATCCTTTATTCGTCTTTGTAGAGCAGACACCTGCATATACTACATGTTCGATAAATATACGCGTGGACAAATGTATCAGACATTGTGCTAGTTCCTGGAAATACAAAGATTATTTTTTTAAAAAAATCATTTTTTTGTTCTCAAGAACTCAGGGCCTGGCAGGGGCTAAACAGGTGAGTAAGTAAATAATAAAATTGTGGTTTAAAAAAAAAGTGACTTGTTCTTGGATGTCATGGGAAGCCCTCCCATAGGCATCGGGGCTTTAATAGCAACTTGATTTTAAATGAATAGCAGTCGGGGGCGGCACAGTGTGTACAGGGCTATTGAGATGTGGCACAGAACGACTCATTCTGAGAATTACAAGTAGGTCCAAATGGCTGGAACGTATTTCTGCATAATGAACCTAGAAAAATGAGTGGGGCCCTGACATGAAGGCTTTGAATTTCATGCCCAGCAGTTTGGACTTCAGGCTACATATTTGGGGGGCACCACTGAAAGGTTCTAATTGAGGGAAGGGCATGATTGTTTTAGAAAGATTGTCCAAGAGTACCACCCAGAGGCAGCAAATGCTACGTTTATCACCCTCCTCAAGACTGTTCTCCGTCGAGTTCTCCGCAGAGCCTGGCACAGTGTACCTGTGCAGCGAATACGGGCCTTTTAGATGGGGAGGGATGGTGTGTTCGTAATCAGGGTTTTCCAGAGATGCTGAAGAAGTAGGAGACGTAGGGAGATTCATTATAAGGAATTGGCCCACACAGTTATGGAAGCTGAAAAGTCCCAAGGTTTGCAGTCCACAGGCCTGGGAACCAGGAGAGCAGATAGTTAAAGTTCTAGTCCGGCTCAAAGGCAGGGAGAAAGCCCGTTCTCCCTTCATCAGTGTTTTGCTCTCATCAGCCTTGGATTGGATGAGACCCACTCACATTGGGGAAGGGAATCTGCATTTCTCAGTCGATGGACTCAAATGTTCATCTTATGTGGGTACCCCTCACGGACACACCCAGAATAGTGTTGAACTAAACCTCTGGGCACCCCTTGACCCAGTCAAGTTGACACATAACGTGAAGCATCCCGGAGGGGAGAGGACAGCACTAGGCTTGGTGTACAGGAGTGATTGGGGCGGAGGGAGCCTGGGAACTCTAAGCACTCGCCTGCTTTGGTGCATGCTCATTTCCTTCCGGACCACTGTCCTGTTGTCCTGATCTTGTTGGTTATTCTGTATGTTCATACATAAGAATTCTATTTAGAAATTGCTTTTATAAGACAAAACTGATCTTAATGTATCTACCTTTTTTCCCCTCCAGTTTTTTATTTTTAACAGCAGCCCAAGCAGTCCTTTTAGAACTTTCTATGCTCAGAACCCTCTAGTGGTTCCTCATGACATTCAGAGTCACAGCCGGAGTCCTCATAATGATGTAGAAAATCCTGCATGACCTGGCCCCTCTCACTTCTCTACCTCATCCTTTATCACCCCCCTCCTTGCTCTTCTTCCACACTGGCCTTGCTGTTCCTCAAAACAGACATGCTGTTCCTCAAAACAGACATGCTGTTCCCTGAATCTAGAACACACCCTGGGTACTCAAAGGGCTGCTCCCTCACTTTGTTCAAGCCTTTGCTCGGTGAGCACTGTCTCGGTAAGGCCTTCCTTGACCGCTTTGTTGAGATTTTTGAACACTGGCCCCTGTACTTCCTATCCTCTCCTTTACCCTGCTTAATTTTTCTGCATGGCAATAATCCAATTTTTTACATATCATGTAATTTACTTTTTTTTTTTATGTGTGATTATTTCCTCCCACCAGAATGTAAGCTCCATTTCCTGCTCTCTCCCCAACACCGAAAATGCTTCCTGTTACCCTGGAAAATGCTTCCTGTTACCCTGTTACCGTAGTAAGTGGAGAGGTGCATGGAAGCGCCCTCTGGGTATTGCACTTATAGGCAAATTGACTTCTGAGTGCTTTCTGTAAGTCTGAAAGGAGGAGGAAACTTCATTTGCCTTTTAGATAAGGTCACTACTCACCAAATCCACTTCTGAGAGAAACAAGGCATTTCTTAGCAACCAGAGGCATCATACCTTAGAAGTTGGATGCTGTCTGAGGGGCTGGGGACTTGGTTTGTACCACGATTAATATGGTCCTTGCCTAAGGTTGGCTGGCAGGAGCTGAAGGCAGAAACGATATTGGTTTTGTCTTTTCTGCTTTGCTGAGAAAGTGTAGTGCTTACTGCTGGGTACAGAGACCATGAGTGAAGAGAAAACCACCGTGGAATGAGTAATTCGATTTGTGTTAAATTCCCCTTTTAAGTTCTATATTGTGTATCCTTGACAAGCATGAAAAGACTCAGTAGACTTGATTGGGTAAAAGAATGGTGATGAGAAAACACATGTTTTTTCCCTCCCTTAAAGGTGTTTCATGGGACTCACTTCCAGATGAGCTGCTCTTAGGAATCTTTTCCTGTCTGTGCCTCCCTGAACTCCTGAAGGTCTCTAGTGTTTGTAAGAGGTGGTATCACCTAGCGTAAGTATTTTTCACCCCTCTTGGTATACGCGTGGGAGAAGGGGAGGGTTATTTATTCGTTTGGGCCTAGTGAAACTAAAAACTAAGGAAAATGTAGTAGCACAAACGCATTTTTATTAATAATTAGTGTCTCCCTTTCACAGTGGAAGGGAGGCGTCTCCTGGAGGTGTAAACTTACCCACCTCAGAAAACTTCTTTCTGTATTCATGCTGCCTCTGCACCAGGTGACGCATTAGGAGAGAAGGGGGCTATGGGGGGCTGCATGAAGGCCTGGCCACTCCCCACACTGGGGGGCCGGGCAGTGAGTGCGGTGGGAGAGTGGTATTAGACCTCAGTGTGAGCCCTGTCTCTGCCACTCAGCACTCTGTGACCTGGGGACATACTTGACACTTGTGAGCCTCAGTCCCCCCCGTATATACAATGGAGAGCAGAGTACGTTCCAGACAGGGCAGTGATGAGGATGAAACCTGAAGATTGGCTCGTGGAAGCGTGCGGCACGTGGCCGCCAGTAGGCACTGATGTCTTTGTCGGTTTGGGGGCACACCTGCAGGTTTGCACCATGAGCTGCACATGGAAAGTCTTGGTGCGCTGGAAGCAGTAACAGGCCAGAATGGGCGGGGTGGGGGGGAGGCTTTGTTTCTGAGTTGGAACTTTTTTCCACTTGTCATCTCCAGCCAAACAGTAGCCATCCTTTGCGCTTGGAGGCCATTTGTGTCTCGTCTCCCTCCACGTATCCAGGGCTCTCACTGAGATGGCAAGAGCCCCTTCCCCTCCATTCAGGGCTGCGTGGGCAGTAAGACACCGCAGGCAGTTCCAGGAGTGGGCTCCTGGCTTAGAAGACCCCCGGGGGGCAGGGGGTGCACCCGGAAAGCTGCAGCGAGTGGTGGTGGAGTTGCACTGATCCCTCTCCAAGTGACCCCCTAGTGGTTTTCTTTTTCAGCCAGCTATCCTTCGTGCAGTCTATTCATCTCCACCTCAGTTGTCCTACAAGTAGGAGCCGGCATCTATGAAGTACTGCCTTCTTGGTAACAGAGGTCACGTAACACCCTGACAATTTCTTTACACAGAATTATTTCAGAGCCCACCCAGTGGTCTGCTTATTTTAAGCAGTATTAAAAAATACAATTCTAGTAGGCATTTAAAATGTTCCCTCTGTGCTCGATCTCGTGTTTTCTTCTTTTTGTTCAGTTGAATTAATCTGTGGCTGTTAAAGCTCCCTCACGGTACTGTTTAGTACATTTTGGTACTTCATTTTTGCCTTAGAAACACTACCCAAAATCTAAGTAATGTTTTTCCTTTCACATTAGTTCATACATATACATAAATTTCTTTGCACGCATATATGGTTTTTTTAAGCTTAAAGGGTATTGTAAAACACCTGAACTGCTTTGTACAGTTCCTTATTCCTAGTAGATATTTGATAGTCGTATCTCTTTAATAAAGTGTAGTTGAGCCTTAAACATCATTTTAGGGGGTTAGGGGGCCTGACCCCCTCCCCCCCGCCTAGTCAAAAATCCACATAGGACTTTTAACTCCCCCAGAAATTTAACTAGTAGATTACTGTTGACTGGAAGCCTTACCCATAGCATGAACAGTCAGTTAACACATATCTTATAAGTTACATGTATTATATATTCTTATTTTACAATAAAGGAAACTAGAGGGAAGAAAATGGTATTAAGAAAATCATAAGGAAGAAAAAATACACTTGCAGTACTGGAAAAAATCTGCATATAAGTGAAGCTGCTCAGTTCCAGCCCATCTGCAAAGATCAGCTGAAGCGCTAACTTTCCTCCTTTTGTATTTCCATGTTACTTAGGGTCATTGTGGGAACTCATGGATGCTTTACAAAAACAGCAAGTGGGATCACTGAGGCCCTTCTGAACCTACCTACCTATTCAATAATCAGTTAAATGATTGGAGCAATCATTTTTAAAATTACCAGATTGTATTGAACACTAAAATTTTATTCTGTGGTTTCAGATCATTACATTGCTAATGATAGCATTGAACCATCTGAAGGAAATACATACAAATGTGTGTGTGTGTGTGTGTGTGTGTGTACAGCTGAAGGTGGAAGCTTATCCATGATATGAGTAAGAAATATTCAGTTGTGTCTTAAAAAATACCATAGCTAGGTGTATAGTCAGCTCAAAACCAAAACTTCCTTTAGAATCTGCTTCAAGGCGATTTAGTGGCCAAAGCTTCCTTGTTGAGTAGCAGTGGTGGGGCCCTCCAGTATCCAGTGCCCCCAACTTACTAAGGACCCCCCCTCTTTTCCAGGTTTGACGAGTCTCTGTGGCAGACGTTAGACCTCACAGGTAGAAACCTGCACCCAGATGTGATTGGTCGGTTGCTGTCTCGAGGGGTGGTTGCCTTCCGCTGCCCACGATCATTTATGGATCAACCATTGGTTGAACATTTCAGGTAAAAAAAAGAAAAATCCCCAGAAGAGGCTGTTTGTAAGTCTTAAGGTGGAAACAGATCAAAACCCCCCTTTTTTTTTTCCTTTTCTGTAGCCAACCTTATGGCCTGTGACAAGTCTGTGCAGTTGAGTGCAAGTTGCATATTTTGCTGTGCGGCCTTTGTGTTGAAACATAGCGCAGCTTTCAGTGACGCCATTCCCCTTGAAGTTGGGGTGTCTATTAGGCTCTGCCAGGGGTCAAGGATGCACATTTTGCTTCTCAAGTGGGGTCCCTGGAGGCTGGGCATCGTGCGTCCAGGAGGCAGGAGCCACGCCGCACACTCACCCGGAGACGCAAGGCAGCCTATCTCTTCCCACACTGCCCGTTTCTGATAAAGACAAGGTGTGAGAAGTCTTCTTAGATGTTGTAGTTCTGGGTATCCAGTCCTATGGTGGACAAATTTCCAACCTGAGCAAGAATGCCCTCTTTTTGTTCGTTTTGTGGAATATTTTGAGAAACTACTTCTCTGTTACTGATAGTTTTGCCATATGGTTTAGAGCCATCTGAAACTTGAGTGGAATAACTAGATACTGAACAGAAAGATAAGCTAAAGATAGCAGAGTTAAGGACAAAACCTACATCCCGACTCTGGTACTTTCCCCTTCCCTCCACGGTCACATGGCAGCACCCGTCTTCCCCTGGTGATTATTCTTCTCCCATGGCTGTTCCTTCTGTGTCTCCTGCACGTGTGCGCTTTCCTCTGCTACTTTGGGCCCTGTCCATGGTCGCCTTCTCTTGATCCCCACGCTGTCCTTGGACATGCTGTCTTACACACCCACAGTCGTGCTGGAACTTTCAGATCCTCTTCTCTAGTTCAGCCCTCTCTTTCAAACAGACTTCTAGGCCCAGTTACCTAGAAGCTTCCACACCTGCATTTCCTCCAGGTATCTACATATTAGCCGTTTACAGCTTGCTCTTTCACTGTCTTTTCTGTTTTAGTAATTTACTCACTCACCTTTGCCAGGAAGATTCATAGGCATAATCCCTTTGTCACCCACATTCAGCTCATTCTCATGATGCCCACTAATTAATTTCCTAAGTGGGACTCTGTCAGCAGCACCATCTTGACTTGGCAGAAATCCTCCTGAATTTTATTTATTTTTAAAGATTTTATTTATTTATTTGCGAGAGAGAGCAAGTGCACGTGAGAAAGCATGGGGGGAGGGGCGGAGGGAGAGGGAGAAACAGACTCGCTGCTGAGCAGGGAGCCCAACGAGGACCTCGATCCCAGGACTCTGGGATCATGACCTGAGCAAAGCCTGACTCTTAATCAACTGAGCCGCCCAGGCGCCCCCTGAAATCCCCCTGAACTTTAAAATGAATCAGGGGAGGGAGTTATCTAGTAGCAATTTAAGACGGAAACTATAACTACTGCTTGTGTACTTAGGGTCATGTTTGTGATTGGCTGCTCATCTGGGGAGGGGATGGGGTTGGATTTGTTGTGGAGATACTTGTGTGAGCCGCCTTCATGGAGCCTCTCTTTTCCCTCCTCTGTGTTTAGCCCTTTCCGTGTGCAGCACATGGATCTGTCCAACTCCGTAATCGAGGTGTCTACCCTCCATGGCATTCTGTCGCAGTGCTCCAAGTTGCAGAATCTCAGCCTGGAAGGCCTACAGCTGTCAGATCCCATTGTCAAGTGAGTGGCCGTCAGGAGCATGTGACAAAGGCAGTTGTTTTTATGTGTGTTACCTTTGTTTCCTGAATATAATCGGGGTGCCCTTCTGTCCATAGCCAGATGGACTCAGAAAATGTCCGTGGGGTGCCCCAGCTTCTGCAGTACTTTGCAGGACTCATCCAGGCAGCCCGAGTTTGCATGCTAACTCTGTGCCAGGCCTCATGCCAGGTTCTAGACACACAAGGATGATGCATACAGGCACGGTCCCTGCCTCATTCGTGGGAGAGACACATAATTACAGTGCAGTGTGTGGGTTACATGCATCGATGAGTATGTGGCATCACACAGAGAGACCTAGTTATATTGAGGGAGGGCAGCCTTCGTAGAGGAAGTGACTCTTACGCGGGGTATTGAGGGTTACTCAGGTTGCAGATGTGCACATGATGAGGTGAAGGAGCCGACCAGGTAGAGCTGCCTGTGTGCTTCTAAACTCCGCAGAAGGTGGGAACTGCTAGCGCACGGGTGCAGTGAGGGGGTGCCAGCATGGGAGGAGCAGCTCGTCGTGGCCTCTGCCATGCTGTAGGAAGCCTGGACTCCGTGGTGGGCTCCGAAGAGGGAAGCGTGCTCTGAGAATGGAAGGAACATGTCCGAGTTGAAATTTAGAAAGATAATTTGCTGGGCACCTTGGAGTGTTAACCAGATGTGGAAAAAACTAGACTAGCTGAGATGCTGTTGTGTTCATTCAGGTGAGAAATGATGAACCTGATGTGAAAAAACACCATCATCATATTAATAAGTACCAGCGTTTATTGAGCACTTACTGTGTGCCAGATACGAAGTTCTTCAAGGGTAATCTCATTAATTCTCACAACAACCCAGATAGAAGTTCTGATTGTTCCCTTTTTACAGATATGGAAACTGAGGCACAGAGAGGCTGAAAAACTTGTCCAAGGTCACACAGTTCGTAGGAGGCAGAGCCAAGATTTGAACTTGATGATGGAGTATGATTCCAGAACTCTCGCTCTTAACCATGGAGTTCCACTAACACAGGCATTTGGGAATGTAGAGAGGGCAAATTTGAGAGATGTTTAATTGGAAGAGCCTGTGGACTCAACAAGCAGAAGTGTGCCTACAAGCTCATTCTAATTATGGGTGAAATAGAAATAATGTTTATTCAAGCACTGGGGTTTTTTTGTTTTGTTTTGTTTTTGTTTTTTTAATTTAGAAACTACATTGCTTGGTGTTTCTTGTGTGCTTACTTTGTGCCAGGCATTGTGCTGAGCCTTTATCATATTATATAATTTAATCTTAGCAACCGTACCAAGAAGGTACTGTTTTTGCCATTTCACAGATGAGTAAACTGAGGCAAAGCATCCTGGTTAGTGTCCTACAGAGAGGGAGACATGAACTGAAACTCACTTCTGGCTCAAAGGCCTACATGCTTAACTACTGACTTCTCTAGCCTGCTTTCCTCAGAATGCTTATTAATTGAGTAACAGTGTCTCATTGGTTATTCCTCTGACATTTTTCTCTTTTTCCAGTAATCTTGCACAAAACTCAAATTTAGTGCGACTGAATCTTTCTGGGTGTTCTGGATTCTCCGAATCTGCCCTGAAGACCTTGCTGAGCAGCTGTTCCAGGTAGGAAAGATTTGAGACTTGATTATAGAACTGTTTTTGCAAATACACAATTATCCCCCACACGAGCGAGGAATTGGATCTATTCCTTGAGCTATTCCTAACTCTGAGCTCTTGAGGATACGCAGCATCCTTCACCCTCTAACCTTTCTGTTCAAACTGCAGAGCCAAATTGGTTAGGTTTGAAGAGGACACTTGTGTAGTAATCCCCCCCCCTTTTTTTTTACTATTTAAATAAGGAAAATTTAGTAATGTGTTTATCAATAGTATGGTTGAAATTAATCTGTTCATACCTGACTATACAGTCAGGCTTTTTCCCTGTAGTATCTGTACCTAACTAATGCACATATAATAAATTTGGGTGACTCCATTAAAAACATCCTTATCTCATGTAATAATGTTAGCATATAAATAAGGCTACAGATACAGATATTACTAAGTAAGAGGAGGACGTGGCTCACAGAATACTGTGTGTGTGTGTGTGTGTCCTTTTTAATATCCCTTGATCTTTCTGCTATAGCATTGTACCTATGTCTCTTTAATGATTGCTGAAAGTAGATTGCCTTTGGATAAGAGTGTTATCCGTGAGGTAAAAATATATGACCCTACATTTATTCAGCAATGTCAGGAATGGGGTGTGTGGCTTAATAATTGGATATTGTCTTTGAATTCATTTGCTCAGTCATCAGAAGTCAGATAAGATGAAGAGACCTTTTGCAACATTCATGTCTCTTTATTGGGTATAGTCCCTCAAATTTTTAAAGCCTCTCGAGTGATTGTTCAGTCTCTGTGGTTGTTTGCTGACAGCCTGGGTGGTTGAGAGAAAAAAGAGGCTAGAACTGCGCCATCTAGTCCTTTAATGAGGGTTGAGTCACCAGGAGGAGGAGAGAGTGTTCCCTCCATTTCCAGAAGGGGGCATCACTCACTAAGACTTGGGCTCAGATCCCCTGGCGACTTTCTGGGGGCAAACCAGGGCAGGGGGGTGTGTCAGGAGGGGAGAGGGCAGTTTCAACTGAGCAGAGGGAGCTGCTTCAAGAAGCAGAGTTTCTACACATGAAATGGTAAGGAGTCTGTGGCTTTGTGTTTTCTTTGCAGCTTTGAGTCCGTGCTACCAAGAGCCCATTCCTGTGTCCTGGTTTCATGCTTTCCTTCTTTCTCCTCTGGTGTGCAGATTGGATGAGCTGAACCTGTCCTGGTGCTATGACTTCACCGAGAAGCACGTGCAGGTGGCTGTCGCGCATGTGTCCGAGACGATCACCCAGCTGAACCTCAGCGGCTATCGAAAGAACCTGCAGAGATCAGGTAAGCCCCTCCCTTCTCGGCAACCACAGCAGTAGTGAGTGTGATTTCCTGAAGAGCTCCCAAGTGCTGTCCTGCATTGTTGGTCACCTTTAATGCAGCGCCCCTGTTCTCAGTCCCATTTTTCAGATGAGGTGACAGCTGATGGGAAAGGGTAGGTAAAGACAAACAGCTGGTGGGTAGCATCGAGATTGGAATCCAGAATCTCGAAGTGGAAACCTTTATACTTGAAACCAATTTGTTTTTAAGCAGAACTTGTTCAGTCCGCTACATTAGTAGGAAAGACCTGCAAGAGAAATTAGATGAATGCTGTGTTTGATCCGTATTAAGCGGTGGTTCTCAACCAGGGGCAGTTTGCCCACAGGGGGGCACTTGGGGAGGTCTGGAGACATTTCTGCTGACTGCAGCCGCGGGGGTGGTCCTGGCCGCTAGTGGGCAGATGCCGGAACTTCTCGTAAACGAGTGCCCAGGACAGCAGAGTAGCGCAGAAGGATAATCTGATCTGAAATGTCAGTAGTGCCACGATTGAAAACCCGTTATAAACTCTGTTTACAAGTTCATATTTACAGCTCTTCTTAATTCAATCTAAGAGGACCGTGAAGTTGTTTAGTTGGAATGCAGGCATTTGAAGTCAGGGGCAATGTGTGAACGTTAACAGTCTTTATAAGCTTCAGCGTTCACTTAGCTTTGTTTATTTTCTTATTTTATTTTTTTAAAGATTTTTTAAAAATTTATTTGAGAGAGAGAGAGAGAGCACAAGCAGGAGGCAGAGGGAGAAGCAGACTCCCTGCTGAGCAGGGAGCCTGACGCGGGCGCTCAATCCCAGGATGCTGGGATCATGACCTGAGCTGAAGGCAGACGCTTAACCGGCTGAGCCACCCAGGAGCTCCCAGTTATGCTTTAATTGTCTAATTAATCTGATGACAGTATTATATAGTCATTCTCAAAAATATATAAAATATGAAAAAACCACCAAGAAAAACAAATCATCAGTAATCTCACTAAGCTCTTGCTGGGCTTTTTCCTGCATAAAAGTGTTTTTTAAAGTGGGATGTAGTGTGTGAAATACTTTGTAGTATGCTTCCCCCACCCCGCCCCGCCCAGATAATTCCATTTTTAGGAGCTACACCACATCATTTGCATTGGCTATGTATTCTGTCAAATAGATCTGAAATAGCAGCCACCAAAAAAAAAAAAAAGAAATCTTGCCATTTGCAGTGATGTGAATGGAACTGGAGGGTATTAATGCTAAGCAAAATAAGTCAATCAGAGAAAGACAATTATCATATGATCTCACTGATATGTGGAATTTAAGAAACAACACAGAGGATCATAGGGGAAGAGAGGAAAAAATGAAACAAGACGAAACCGGAGAAGGAGACAAACTGTAAGAGACTTGTAATCATAGGAAACAAACTGAGGGTTGCTGGAGGGGAAGTGGGTGGGGAGATGGGGTAACTGGGTGATGGGCACTGGGGAGGGTATGTATTGTAATGAGCACTGGGTATTATATAATACTAATGAATTACAGACCTGTACCCCTAAAACAAATAATACATTATATGTTGATTAATTGAATTTAAATTAAAGAAAAAAATATCAGGAGGTAACAAGAGATTATGCAAATAGAAGTTATTTAAAATGGGAAAAAAAAAAGAATCTCAAGCAGACTCCACACTGAACAGGGAGTCCAACATGGGGTTCCATCTCAAGACCTGAGTCCAACATGGGGTTCCATCGATCATGACCTGAGCCAAAACCAAGAGTCGGACATTTAACTGACTGCACCACCCAGGCGCCCCTAAATTTTTTAAAGTATTAAACACTTTGAGGAATTTAACTAAATAAAAATATAAGTAATTTAAAAAAAAAACAGATATGGAATAATTTGTATCAATTCAATAATAATTTCTATACTTGATCTCCTTGTAATGGACTTTTAGAGCCTTTCCAGTTTTTTCCTTTTATAAGCAACCTTGTCATGGACAGAGACAAATCTTGGTGTGCATTTCTAAGGATGGATTCTTAAGAGTGGGATTGCTGAGTCAAGGATTAGGCTCTGTTCTTAAGCTTTGGGTCATTCTTGCCAAATTGCCTTCCATAGATTTTAAACTCCCCCCAGCAAGCAGCCTCTTCACATTGAATCCCACCACCGGTTCTTCCCTGTTCATCCCCAATGCCTCATTGACATTTCCTTATCTGAATTTCCCGTTTCTTTATTGAGAGTTTTCTGAACGAAACAAGGTTCTGGGTGCGAGGTTGAGAAACTCTGCTGTAGGCAAGCTGCTGTTAATCTGTCCAAGTTTGGCTTTAAACTCTTCTCTTTGTTCCTCCAGAAAAGAATAGAGAGCTTGTTTACCAAACTCTGGCAAGAATAATACGTAATAAAATCTTGCTTGTTAGACACATTCAGGGCAAGGTCAAAGATCCCGAGTTTAAGTTGAAGTGTGTGTGTTCTGAGTTATGCAGTGGGAATCAGAGATGTTTCAATGTCTTAACAGTGGCCCCCACTACTCCACTATTTAGAAGATAATATGAATGTCCGTTTAGCTCCTAGACTGGTACCGGTCGGCCCGGGGTCAAGTTCCTGCTCTGCCGTTTCCTGAGTAGTCTTGAGCAAGTTGCTAAACATCCCTGTTCCTCAGTTTCCTCGTCAGTAAAACGGAGATAGCAGTGGAAGCCATCTCTTAGAGTCGTAGTGAGAAGGAAGTGGGTTAATCTCATGATGCGTGTTAACCCTAGTGAGCGTGTGGTGATCGTGGCTGTTATTTTTGCCACCCCCATGGGGCGGTAGGGAAGCACCCAGGGTCATGGATTTGACCTTGATTTCTCTAGATGAAATCACCTCTCTCCTTAAAATAACAGGTTAGATTTGGGGGTTTAAGATGCCTTCTGGCTCAGGTGGATCTCCTCCAGCTCAAGGCGAAATGAAGGGGACAGTGTGTAGAGAGCATCTTAGTAGTGACTGCTGTTTACTAACCCTTTCTGCTGAGAGACGCCAGGGCTTAAATGAGGGCTGGACACTAGCCAGTTCTACCCCCCCGGTGGCATCAAAATGGGATTGGATCTAATTGGGGATTTGGGGGCTGGCTGGTGGGCTGTCTCCGTGATGGGTCGCTCAAGATTGTCCTGTGCACTTCTTCATTTTTTAGTCACTCATTAAACCAATGTTTATTGAGCACCTATGATGCACAAAGCCCTGTTCCCGACTTGGGAGCTGTGGCCTTGAGCAAAACCGATGAAGTCACCGCTGTGCAGTGTACGTTCTGGCAGGGGAGCCAGACAACCCACAAATAACTAAATGTGATGAGAGGAGGTAAAAGCAGGGAGGAAAAATGGAGCAGAGTGACCAGGCAGAGTATTGGTGGGGGGGGGGCTGTTTTCAGATGGTTTCGGCCAAAGAAAAGGCCTCTCCCTGGAAGTGACACCTGAGCAGAGGCCTGATTGAGTGAAGGCATGAGCTGTATAGATAAGTAAGGAAAGAACATTCTGGAACTGGGACAGCAAGTGCAGAGGCCTTGATAGGGGAACCGGTGTGAGAGGGAGCAAGGAGCACAGTGATAGGAGGTAAGATAGCCCAGGGTTCTCTAAGCCAAGGCAGAAGGTTTGTTCGGATTTTCTCTGAGTGAGATGGGAAGCCGCGGTAGCATTTTAAGCAGGAAATGATAGGATCTGACTCCCCTGTAAAGGTCGTCTTCTAGTGCTGTGTTGAGACAAGGCTATAAGAGACTCGGGGGATGACGTGGGACGTGGCAAGAAATGATCAGACATTCAGAAGCCAACAGGCTGGATGTGGGATGTGAGAGAACAGTTGGGTGTGCCTCCCAGGGTTTCGGCCTAAGCAGCTGGATCGGTGATGTTAGCACTTTCTCAGAGACAGGGAAGACTTTAGGGAAGGACCACATTTAGAGGAGAAATGAAGTATTTGCTTTTAGGCATGAATTTGAGTGCCTGTCCCACATCACAGTGGGTATGTTGAGAGTTTAAAATGCAGCTCTAGGGGTGCCTGGGTGGCTCAGTCGTTAAGCGTCTGCCTTTCGGCTCAGGGCGTGATCCCGTTGTTCTGGGATCGAGCCCCACATCAGGCTCCTCTGCTGGGAGCCTGCTTCTTCCTCTCCCACTCCCCTGCTGTGTTCCCTCTCTCGCTGGCCGTCTCTCTCTGTGTCAAATAAGTAAATAAAATCTTTAAAATAAGTAAAATAAAAATAAAAATAGAATGCAGTTCTAGGATTCAGAGGAGGGGAAGGGGCTGAAGACAGAACTGTGGGAAGAAAAAAACCCCAACCGTGAATGAAGCTTGTTTATTTTTAAAAATAAATAACATGTTTTGATTCATTTTCTCTCTTTCTTTCTTCCTTTTTTTTTTTTTTTTTTTTAAAGAGAGCAGTGGGGAGAGGGGGCAGAATCCTAAGCAGGTTCCACATCCAGAGCAGAACTTGATGGGGGTGGGGCTCGATCTCAAGACCCTGAGATCCTGACCTGAGCCAGAATCACAGGTCGGACACTTAACCAGTTGAACTACCCAGGTGCCCCTATTGATTCATTTTCTGATTGCAAAGTAGCACATGTGACTCCCTTCCCAATTCTGAAGTTACCTGTAATCCTACCACTCTCGGGTGTACTTCCTTCCAGCCTTACTGTAACCCCAACCCCATGAACCTTTTTCCCTCTGTGAGTTTGTGTATAAGTATGAGTTTTTGAGTGTGTTTTTACTGAAGTGAGATTGTAGTGCGTTGTATGTATTTTGTTTTGTTTTCACTATACAATATAGCTTGAATATTTTTTAATGTCATGAAATGTTATTTAAAAGCTTTTGAGTAACCGCCATTGGCATTGCATTCCACAGAATGGATGGAGGTTAACAAATTAAAATAATTGGGGAAGGGGCTATTATAAGTATTGCTAAAATGAATATTTTCATGCACACCTCATCGTTGTTCTAAAAGTAGAATTACTGAGCCAAAGAACCAAGTGTATAATGCCCGGCCACACCAAAAAATCAGTTTGCTCCCCTGAAAGGCTGCATAAAATTAAATATCCACTTGTAATATACATGGGACCTGCTTTATTATATTTCGTCAAGTCTGGATATTATGATAGAATTTTTTTTCATTTGATAGCTGAAAAGCAATATGTTAATTTTATTTTTCCTCTCTTGCTCCATTTTTCTCTCTGGCCAGGTATTGCTTCATATTATTTGCCTGTTTTCTATGTTTATCTTTCTTTACTCTTCATATAAGACCATTAACTCTCTGTTTAATGTATGTTGGAAACATTCCCAGTTTTCTGATACTTCTTTAATTTTGTGTTTGTTTTTCTTTAACATGGTAGACTTAAAATTCTTACGTAGTAAATTATCAGCGTTTCCTTTATGTTTTCTTTTGTGTTTAGAAAATCCTTACTTATCCCAAGATCCAATGAATAATTACCCTACATTTTTGCATTTTAGGACTTTTTAATATATGTGGAATTTATTTGGAAATATTGAGTTGGAGAAATAAGTTTTTTCCTGCTTGTAGTAGCAATATCATTTTTAAAAATAACCTATGATTTCCCCCACTAATTTTAAGTGCCACCTTTATAATACGTTATTTGTTTATAGATGATGGTGTTTGGTTTTGCGTTTTGCTAGTGAGTGGGGTTTTTTTTTCTTTTTTCCCCCACGTAGGTATTGCAGATACATAGATAAGCTATGGGTTGTTATTAACTTACCAAATTACGTAGTTTTCTTACTATTTCCAGTTGATTCTCTTGGATTTTCTAGGTTCAGAATCTTATATGCCAAGATGATGATTTTGTGTTTTATTTCTGAGAGTGTGACTCTAATTGCATTCATTGTTCCAAGCTTCTAGCGCAAAGTTTAACGGTAGCATTGACAGCTGTTGACAGTTGCCTTGTTCCTCATTTAACAGTGACCATCATTTTCTTCCCTAGATGTCTCAACCTTAGTTGGAAGATGCCCCAATCTTGTCCACCTAGACTTAAGGTATTTTTTTTCGTTTATTTATTTTAAAACAAACATTGAAAAATCACGACTGCTCATTGAAGGAGGAAAGGATCTTAACATGTTGAATTGAAGGAACCAAGCGGCCTGTTATTTCTGTTTTCTCCATCTGGACTGATGCATAGGTTTTGAATCTGCTCTTCTGCTCTGTTCCAGCGATAGCGTCATGCTGAAGAATGACTGCTTTCCGGAATTTTACCAGCTCAGCTACCTCCAACATCTCTCACTCAGTCGGTGCTATGATATAATACCTGAAACTTTACTGTAAGTCTTTCATTTTCTAAAAGTAGGAGAAGACAGGGAACAAAAGAGATGCCACTTGGTACTAATATCTGCTGTTATTAATAGCAGATGCTTAAAACTGGCACATCTGGAGGGGAGGCGGGTGGAGGATGGGGTAACTGGGTGACGGGCATTGAGAGGGCACGTGATGTGATGAGCACTGGGTGTTATACGCAACTGATAAATTAATGGACACTACATCTGAAACTGGTGATGTACTATATGTTGGCTAGTTGAATTTAAATTAAAAAAAACTTGAACATCATCACTGGTGTACCACAAGGAGGTTAGGGAAGTGCCACAAAACAGAAAAATCAAGGCAAAATTTTTTGCTTAAAAATATCTTGGAAAGTTGACCGGGATAATTTACTAAACATTTATTATTTAGCTAGAAACAGGTTTAAATATTAGAATGCCACACTCTGGTATCTGGAAGCCTTGCAAAATGAGAAGACCGTGTTTTTACCTCCAGGGAGCTCAGAATATAACTGGGGAGGCAGACCTAATGGGGACTTTCTTCCCTGCTCCCCCACATTTTTCAAATCAACTCCAGTTATTCTGAAAGGCTCCCTCTGGGCTGAGATGAAAATTCTGTAATCTTCTAGTGATGTCTATCCTGGACGGTGGTCAAAGAATGGGAAGAATGGCACCATGTAAACGGTAGATGTCATGAGTCCGGTGCTATCTTGGAATGGGGGAGACTGACATCCAAGAGAGTTAAGTGATGTAAGCTGAAGCTGTAAAGAAAGTTAATGGCTGAGCTAGGTCCGCACCCTAGGTTTTCTGGGCAGATGAAAATAGTCCGTAGCTAATCCAGTAGCTGTTATGAGGGTTCATTTTGCACCTGCTCAGCACCTTCCACAAAATCAAGGGAGTGCAAAAAGGAGTCTGGTCTGTCTGTCTTTTAGAAGGTGCTATTCCCACGTCATCCTAGGAGTAACATTGTCAGTTTATTTTTAAAGTTTCCTTTCTTCTATCCGCAAAGGGCCAGAAAATCCTTCTCGTGTAGGTGTAAACGTATAGCAGTTTTATTGAAAACCACAAGAAGTCAATATCTTGAATTTGGCCGGGCGCCCTGCTTATTCCAGCCAGTATGCCTTGACTGAGGCTGTGGCCTCATGTAGCTCGCTGTCCGAAGGAAGTAATTTAGCTTCTGATTCCTACCAAAGAAGGTAGTGAATTTGAACAAAGAATTTATGTAGTCCTCGAACGATTGGTTTGGATCTTCTAAGTTAGTCTCAAGAATTAATAAATCAGATACATCAGCTATATAGGGTTAACTAGTAGAATTATAGAATCCAGTAATTACATTTTTAATTAATCACTTTAATTAATCTTGGGGCTCAGGGTCTCAGCCAGTTTCTCGTTTGAAAAAGCACTGCCTAAAAGGGATGGTCTTCACTTCCGTGGCTCTTAGACGGTAGGGCGTGAGCTCCTCTATATGGAACCCGTATTAAAATCTTGTGCCCTCTAGTATCCAGAACTCCTAGGGGCCTCTAGCGTCCACCCAGAGAGCATCTCTGTCACCTGTCTCTCCTGTCCTAGCCATCTGGGCTTTGGCGTCATTGCCTGTGCATCCCCTGGGGACGACAGTGATCAGTCTTTTTGGTTGCTTTTCTCAAGAGAATCTTACCCAATCTCACTTCTGTTCTTTCTCTCCTGAGAAAGAAGCTAAGCAGGTAATCCCCAATGCTTTTTCTTGAGCAGAAGCTAAGGGACGGCTGTGAGCTCTCAGTTTAGTATTTTCGTCCAATAGAATAATAACACTTGCGGGGTCCTACCTGCAGGCAGAGTGAATGGGTGGTTAAGGGCGCAGACCTCAAGTCACGGACCTACGTTTGAACGCTCACTGCCTTGTTGTGACTTGTCTCAACCTTATCTTGAAATAAGAGAAATGGACATCAGGAGTTTAGATACAAATCAGACGACCAAAAAAGAATGAGAACAGAGAGAAAAAAGATGCTCTCCTTTTACTTGAAGGTAAAAGAGTGTGTTTCTTCAGGCATTATGTAAATAGTACACTGGTTAAACCTTATGAATCCATTAAAATGAGTTTGCCGGTACCCTATCATTAGAAGTTTCTTAAGATAAAGTGTTATTTTCTCTAATTTCATTCTGGCAGCTGATGTACTCGAAATTCATAGTAAGACTTCTATGGATCCTCAATAATAATTTTGAGAAAGCCATTTATGCTAAAGAATTTTTATTTCTTAGAAGTGGGAAAATAAAATTTGAGTGACTTTCTTCTGTAATACTAGTGCTTTAGAATGCTTGGGAAATCGTAGGTTTTTCTTCTACGGGTTATGTCCACATTGTATCTATTCCCTTCGGCCTGAAGTTGTCTTATCCCCTATGTCCAAACTTTCTTCTGATTATTCCGTATCTCTTGTTCAAGTAAGAAAGCCACGTTGGAGATAGTAAACTGATCTGAGATTAGGAGAAACTAAATAAAAAGTCTGTGGTAGGAGAATTTGTAGTTAGGGGTTTACTAGATTTTATAAGGAAAACAGGATTGTGTCATTCAGGTAAGGTGTGAACCTGTGAAAGGGTCTATAAATATCTTTCGTTTACTGGGATGAACCAAAGATACACAAGACAATATCCTTTTATATTTCTTAAATTGGAAACAATGGCACTTCAACTGTTTATTCATTGCAGTTTACTGTCCTTTGGTTGCTTTTCAGTCTAAAGATAGATGCTTATAAATTTGTTCCAAGATGACACATGTACTAAGGGGCGTTCACTGTTGTTTTGTTTTGTTTTATTTTCGGTCTCCTTAAAATTGTGAAAGACTTTCTGGCTTTTCAGCCTGGATCACCCACCATCCCATGGTGTGCAGCTCACTCCTTTCTCACCTAGGACACCTGAGTGTCTTCTGAGAGTCTGCTGCCATTTCCTTCCTCCCACCAAGGTTCCTTCTCAACGCTGTTGCAGGAACATTTCTTCTGCCATCTGCTATACATCCTTTCCTCCCACGTACTGTCCACTATAGAATGACTTAACAGTTTGGCTAATTCGGATATCCCAGCACCCAAATTCTCATTACAAATTCTCATTCTCAAATACTCAGATTTCACATAAGAGGGATTTAAGGTTGGGGCAGAATTGCTGTCATCGTAAGTGATGTTGAGTGTAAGCGTCTCTGTGCTGCGACCTTTCTTTGCACTCCTGTGTCTATTCCAGAGGTTAGTTTACCTTAAGAAGAATAGTACTTTGTTATTCCTTATTGTCTTTTTTGTCTGTTGTAATCCCCAGATCTTACTGTCCTTTTATGAACACCAAGCATATTTATCTTACTTAGTACTTTTATTTTCTAAATTACCCTTCATCTTTATTCATCTAACATGTATTAAACATCTGTGGTGTTTAATACACTTGTTGAAAGTAGGATAAATTCATTTAGGGGTAGTAGGGTGACTGGGCGAGTGGGTTGAATGTGGAAAGTCCTAAGGCCAGTGAAACAGTTTGAGTTCCGTAAACAAGAGGGCAGCATCAAAGGCTTGGAGGGTGAAGGGGGTGGAGGGGTGACATAACCTGAGCTAGGCTTTAGGAAGATGCCTTGGACATTGACATATAGAATAGGCTGGAAGGAAGAAAGATTGGCGACCAGGTGATAATTGCTATGAGGAAAGTGGTTTTTTTAGCAGTTATCGGCAACATGAAAATATAAAGGATGCTTCTAACGCTAGGTCATTGATGTGTTCATTGATCTGCAGTGGGATTTTGTTGATATTCCAAACTAAATATTCCCTTTCCTAAGACTTTGTACCGTGTGTCCCAACCTGGAGCAAATACAGATCAGAGAGATGAATTTCTAGCACATACATCTGAGTTAAGAAGAAAGAATCATTACCTAGAAGTATTTACTTTGGGGAAACAGTCTCCCTTTCTCGTGGACCAGAATGTCACTGTTGACAGAACTGTATTTCACTTAATGGGAAATAGCTGAGAAGAGGATTGGCATAGATGTGACCCAAAAAAAAAAAAAGTGCTATGTAGAGAAGTTAGATGGCTTTTGCCTCTCGTAGAAAAGGTGTGACCAGTTACTCCTTTTCTCCACCTGCACCCAACTGCATAGCCCTGGCTAAAGTACCTTAGTGACGTCGCTGTTAGGTTTTGTCACAGGTAATGGACTTACTGAGAAGTTACCTTAACTTCTGGTGTTGTTCTTTTGAGAGGAGGAGACTAGTTCAAATAAGGTCAAGTCCATACTTTGAAACTACGTGTAACCTGTGGTGATTCTTTACCATCACCAGCTTCTAGCTTCACACCATACGGTAACTCCTCTCAATTTAAATCAAGAATGGAGAAAGGAAGCAACTATGGTTGGATTTTAAATAAACCTTGGGGTATTCAGGTTGTGAGAAAACATTTAGCAAAACGCGCCTGCATGGGTCCTCAGGCCATATTGTCCGAGCCGTAGCCTGTGCTTTCGCTTCGATTCACCCTTGCTCTTTCCTCAGATCATTGATGGCAAATTATGTTTTCAGTTTGCGTTTTATGGACTATGATACAAGTGGCAAAAATTGGGTCATGGAACTCTAGGGGATCAGTCACCATGGACTGCTACTCTGAAAGGTCTCTCTTCCTTTTCCAGTGAACTTGGAGAAATTCCCACCCTAAAAACACTACAAGTTTTTGGAATCGTGCCAGACGGTACCCTTCAACTGTTAAAAGAAGCCCTTCCTCATCTACAGATTAATAGTTCCCATTTCACCACCATCGCCAGGCCGACCACTGGCAACAAAAAACCCCAGGAGATATGGGGCATCCGATGCCGGCTGACACTACAGAAGCCCAGTTGTCTATGAAGTGTTTATTGCAGGATGCTGTCCCCACTTTTCTTTGGAACAGGGAAATAGGCAGGTAGCCCGCTTGCTGGAGCACTTGGCTGTTTTTATGCTTGGTTTTCCCTTTGCCTTCCTTCTGCAAGTATATCAGACAACCGTTTGAGAGCGAAAACTATAAAGTTTTGCTTTTTCTAAATAACCAGGAAAGCTTCGGTCACTGCTTCTGTGCACTTAAAAGCCTAAGTTTAAGGCCTTTTGGAATTTTAGGAGAGCCTGTAATTTCAGGATACCTTAAACAGCAAGATTTGAGCCACCTCTTTCAAGTGTCCTTCTTATTCAGTCTATTTAGAATCAAGCGTAAGATTCACCACCAGCAAATCATTTTCACGATCTATATGGTAGCTTTCTTCTATTTAATTTCGCAGTATTGCTTTGTAAGACAGAGATTGGTAGAAGTATTTGTATTGTGAACGGAACAAAAGGAGAATCATAGGATAGTAGCATTTGTGGCAATCTCTTCCGGAGATCGAAAAATAGGCATTTTAACTTTGCCTTTAGATTTGAAATTAGGCTCATGGAAACAAAGCCTTGGGCAATTCACCTGGAAATCTAAATGAAAAACAACTAACCAATCAGTGGTAAAGAATTGGTACAGAATTTGAAGGCTCAAGAGGCAGTTTTCTATGACGGGTTAATCTGAAGTATCCTCTAATGCACCTTCGTGAAGTTTCCTTCATGCCCTGTGTTCCCAGAATTCTGAATTAGCTGAGGAAATATAATTGTGGTCTTCTAACTTTCTGATCAAGTGATGTTAATGTGAGTTCTTTAGCTTTTAAGATGACTTGCTTTGTTTTAGAAAGGTGGCAGTAGCCAGTCTTTATTCTTGAAATGTTGGATGGAACGCCAAACTGAAGTTGCCTGCCATTTTCCTTTATAGCCAAGGTTCTTAAATTTATTTTTATATTATTCTAGAATCAAGTATTTTTAATTGCCTTCTTAAAAAAAATTGTCTCCCACAATGATTGTTTGAAAGTCATTGTTTTCTAAAGTTACTAGACCTCGAGTTCCCCAAGAACTACATGTTCATTCACTCACAAATGCAACCTCGGAGTAGGTGTGGGTTCCATGCAGTTTCAAAGCAGTAAGACAACTTGAAACTTATAAAGTTAAGACTCAGGTGTGGAATCTTTTGATAGCAGCAGTGATTTTTTTTTTAATGGTGTCTAGAAGAAAAAGGATTACATTCTACTTAAAAAAACAAAACACTAATTTCTTTAAATTGATGACCTTCCCATATGTTCAAAATGGAACAAAAAGAGCTAAAACCTGTTATTTCTGTTCACATTAATTGTTTTTAAATCAGACTTTTCAAATGTTAGAAGCAACGATATGAAGTGCCCTTATCAGCTCAGACCTAAGGAAGAACATTTTAAAGTGGCATTATACGGGAAATGATTGTTTTGATTTTGTACTAGTTAAAAAGTGCTAAATATACTACATGAAATTATTGTTTACAGATTAGTGACAAGGGCTGATGATAGGATCCATTTGGACTGTGATTTCCAGATGCCCTCAAACATACAGTACTTCCAAACTCAAGTCCAGCCATAAGCTATTTTGCTAACATGTCAGAGTAATCTGTATTTTTGTATGTGATTTCTACTTTTATAGACCTGTTTTAAAATAAAACACATTTTTATAAAAACGAGTTGTTCCACTAAGTTGTATTCCTTTGTTCTTTTTCTTTTTTCCTTAAGCACTATGGTTAAAAATAGAAAGCACTGTACGGTGTGCCTTTGGTATGGTGTGTCCTTGGTCCCAGCCCTCTAGTTAAAGACCTGCAAAACTAGCCCTAAAATGGTCCGCTTTGTTCCATCCACTTCTTATGCTTTCTGTCAAATTAAAATGATAGTGTGTAATGCTTTCCGAGAAAGTGCTAAGTACAGGCTTATTCTTATCTTTAAAGTGCTTCTAAAATAGTAATATTTATAAAACATTTGGAATTCAGGTGATTAATGTGATTCTCAAAGCAGCTAGTATCACTTTTTAAATATAGACTGGACCAGCTTACGCTGTATATTTTACTCTTGTTAGGAAACTGTTTGGTGCACTGTCTCCCTAAGAGGTCTTGGGAATTCCATTCCCTTTGACCCATCCATTCAAATGGTAGAATGGGGATTCTTACTCAACATCCCCCCCCCCTTTTTTTTTTTTGCTGCTTTTTGTTATGCTGTTATCACTTTTATGCTTTCTTCTTTAATTATGAAAAATGTCAATTACCTGCAAAAATTAGAGACTGTCATGAACCTCATCATTCACTTTTGTCATTAACTTACGGCCTGTCTCATTTTATCCATCGTCACAACCGCTCCCTCACACCCCCACCCACTCAAATTGCTTTGAAGTGGAGTTTATAAGTATTTTGGCATATACATCTGAGAGTCTCCTGAATTAATTCTGAAACATTAAATATCAAGACGCTGTTGAAAATTCCCTAGTCAGTCTCAAGTGCTCCCCTTCCACGGGTTTGTTTTGACGAGGCTCCAGAAGTCCCATGCATTTGCTCGACCCTCTCCTAAGTCCCTTAACCTTTGGGCTCCCCTCCCCCTGGCTTTTTTTCTTCTGTTTATTTTTTGAAAAAACTAGATTGTCCTGTGTTCTACCTACTGATTTTTGTTGATGTGATCCCTGTAGTGAACAGGTTAATCTGTCCCCTGTTTCCATAAACTGGTGGTTAGATTAAGCAGCAAAAAGCCCTAGACCAAGGGGCATTTTGCCACCCAGGCGATGTTCGGTAGTATCTGAAAACATTTTTTGGTGGTCGCAAGCAGAGAGGTGCTACTGGCATCTAGCAGGTGGGGCTAAGGATGCTGATAACTAACCATCTTACAAGGTATAGGACAGCTCCCCACGAGAAGGTGTTATCTGGTTCAAAATGTCAGCAGTGCCGGGCTTATGAAACCCTGCTCCCAAGGCTGATCTTACCAATTCCTTTTTCAGCGAATTGATTCTTGCTAGGTGGTATCATGTTCTTCCGTCAAGAGGCACGTAACATCTGGCTGTCATTCTTTTTATGTTTCTCACATCTGCCTGTGGCCCTTGATTCCTCCCTCTCCTGTACCCACGAGTTCCGGAGATTGGACTTTCTGGGTAAAGTAACTCATATCCCTTCCGTCCTGGTGAACTTGATTGCAGTCCAACGTGTACTGAAGATCTACCATGTGGACAATACTGTGTTTGAGCGGCAGCAGCTGGGACGGCGCAGAGCATCTGAGGAAAGGCACGAAGTAACCCAGAGACTGGAAAAACCAGAAAGAAACCCCTTTCCACTGGATACCCTGACCCTGCCTGCAACAAGCAAAAAGCCAGCCTCCTCTTTTGTTAACACCCCTCTCCCCTTCCCAAACTCGCGGAGTATCCAAGGAAGTCAAAAAAAGACTCTTCCTCATGAGGCCAACTCTTCGTGGTACGGGCTGAAGCGCTAGACTTTGGCGATATTTTACTCTGACACCGCATTTATTTTTTTTTTAATTTTTTTTAAATGATTTTTTATTATATTATGTTAGTCACCTTACAGTACATCCCCGGATTCCGATGTAAAGTTCGATGCTCCATTAGTTGCGTGTAACACCCAGCTCTGACACCGCATTTAAAGCAGAAAATCTACAATAACCCATTTAAAGTCCTCATGGAACTACTTAAAAGATGAATACAATGATTTTGTGAGGAATCATTCCACAAAGAGAAAAGATGTTTTGAAGAGAGGATCTGAGGCAGAAGGAAATAGCTATATAATCAAAGTGTATTTACCAAAGTTATTTTAAGTAGATTAGTTTCTTGTGAAAGCCACGAAGAACCAGCCTCGTGTGACAACATCATTCAAGCGCTGTTCATCCATCCGAAGAAAGTAAGTGTGGGAAATAAACAGCATTTGTAGTTGGGGGAAATGTCTGTTTAGTTGAAAATTGAGCTACCCTATGATCCAGCCATTGCACTGCTGGGTGTTTACCCCAAAGATACAGACGTAGTGAAGAGAAGGGCCATATGCACCCCAATGTCCATAGCAGCATTGTCCACAATAGCTAAATCGTGGAAGGAGCCGAGATGCCCTTCAACAGATGACTGGATTAAGAAGCTGTGGTCCATATACACAATGGAATATTACTCAGCTATCAGAAAGAACGAATTCTCAACATTTGCTGCAACATGGACGGCACTGGAGGAGATAATGCTAAGTGAAATAAGTCAAGCAGAGAAAGACAATTATCATATGATTTCTCTCATCTATGGAACATAAGAACTAGGATGATCGGTAGGGGAAGAAAGGGATAAAGAAAGGGGGGGTAATCAGAAGGGGGAATGAAACATGAGAGACTATGGACTATGAGAAGCAAACTGAAGACTTCAGAGGGGGAGGGGGTGGGGGAATGGGATAGACTGGTGATGGGTAGTAAGGAGGGCACGTATTGCATGGTGCACTGGGTGTTATATGCAACTAATGAAGCATTGAACTTTGCATCGGAATCCGGGGATGTACTGTATGGTGACATAATATAATAATAAAATAAAATAAAACAGTTTGTAGAAACCTGGTTCTCAGATACTGTCCTGCTTCTTTCAAATATCCATCTAGCAGATCCCCCCCTACACATACCATAAGGAAAGAAAGTTCAGTTTCAGTATGTTAAAACTATTGTTTATTATTGTAATTAGCAGTTTCTTCCCTAGCTTTTTATTTTGATGTAGTTCTGTTTATTTTTGCTTTTGTTGCCCTACATCCAAAAAAGTACTGCTGAAAGTGATGACAAAAGAGTTTACTGCCAGTGTTTTCTTTTAGGAGTTTTATGGCTTCAGGTCTTTCTTACATTTTAGTCTTTATTCCGTTTTCAAGTTTATTTTTGTCTCGAGTGCAAGAAAGTTCTGTAGTTTCATTCTTCTGCATGTGGCTGTCCATCTTTTCCAGCACCATTTATTGAAGAGGCTGTCTTTTCCCCATTGTATATTCCTGCCTCCTTTGTCATAGGTGATAGTTGCTCCTTAAACAAAATGGCTTTGAACTATATGGGACCATTTATATGCATATTTTTTGAATAAATATATTGGAAAAATTTTTTTGGAGATTTCAGACAATTTGAGAAAATTCTCAGATGAACCCTGTAGCCTAGAAATAAACAAAATTTTAAAAAGTTAAATATGTCATGAGTGCATAAAAGTAGGTAGACACTATTCTATTTCATCAATGGCTACCATAAAATAAACACAAACCTATTATAAAATGTTAAAATTTATCAAAACTTACGGAAGCACACACAGACTGTTGCCGTTTGCAGTTGAGAGAAATGTAAACAATGTAGAGATGCCATATTAAACCGTAATCATATAAAATTATCCGTAGTACGTACCATGCTCCTGTGGGAAATTTATAGCCACCTGCTGTTGCTGTGGAAGTGAGCACAGGGATTGCAAGAATTCACTTAAATGGCCGTGTGTTCCTGTCATCTCCTGAGCATTTCATCTTCAGTGCATTGCATATCACCTTGAAAAATTTCTCTCAGTTCTTACGTATTTTTCATCATGCTTAGTACAATACCATGAACCTTGAGTAATGCCTTAGGATCCATATGACGTGCCGCTGGTGGTCCTGAAATTGGTCCCAGGAAACAGAAAAGTCATGCTATTACAAGAAAACTTGACTTGCTTGGGGTCTGCGTTGGAGCTGCCCACCATTTCAAGGTAAATGAATCCAGCTAAGGACTGTGGTTAAAAAAAAAAAAAAGGAAAGGAAATGTGTGAAGCTGTGGGTGCAGCCACACAAGCAGGCGTGAACACCATGCACTTTTTACAAAATACTTTTTTATCTTGTATTGAAAATGCAGCTTTTGTGTGGGTTCCAGATTGCTGTAAGAAAGGTATACCTGTAGGCTAATATGATTTGAGAAAAAGCCAGGTCATTATATGACAACTTAAAGTAAAAGGAAGGTGAAGCATTTTAAGCTGGAGAATTTAATGCCAGCAAAGGATGGTTTGATAATTTTATAAAGAGGTTTAGCTTAAAAAACGCCAAGGTTCTACGCAACTAATCAATCATCGAACTTTACATCGGAAACCGGGGATGTAATGTATGGTGACTAACATAATATAATAAAAAAACATTAAAAAAAAAAAAAACGCCAAGGTAACAGGAGAGGCAGCTTCTGCCAACGAAGAGGCAGCAAATAAGTTCCCAGACCTCATTAAGGAAATCATTGAGGAGAAAGGATATCTGCCTGAACAGGTTTTAATGCAGGTGAAAGTGGCCTACTCTGGGGGGAAAAAAAAAATGCCACAAAAGACATTTATCAGTAAGGAAGAGAAGCAAATACCAGTATGTGAAGCAGGAAGGGACTGGCTACTTTTTGTCCAAATGCAGTCAAGTTTATGATCAGCACTGCCCCTTGCTAACTCCCAAGCCTTGAAGGGAAAAGATAAACACCAACTGCCAGTCTTTTTGTTGTACAAGAAGGCCCAGACAGTAACAGCTCTTTATAAAATGGTTCGATCGATGCATTGTCCCTGAAGTCAAGGACTACCTTGCCAGTAGGGGACTGTTATTTAACATTCTTTTGCTATTGAACAATGCCCTGGCCATCCAGAGCCTGGTTGGTTTATCAAAGTGGTCTACTTCCCCCCCCCCCCAGTACAATGTCTCTAATTCAGCCTCTTGATCAGGGGGTCATAATGACCTTCAAGGCTTACACACAGTACTCTATGGAAAGGATTGTCAGTGCTTTGCAAGAGGACCCTAACAGAACATCATGAAAGTCTGGTAGAATTTTTCCGTTGAAGATGGCATTGTTACAGAAAAAGCCAGGAAAGCTCTCGAGCCCTAAACAAATTCCTGCTGGAGAAAACCATGTCCAGATGTTGTGCGTGACTTCACAATGTTTATGACAGAGCCAATCAAGGATATCACGAAGGAGATCGTGGATATGGGGGGGGAAAAAGGTGGGGGATGAAAGCTTTCGAGATAAGGTTTTCGGAGAAATTCAAGAGCTACTGGACACCACACCAGAGGAGTTAACTAGAGATGACTTGATGGAGGTGAGCGCTTCTGAACCAACGCAGACGATGATGAAGACGAAGACATAGAAGAAGCAGCACCAGAAAACAAACTGACGTCAGACGGTCAGGCGGAAGGTTCTGATTAAGACTGCTTTTGATTTCATTTACTACCTGGACCCTTCTATGAGACGGGCACTGAAACTAAAGCAAATGGTGGGAGAAGACTGGCACTATATAGAAACATTTTTAGCACAAGGAAAAAGCAAAAAGGACAGAAATCATGATGTATTTCCGTGGAGGTACCACGGAGTGTGCCTGCCTCTCCTCCACCTCTTCGTTTCTGCCGTCCCTGTGTCTCCATGCAAGTCCGGCCCCTCCTCTCCCTTCTCCCCGGCCTCCTCGACATGAAGACAATGAGGATGAAGACCTTTTGATGACCAATTAATGAGTACTAAACAATCTGCTGTACAGTTAATAAACTTCTCTGTTGTATGTATGTGTGTCTTCATGTTAAAACCTAACCGTGTGGCGAGAACTGTCTGGTATGTTTTTGTGTCATCATCATCATCACCTGCGTACTCACAGGGAAGAATGTCATGTGCAAAACACGTCTGGAAGTAGATAGCCTATCCTTACATAGGCTGAAGGTGAGTGATTTTAATATAAAATTAATAACATTCTTCTTACTATTTTATAACTGCTTTTGAAAAATTACATTACAGCGTGCCTCTTTCTTGTAACTGGAGAAACTGTATCAGCCTATTATCAAGGTAAGTGGTTTTTAAAAAAAAATAACTGTTTCCAGTACTGTGTTATGAATATGACTGTCATACTCTAAGTATTTTATAATGATTCATTCACAGCTGTACAGGCTCGGGCACTGTGAAAGCGTCGTATTTACACTGGGCTACTGTAAAACGATGATCTTGCTGTCTCTTTGTAATCGATGCATGAATCATTATAGCTGTGAACAAATAGGAATCTGTTTTTCACATTATCTTTTCATTTTTGATGTTTAGTGTTAATATGTGTAACATTTACAGTGTTTTTTATAAGACAATATTGATGATAGTAATGACAAATGATTAATCTTATAAACAGATTGTGGATATGGAAAAAAAAAAAGGTGGGGGATGAAGGCTTTCTAGATAAGGTTTTTGGAGAAATTCAAGAGCTAATAGACACCACACCGGAGGAGTTAACTAAGGATGACTTGATGGATAATGACTTAGATTATATGGTAATGTAAATGTATTTTCCTTATGATTTTCTTAATATTTTCTGTAGCTTTATTGTGAGAATACAATATATAATACCTATACAAAATGTGTTAATCAACTGTTATCACTACGGCTTTCGGTCAACGGTAGGCTATTAGTAGTTAAGTTTTGAAAGAGTCAAAATCCTTTGGAGGATTAGCTGTGTTGGCAGGGGGTCATGCCCCTAACCCCCACATTGTTCAAGGGTTAACTGTAATTGACCTGAGTATGGGTTTATTTCTGGGCTCTCATCCTATTCCATTGATCTGTGTGTCTTTATTTGTGCCAGTACCATATTGTTTTGATTACTAGAGCTTTGTAGTATAGCTTGAAATCAGAGAGTGATACCTCCAGCTTTGTTCTTCTTTCTCTAAGACTGTGTTCAGGTCTTTTGTTGTTCCATACAGATTTTAGGATTATTTATTCTAGTTCTATGAAAAATGCCACTGGCATTTTGATAGGGATTGCATTGACTCTGTTGATTGTTTGGGAAGTATGTAGTTTTTAACAATATTAAGCTTCTAATCCATGAGCACAGAATATCTTTCAGTTTGTGTCTTTAAGATTTCTCTAAGAAATCTTTAATTTCTTTCATCAGTGTCTTACGGTTTTCATTGTGTTTCTTTCATCTCCTTGGTTATATGTATTTTATTCTTTCTGATAGAACTATAAGTGCGATTGTTTTCTTAATTTCTCTTTTACATAGTTTAGTATTACTGCATAGAAGCCACAGATTTCTGTATATTATGTATTATGCAATTTTCCTGAATTCACTTATTCTAATAGTTTTTTGGTGGAGTCTTTTGGGTTTTCTATATATAGTGTCATGTGATTGGCAAATGGTGACTGTTTTACTTCTTCCTTTTCAGTATGGGTGCTTTTATTTTTTTTCTCATTTGATTCTATGACTAGGATTTCCAATACTACACTGAGTAAAAGTGGGGAGAGCAGGCATTTCTTGTCTTGTTCCTCATCTTAGAAGAAAAGCTTTCAGTTTTTCACTGTTGATTATGATGTGAGTTGTGCGTTTGTCTTATATGGCCTTTATTATGTTGAGGTTTCTTTCCTCTATACAAACTTTGTTGAGAGATTTTATCGTAAGTGGATATTGAATTTTGTCATCTATTAAAGTCATCATGATTTTTATCTTTTTTTTTAAGATTTTATTTATTTGACAGAGAGAGAGCACACAAGCAGGGGGAGCGGGAGGGAGAGGGAGAAGCAGGCTCCCTGCTGAGCAAGGAGCCCAACGTGGGGCTTGACCTCAGGACCCTGAGATCCTGACCTGAACGGAAGGCAGGTATTTATCCGACTGAGCCACCCAGGCGCCCCTATTTTTATGTTTTGTTGATGTGGTATATCATGTTGATTGATTTGTGTCATGTTGATTGATTTGTGGATATTGAAGCACCCTGGCATTTCTGGAATAAACCCATCATAGTATGATCTTTTTAGTATATTGTTGAATTCAGTTTGGTAATATTTTTTTGAGGGCTTTTGCATCTGTGATTGTCAGGGACATCAGCCTGTAATTTTTTGTTTGGTCATGTCTTTGTCTAGTTTCGTTTTCAGGTTAATGCCAACCTTCTAGAATGAGTTTGGAAGTAAGTGTTCTTTCCACTTCGATTTCTTAGAATAGTTTGAGAAGGATAGGTATTAACTTTAAAAAAAAATATTTGCTAAAATTTATCTGTGAAGCCATCTGGTCCTGGACTTTGATTTGTTGGCAGTTTTTAAATGACCTGTTCAATTTCTTTACTAGTAACTGGTTTGTTAAGGTTTCTCTTTCTTCCTGATTCAGTCTTGCAAGATTATATGCTTATAGGAATTTATCATTTTTTCAAGGTTGTCCAATTTATTGTAAAAACTATTCGTAGTAGTCTCTTATAATTTGCAAGGTTGTCCAATTTATTGTAAAAACTATTCGTAGTAGTCTCTTATAATTTGCAGTGTCCGTTGTTAACTTCACTTTGAATTCCAATTTTGTTTATTTAGGCCCTCACTTGAGTCTAGCTAAAGGTTTATCAGTTTTGTTTATTGTTTCGAAGAACCAGTTCTTTCAGTGTTTTTTTTTCTTTTTTTTAGTCTTTATTTCATTTATTTCTGCTCTGATCTTTATTATTGCCTTCCTTCTGCTAACTTTGGGTTTTGTTTATTCTTCTTTTTCTAGCTCCTTAAGGGTAGGCTGAGATTCTCGCTCTCTCTTGAGGTAGGCCTGTATCATTACAGACTGTCCTTGGAAGTGCTTCTGCTACATCCAACAGCTTTTGGAGTACTGTGCTTCCAGTTTCATTTACCTTTAGGTATTTTCTGATTTCCTCTTTGATTTCTTCATTGACCCATTGGCTTTGTTTAGCCTCCACATGCTTGTATTTTTTTCCATTTTTTCCCCCTGAAATTAATACCTATGTTCATACTGCTGTGGTCAGAAGATGCTTGCTAGGATTTCACTCTTCTTAAATTTATTGAAACTCGTTTTATAGCCTAACATATGATCTGTTCTGGAAAATGTTCCATGTGCACTTGGAAAGTATGTGTATTGTCCTGTCTGGGGTTGGAGTGTTCTGTATATTATCTCCTGAGTCCGTCTTGTCTAATGTGCCAATTAAAGCTACTGTTTCCTTACTGATTTTCTGTCTGGATGATGTATCCATTGATGGAAGTGCAGTATAAAAGGCCCCTAGTATTAGTGTATTACTGTCAATTTCTCCTTTTATGTCGGTTACTATTTGGTTTCTATATTTAGGTTCTCCTGTGTTAGGTTCATATGTGTAAGTGTTATATCATCTTGTTAGTTGATCCCTTTATCATTATGTAAGGCCCTTGTCTTTTGTTAGTTTTTGTTTTAAAGTCCATTTCGTCTGACAGAAGTATTGCTACCCCAGCTTTCTTTTCATTTCCATTTACATGGAATATCTTTTTCCATCTCACTCTCAGCTTGTGTGTCTTCCGGTCTGAGGCCTCTTGTGGGCAGCATATAGATGGTCTTTTCTTTTTTTAATTTTTATATATTCAGCCACTCTGTTTTGATTGGTGCATTTGGTCTATTTACATTTAAAGTAATTATTGTTAGGTATGTAATTATTGTCATTTCGTTCATTGTTTTCTGGTTAATTTTGTATTTCTCTTCTGTTGTCTTCCCTTGTGGTTTGAGAACTTTTTTTAGTGTTGTGTTTGGATTCTTTCCTCTTTATTGTGTATCTGTTAGAGGTTTTTGGTTTGTGGTTACCATGAGGCTCATATATAACAACTTGTGTATATAGCAGTCTGTTTTAAGTTGATGGTTGCTTATATTTGAAAGCATTCTAAAAACACATTTTTACCCTCCCCCCGTGTTTTGTCTTTGACATCGTATTTTATGTATCCCTAATTACTATAGTTGTAGTTGATTTTACACTTTTAACCTTCCAACTAGCTTTATAAGTAGTTGGTCCACACCCTTACTGTATGTTTGCTTTATTACCAGTGAGATTTTTTTTTCTTTCACAATTTTCTTCTAGTTATGGCCTTTTCTTTTCCACTTAAATAAGTTCCTTTAATATATCTCCTAAGGCTGATTTAGTGATGAAGAATTCCTTTTTGTCTGAAAAACTTTCCAATTCTGAATGATGATCTTGCTAGATAGAGTGCCCTTGGTTGTAGGTTTTATTTTTCTTTTCATCACTTAACATATCTTACCACTTCCTTCTGGCCTGCAGAATTTTTGCTGAAGAGTCAGCTCATAGTCTTATGGGGGTGCATAACTAGTTGAGTTTTTCTCTTGCTTAAGATTCTCTCTTTATCTTTAGTTTTCCAGAACCATGTCTTCCAGATGCTGGTAGTACTTCTGCATAATCTAATCTGTTGTTGATTCCCTCTAGTGTATTTTTGTTATTCTTCAGGTCTAATTGGTTCTTTTTTATATTTTCTGTCTATTTGTTGAAGTTTTGTGTTTCTTCTAAGCTTGTATCTTTATGACCATTACTTTGAACTCTTTATCAGTAGGTTACTTATCTGTTTCATTTAATTCTTTTTGATTGTCTTGTTCTTTAGTTTGAAATACATTCCTGTCTCCTCATTTTGCCTGACTGTGTTTCTGTATATTTGGTAGATCATGTATGTCTCCCAGTCTTGAAGGAGTGGCCTTATGTAGAAGGTGTCCTGTGGGACTCAGAAGTGGAATCCACCCTTATACCAGAACCAGGCACTCCAGGGTTGTACATGTGGGGTGTGTGCACTCTCCTGTTGTGGCTAGGGCCCAACGGCTATGAACATGCTGCTGGGTAGAGCTGACCCCCCCAGCTCAGCCCGCTGCAGCACCCAGGTGCAGTTCCTGTAGATGCAATGGTAGGCAGGGCTGCTCTCCCAGGGGAGGAGCCACTTTGGGGAGAGAGGAGCACTGGATCAGACCAAGGCCACCCACTGGGTGCAGGGGCATGGGAGCTGTTTGGAGGGGCACCTGCTGGAGCCAGCTGGTTAGATGGATCAGGTCTGCAAGGGAACGCCAGTGCAGGACAAGGCAAGCAGTACTAGCTAGGTAGAGCCAGAAATGGTGCCTACCACCACTAGACCAGCTAGGTCCTTTGTCAAAGATTAATTGTATATAATATACAATACAATAAATATGATTTATTTCTGAGTTTTCTGTTCTGTTCCATTGATCTATGTGTCTGTTTTTTGCCAGTACTATACTGTTTTGATTACTACAGCTTTGTAATATAACTTGAGTCTCAAATTGTGATACTTGCAGTTTTGTTTCTCCTTTTCAAGATTGCTTTGGCTATTTGGGGTCTTTTGTGGTTCCATACAAATTTTAGGACAGTTTGTCTAGTTCTATGAAAAATGCTGTTTGTATTTTGATAGAGATTGCATTAAATCTGCAGATTGCTTTGGATAGTATAGACATTTTACCAGTATTTGTTCTTCCAATCCATGAGCATGGAATGTCTTTCCATTTCTTTATGTCATCTTTCATCAGCATTTTATAGTTTTCAGAGCACAGGTCCTTTACCTCCTTAGTTTATTCCTAGGTATTTTATTATTTTTGGTGCAATTGTAAATGGAATGGTCTTAATTTCTCTTTCTGCTGCTTCATTATTTGTGTACAGAAATGGAACACATTTCTGTATATTGATTTTATATCCTGTGGCTACTGAATTCATTTATCAGTTCTAATAAATAGTTTTTTGGTGGAGTCTAGGATTTTCTGTATATAGTATTATGTCATCTGCAAATAGTAAAAGTTTTACTTCTTCCTTGTGGATCTGGATGTCTTCTATTTCTTTCTCTTGTGTGATGGCTGTGGCTAGGATTTCCAGTACTGTGTTGAATTAAGGTGGTGAGGGTGGTGTGAGTTTTTATCATGAATGGACATTATACTTTGTCAAGTGCTTTTTCTGCATCTGTTGAAATGAGCATATCATTTTTATCCTCTTATTGATGTGATCAGTCATGTTAATTCGTGAATATTGAGCCACCCTTGCACCATGGGTGTAAATCCCACTTGATGATGACTTTTTTCATTGTATTGTCTGTCAGTTTACTATTATTTTGTTGAGGATTTTTGCATCTGTGTTCATCAGGTATTGGCCTGTAAATCTCTAGCCAGACTCCTCAAAAAACAATAACAAAAAAATCACAGATGAGAGAGGAGAAATGACAACCAACTTTTTTGTGGTGTCTGTATCTAGTTTTGGTATCACAGAATGAATTTATAAGTTTTCCTTCCTATTTTTTGAATAGTTTGAGAAGAATAGGTATTAACTCTTCTTATTAAATGCTTGGTAGAATTCACCTATGAAGCCATCTGGCCCTGGACTTTTGTTGGGAATTTTTTTGATTCCTGATTCAATTTCATTACTGGTAATTGGGCTGTTCCAATGTTCTATTTCTGCTTCAGTTTTAGTAGGTTTTATGTGTCTAGGAATTTATCCATTTCTTCTAGGTTGTCCAGTGTGTTGGCATGTAATTTTTCATAATATTCTCTTACAATTGAATTTCTGTGGTGTTGGTTGTCATTTCTCCTCTCTCATCTATGTTTTGTTTTTGTTTTTGTTTTTTGAGGAGTCTGGCTAGAGATTTATCAATTTTGTTGATCTTTCCAAAGAACTAGGTCCTGGTTTCATTGATTTTTTTTTGTCTCTATATCATTTATTTCTGCTCTGATTTTTATTATTTCCTTCCTTCTGCTGGTTTTGGGTTTTGTTTGTTCTTTTTCTAGCTCCTTTAAGTGTAAGGTTAGGTTGTTTGAGCTTTTTCCTGCTTCTTGAAGTAGGCCTGTATTGCTATAAATTTCCCTTAGAATTGCTTTTGCTGCATCCCAAAGATTTCTTGGTTGACCCATTCATCGTTTTAGTAGCATGTTATTTAACCCTGTATTTGTGGTCTTTCAGATTTTTTTCTTGTGGTTGATTTCTAATTTCATTGACTTGTGGTTAGAAAAGATGCATGGTAGGATTTCAGTCTTTTTTAATTTGTTGAGACTTGTTTTGTTGAGAATGTTCCATGTGCATCAAGTGACTCTTTGATACAAAATTTGTTAACTGATTCTAATGATTTTATATTCTTTTGATACTTAAAAGTGAAATGAATGGAAATTCTTTATACTTGAAGGCTAGTAAAACATTAATATGATTTGATATACTGGGGCTATGAATATAAATACATGTGAAGCATCAAAAATAGTAAGCTTTGCTTTGCTTATACAATAAGGAAGTCCTAGTTCTGTGTGAAATATTAGCAATGAATGAAGTCAACAGGGCACAGCAGTGGAAAAGATCTGAAACATAACATTTTAGGAGAATCTCGTTTTCTAATAATGATGCTTTAAGAGTTAAGGAAACAAATGTAGTTTAAAAAAAAAGACAACACTAGTTTAATTATGTTTATTCACAAATAGTTGCCATCAAAAGCTTAACTCATTCATAAAAACATTTCTTCTATTGTAATATCCTTTGCCTCTTCTCTCTTCCAAATAAATCCCCACCACATAGCAGAAATGTTAAAAGTTATACTGCAAAGGGAGAAAATTATTTTTTAAACCTTTAAAATATGGCTTATGAAAAATTCTACAGAGCATGTTGCCTATTAATATGTTACATATTAACAGATGAATGGTACCATTTTGGACAATCAGGTTTGCTCGATATAAAGATGGAGCTGGAATTTTTGTTAAGAAGGTATTTAAACCTCTTAAGAGTTTTTGTAAAGAACTGAAATCCCATACTATAAGGTGTTATCTTCAATCATTTTAAATCAAACCAGAAACTAGATCCAGCTGGGAAAACACTGATTTTTTTTTTTTTTTTGCATCATGTAAACACTGCTCTGAGGGTCTATGCAGATACTCTTAGAAAAGAAAAACAGATTCTTGTTCTGGATATACATCAAAACCTAGGTGACCTTTGTATAACATTTAAAATTTGACAAGAACATGTTAAATGTTGGCAAAACTAATAGCACTCAATTTGATTATACATTCTAGCTTTCACAGATTTGAGCTCACAGGACTCAAGTTCTATTAGGAAAGAGTCTTTCATTCATCGTGTATACCCAGCATCTGACACAGTACATAGCACAAGGTACGTGTTCAATAAATATTTCCATGTTGAATATAATTTTTTAACAGTAAATGAAAAAAAGATACAACTCTGAATAATGGCATGAGAATACCAGTTGTCTCATGATGCAATAGGTGCTTTTTGTAAAAATTCTAGGATTACTTATAAGTAGATCAAGAATTAGATAATCTCCTCTCAAACTAAAGGAACTCTCATGGTGGGGGTGGGGGGAGGAAGCCATAACATTTTATTTTCCACAGCTAATGTGTGAAACATGGAATATTAGCTAGGTGAAAACTACCATGATATTAAAAGTAAGGCAGTTCCAAAACTAATGTTTTACATATTTATTAAAGAATCATTTTCTGACAATGCTCCTAATACTATATGGTAAAACCTTTGAAAAATATTTTTAAGTTCCTCATATGTCTAATCAGCTCATCCTTTTAGTCTTTGATTCCATGTTAGAGTTTTAAACATGGAAGAAATCTATTAAGACTCAAAAGCATTCAAAAAAACAAAAAAACAAAAACAAAAAACCTGTCTATGACCTAAAATAGCTATCGGATAATACATTTGTAACAGTATCATGATTTTGCCCAGATATACTTTATTTCACCCAGCATTGTCAAAATTAACCTGAAAGTCAATTATTAAATGAAAACATGGATAATTTCAAAAATGATTGTTTGAACTTCTTAAATCAATAAAGAGCCATAATATTGTACTCTGAAATTAGAAAATTCTAAGCATATATAAAAAACACATTTACCTACTTCAATTAGGTCAATGTCAGGATTTATCAAAATTCTCCATCAAAATTTTTTAAAAATCTTGATTTTTAGGTACTATAAAAAATATACACTAACCAAATGATATGTGTTTGGTCTGACCAATTCCACAGTTAGGAAAGGGAAGGAAAAAAAAACTTGTACATTTAATCCTTTATTTGAGCCTACCTCTCTAAAAAGATATCAGTACTCTTGGATACCAACTATAAACAATATAGAAATTCCACTGGTTATCAATTCTAATCAATTTAGTCCATCCATTTTCTAACACAGTGAACAATCTTTTCTATCCGAATCCAAAGGAAGAAAAATGCAAATCTCACTTTCTTGGTCACCTTTGAAGCCCAGGGCCAACCAGTCTCAGTAATAACCAAAGATGTAGCTTTATGAGTGGTAGTCTGTTTCTGCAGTGAAAGCATTTTCCCAGTAATCAAAATTTGTCATCTGAGGAAATCTTTCATTGTTCTAGAAGCACAGTTCGAAGCTCATCTTCTTTATTGATCATCATCGAAGCAATTGCTCCATCATTAAACTCAAAAGAAGTACCTCCGTCCACAACCATGCAGGCATCCCAACAACGAGAACGAACACACACCCTGAGCAGAAAGAAACAGCTCATTAAATATTGTTTTCTTAACCTTGAATTATGGTTTCTTTGAAACCCTTAATTTTTATTGAAACTGGCAGCATTTGGCCTTGATTTTTAAAAATCAAGTTGTTCTTTGATTTGAGAGAGTAACTATGTAAATATGGGTACATTACCAAAATCTAATATTCAGGATAGCTCCATTCACCCAGTTATGACAGAACAAGTTCAGATTTGATGGAACTCACAGGCTTTTTCATATGAAAAAATGTTATTACCATTACAATATTGAACAAGAATGTGACTATTTTCAGATAGCTTTTACTTAAGTATAACACATGAAGAGGCACACATTTGTAGTGTACAGCTCAACGAACACACTTGGGTACTCATTCGTCACCCAAATCAGGAATCGAATGTTCCCCAGTAGCCCCCTCACTGCCGCTGGCCCCGCTCTTTCCTACACATGCACTATCCTAATGTCAGTCACCATAGTAGTAATAGCTCTGTTTGTTCTTAAACGTTATATAAATGAAAGAATACAACAGGTCAGCTGTGTCTAGCTTTCCTTTTTTTAACAGTATACTTGTGAAAGTTATCCATGGTTATTTCCGGTAGTAGTAGTGCGTTCATTTTCATTGCTGTATGAAAACACTTCCATTGTATGAAAATACCAAAATTTATGGTTCTCTTCTATTCACTGACACCTGAGTTTTTTACTACGGGAAGTAGTGCTGCTATGTATATTCTTGAACATCTTATGTTGCAGACATTTGTGTATATACATTTCTGTTGGACATACACCTAAGAGTGGAACTGCTGGCTCACTGCGTGTGCTAGATTCAGCTTTGGTAGGTAACTGCCAAACAACTTTCCAGACTCCTAACAATATGTAACTTGCAGTTACTCCCACCTTACAACAGTTGGCATCTCAGCTCTTCTGGTGAGTATGTATGGTAGCAGAATATGTAGTTTTAATTTGCATTTCCCTCACGAATAATAAGGTCAAGGGTCTTTTTCATACACTTAACCATTTGGATACCTTCTTCTTTGAAATGCCTGTCCAAAACTTTGGCAGTTTTTCTACTGAGCTGCCTTTTCTTATGGAATTTGTAGGAATTTTTATAATATTCGGGATAGAAGTCCATTGTTGGATAGGGGTACTGCAAATATCTCACTCTATGCCTTGCCTTTTTTTCCCTTAATGTTGTCTTAATAGAAGTTCTTAATTCTAATGTAGTTCAATTTGTCAATCTTTTGTTAAGTGCTTTTTATGACATGTTTAAGAAATATTGTCCAACTGCCAAAGTCACAAAGCTTATTCTGTTTATATAAGCAAAAATTTAAATGTCTTTGTCATCTCACCTAAACTGAGTATAGATTTATTGAGTAATCAAAATGAACTCTCAAATGAGTAAAATGAGTTTCCTTGAGTGTTTTTCCTAGAAAAAAAAAATCAACGGTATTTTCAAAGAAGAATTATGTACACTATATAAGCAGGAATTCAAAATTAAACCATTCCTTGCCTGCCATGAGACAGATGACATTTTTTTCAGTTTTTTTTGTTCAGAAAATTGGACAACCTTTACAAAATAAATTATATATTTTTTATATCTACTCTTCAAAAAAAATCAAATCTGATAGATATGGGAAATGGGGGTCACTTTTAGGGAAAAGGTGACAGAAATGAGTCGTTTACTGCTATACAACTGAGGTTTTATATGAATGTTTATCCTGCTTTTATCCCATAGCATATGAAAAAAAAAGTTGCTTTCCAGTTTTTTTAAGTGATAATTTGATCTTACTGTGTCTTAATATATTAAAACAACAAATCCACATCACCTAATTAAATAATTATGCCCCTTCTATTCACTTACAGTTTCTCTAAAATGGTACAGTATGTTAGAAAATACCATTCTCACCAGGGTACAGCATGACACCTCATTAGTTCCACGAGTTCTATACTTTTCCTACCAGACTAAGTTTGAATGAGTGAATTTCATCACACTGAATACTTTAAAACCAAGACTCCTTTATAATTACATGAAATGAAAGCACAGTCACAAGTCAGCCTTTGGAAGCTTACTTTGAGGTGAAGCAACGCTGACGACTGCTGGAGAAAACTCTGTTGGCTATTGGCTCTCGAATACTGAAAAGTATTTTTGGTTCTTCCGGACTGTAGAGCAGCGATTCATTATATTCATTTGTTACTACACAGGAAAAAAGTGTTAGCGCATTCAATGAAAGATGGTCACTTCTGAGAAGTGCAAAATGAAAAACAAACACTAGCCTATCCCCAACTTAAAAGCAACTCTGTTCCAAAGGTCTGTTTGGCATCAAGTTTCTTGGAACTCACAACACATTCCATTAAAAACAAAAACACTTATAAATGATGATTAGGTTCCAAGATTAGGCCATCAAAGCCTGTATCAACCACAATATAGCAGAAATAGACATACGGGGGGTGGGCTACAAAATCAGTAATTAAACAGAAGTAAGGAACTAGTATCTTGAGGCACTCAAATGGAACTTGAGCTCCAACAGTCCCCCTTCCAAAATACCATGTCAAAGTGTTCATAAGTTAACTGTCTTGATATAAAATGCAGTCTTAAACAATGACAGGCAATATGCTTTGCTTTCTCTAGTGAAACTGCGATTACTCAAGATATTTTTAGAAACCTTTGAGTCCTGTTTCTCATAACCAAGAGGCATTTAAAAGTTGATAGGAAAGCACAAATTGGTTAAAAACAACTGTACAAAGAAATCAGGCTTGTAAGAATGTTCAGTTGAACACCACATTAAAACAAATCGTAAGACTGTCAGATAATCTAGCTTATTTACCAAAATTTCACTTAAATTATTTGGCTCTTTGAAAAAAAAAATCTAATTCACTCTCAAAAATAAAAATTTGCTTCTCTGGGAATACACACACACACAATGTGCTAATTCCAGGGGCACCTAGCTGGCTCAAGCCAATACATGTGATTCGGGGTCGTGAGTTTCAGCCCCATGTTGGGCATAGAGAGGGCGTTTAAAAAAAAAAAAAAAAAAGTGCTAGCTCTGAAAGTAGAAGTTCCAGAAATGTCTGTAACAGTGACTGCACCCTGGCATTCACTATTGCTTCTAAGGACAAATTTTCAAAGGAGTAACATTCATTCAATAAAGCAGAAAAATCACTGTATTAATAATTTTATATAAAACCTTAAGTTTACATGCCTGGTATAAATTTCAGTTGTTTTATATAATTATGTTTTAAGTTAAATTATATAATGAATCAATTACTATAAATACCTAATTTTCCTTTCTTTGACACAGATTTCATGTTAATCTTTTTAGTCTCCAATTGAGAGAGGGAGAAAGTCCATTTTAGAGAGCTGAAAAGGACTCTGGAGATTGAGTCCTGTTTTCAAACTATTAAAGGACCCCAACAAAGGAAGTCTTACCTGGAAATACAAAATCTACACATAAATGAACTGACACTGTTACATATGTAAGTAGATGCACTATGAAAAAGTTTGGATTTTTTAAAAAATAATCGAGCTTGAAATCTTAGGATATTCTTCAGTTAAACAGAGACAGAAAGGAAAGCTTTAGTGTGAAGTCTGTACAAAAATGTTCCTGACAGATGAGATGGGACTTTGGTGAGTTAATTTCATATGCAAATCAAAGAAATGTGTTTTCCAATTTAGGAATTTAAATATTTAGAAAAAAAAAATTTAAGAACGAAGTTGAAGAATCCCTATGAATTCATCACCAATCTATTTCAACATCCTCATTTTACAGTCCAGGAAGTAGAGGAATGGAATCAGTCTTCAAACTCCCTGATCAGTAGTAGTCTTTCCCAAGAGGGCCGCTTATCTATCTCAAGGGAACCCTGAAGCAACCGGGCAGGAGTAGGCAGTCAAAAGTTAAAGAGAACATTTTAGTGGATGTGAAGATAAGCATTCACAGCTCAGTGAATTCCATTTCATTCAGAGGCTATTAATGGCATACTGAGTTTAGGTAAGCATTTCCTATTTGCCAGATCTGTATTTTTCTATATTTTCCTATCCCCCAGGAAATGTTTGTAGTTAACACTGCTTTGACATAAAGGTTATATTTCATAGTTCACAAAAATATATAAAAAGTCCAGCTCTAAACATATTATTGCTTAAATATACATAAAGGGATATTATATCAAGAGCCTGTTTGAGTCAAAAAAGTACTATGCTTTGCTAATTAGACAAGTAAACTTCACAATAACGTCCTCAAGATGAATGCAGAACTTAGCTGTTAGTAATTATGATTATTAGTCACTGACCTTTCTCTACCAATTCTCTGTTCAATGGAAGACTTAAATTTCCTTGCCGTTTTGCTATTGAAAAAGGAAAGGGGGAAATACCTTGATTAAATATTTTGCATCATCTAATAGCTGACATATAATAAAATATATACATTATATAGCATATAATTATAACATAATAGCTATTTTGGTACTCACCAATATTTAAAACATCTTCCACAGCCTGAGTCGCAACCCTGTTAATATTGAATGACCTAGAAACAAACATCACATAAGTTCTTTGCTTTAATTCTAAAAACATACTAAAAATGAAAAAGGAATTACCTACTTAATATACAAAAAACTCTTAGAATTATCAAGAAAAAAACAACCAAAAGACAATAGCCACTTCAGCCAGTTTTACAAAGTGGGCAAAGTATATAGACAAACAGTTTACAGGCCTGTATGAAAAAGTGTTCAACTGTACTCCTACTTAAGGAAATACAAATTAAAGACTAATAATATATTGACATTGGTATCAAAAAAACATTCTCATACACTGATGGGAGTATGGAAGTTGCAGTTGGAGGGCAATTCTGCACTATTAAAATTTAAAGTGAACATATTCTCCAATCTACTACTAATTTATCCTAAAATATACTTACATTTATAATACACAAAGACATGTACAAGGAAATTTACTGAAGCATTGTTTATAACAGCAAAGCAACTCATATCCACAGGAAGCAGGTTAAATATATTACTATGTAGATATTAAAAAGAATAAAATAGAACTGTATATGCTGATAGATAATGGATATGTTAAGTTAAAATCCAAAGGCATTATGTAGTATATATAAACAAACAGGAAAGTAATATATACTTCATATACATATGGTTGTGTCTGGAGATTAGTATTAGAGATATGAAATGAAAGACTCGCTTTTCATTTGATACCTTTTTGTACTAAAACAGAAAAGATGAGAAATCTTTACTACTGTGTGATGCCTTGCTTAACGACTTAACAAACATTAACACAAACATGAATCACTTAAAAGTAGCTCTGTCCTTAGGTCTACAAAGATGGTTATGGAATGTGTGTGTGTGTTTTAACTCTTTCCAGAATTCTGCGGCTGCCTTACAAGTCTTCTCACATGCNACAAACATGAATCACTTAAAAGTAGCTCTGTCCTTAGGTCTACAAAGATGGTTATGGAATGTGTGTGTGTGTGTTTTAACTCTTTCCAGAATTCTGCGGCTGCCTTACAAGTCTTCTCACATGCCCTCAGTAGATAATGACCCACACACACTCAACGTAATTCAGTGACTCTTAACCTTTTTGAGGAGGGGGAGTAACAGGTACACTTGCATACCCTAACCTATACCTTTCACATTTTGAGAAATGTGGTAACATTTTGGGCTTTCTTTTAATAAAACAGATACACAAATTTTTATATTAAAAATTTAGGGTCATTCACACACCATATCCCTATGCTAAAAAATCAAATCCAGCCATTGCCTATTCTATTTTTCACCATTATCTACTCTCCAATTTCATATTGCAGCCACACCAAGCCCATTCCTGCCTCTGTACCTTTGCTCATGCTTACTATGTGGCATGAAGCAAAATACTTTTAAGGGTCCTGACTCATTGTTTAGTATGAGGTTTGCAATACCTATCTCATTAGAATTACTGCCACGCACTGCAAGGCCAGGCATCTGCGGCACCACCTGGCTCATTGCAAGAACTCAATACTGAATGAAAATATCAAGTGAGGGGCGCCTGGGTGGCTCAGTCATTGAGCCGTCTGCCTTTGGCTCAGGGCGTGATCCCAGAGTCCTGGGATTGAGCCCCACATCAGGCTCCTCCGCTGGGAGCCTGCTTCTTCCTCTCTCACTCCCCCTGCCTGTGTTCCCTCTCTCTCTGGCTGTCTCTCTCTCCGTCAAATAAATAAAATCTTAAAAAAAAAAAAAAATCAAGTGAAAGAGATGTGCATGAGTTATATTTTAATTCTTCTGAATAGTCACATTATTGGAAGATACTGTTTTAGAACTCTAAATTAAAAGTCACATAAAATGAGCTATGTTTATTAGGGTTCCATTGAATTAAAATATTGAAGTTAAGACTTAAGAGAACAAAAGTCTCATACGACTTGATCTAATAGCCCTAGAGCTAGGACTTATTCGGGATACCACAAGATAACCCAAACGAAGTCTTCTGACTTGGGAGTTAAAATAAGAGGAAATTTCCTATGGTTGCAACCTGGATCTCAGCCAGTTCACTCTCCCTTTAGGGGTGGTTTATAGTCTACGTCAAAGACAAACTATATGCCTAAGATGGTATTAGCACACGATGACTTTTTTCTTAGGTCTACAACCTTCAGCATTCTAACCGTTCCCATTTGAAATCACACGACTTCCACCAAAGACAATCCAACTGAAAGACAAATTGAATCTCCTATCTTAAGCTAGTAAAGCTTTCTCTCTTCACTTAAGAACATTCACCCTTAAGTTGGCTAAGACAGAATATATGGAGGAGGGGGGCTGGCAACAGTCCTAAAAACTAACAGAAATATACGTGATTGAACTCTGTAGTACTTCTCCCAGTGAATGTAGCTAATTCTACACTAGGAAGAGGACAGAAATAACAATGAGACAATTCAAAGACAACTTGCTATGCAACATAACCCTTACCTCCTCTGTCCTATGGAGGAATTTTTAGAAATGCAAAATGGGATACCTAATCCCCAGACTCTCTGCGCGTGTGTGTGTCTGTGTGTGTGTGTGTGTGTGTGTACACACGTGTGGGGGGGGAGTGTGTGGGGAGGTGGGGGGGATGGAGGTTGTGGAGGGGGGTGTGTGCATAATCAGGCTATCTTCTCCATCCTTTCTTGGCATAAAGCCATGTGACTGAGTTCTAGCTACAGGAATGAAAGTGGAAGTCATGCACTACACGTCTAAGCGTGTGTCCCATAAGCCTCCCACAGGTGATCCTCCAGGCTTTTCCTCCTTCTGTGGCTTGATGTATATAAATAGAGGGACTTTAGGAGTTACGTTTAAAAGATGGTTGAGCCACACGTTGGAAGGAGCCTGGGTCCCTGAGTCACCACTTAGAGCTCCACCTCCCAAGGAGGACCTACTTGGACTTTATAACAAGAAATAAACTTCTATTGTGTTAGGTCACTGAGATTGGGAGTTTATCAGTCACAATAACTATCTTATCCAAAGTTATACATGTCCACCTTTCATATTCAAAGCAAGGACTGAGAGGTCACATAGGAAAATTTGTTATCTCTCCGGATCAAGAATTAAAAGAGTAAAAGAAATAGGCTATTCTGTTCCTTTCTTTCCAGTGATTCCTGAGGTCTACAGTTGAGAGGTAAGTCCAGAACTTAAATCCTGTCTTCAACCATTTATTAGCCACATGGCTTTGGGAAACTGCTGAGACTTGTGAATAATGTCCTATTAATAAAAATAAAATCATTTACTTCCAGAGTATTTTTGAAAATTTAAATAATATGTATAGCTTTCCCTCAGCCCTTCTGGCCCCCAGGCTTCTCTTCACTCCCCCCATTTTCTAAAGAGAAAAAGAACAAAAGACGAATGGGAAATGCAATCACAGCAAAAGAACGATCAGTAATGGGAAGGAGTAAGGTAGAAGATGTTAGAAGCAAGCAAGCTACGTAGGGCTGAACAGAGAAGAGGCTGAGTGACTGAGGTGGCAGGGACAGGATATAGTTAGGGACAGATTTCTAGACCACAACATCGGAGACAACAGGAGACTTTAATAAGCAACATAGAAAAGACTGAAATCCTAACCTAAGCCGTACTTACTCCTGTCCAACATCAACACAGGACTCAGCTCTAAGGTGTGTGGCAGTGGAGGGCAGGACCACTTCACTTATTCTTTATGCTCTTCTTACTACTAGAAGGTCGAAAACTAAAACTATCAAAATCACACAGACATTGACACACACCCCAATGCAAAAGTCAAAGCCGATTCACTGCCTTTAGCATAACCACTATTTCACTAAGATTAGCAAGTTTACCTTGATAATTCTTCCATACAACCTAGTGACACATCTTTGAACTGTAGGAATTCTATAGACAGCTCCCCCTCTGCATTTAAAAGCTGGCAGTCAAAAAGGCCTTGGTTTTGTAGTCAAGCACACCTGTGCTTGTACCCTGTTTCTGACACTAGCTGTGACCTCACCCTAATTATTTATCCTTGCAAAGCCTCAATTTCTACCTTTATAAAACAGAGATACAACTACTTTCTTGCAAGATTTCTGTAAGAATATTGTCAATGTATAAAAAGCACCTAGCACAGTATATTCGAAGTAGCAGGGGCTAAGTAACTGATAGCTTGTGTTATAATGCACAGAACAGAACCTACAGAATCACAGGTCAGAGATAAAGTAATCTTATTTTATCTGTTCCATTTCCCCTCACTTTGCAGAAAAGGAAACTTGTACAAGATCACAAAGCTAGCTGGTGGTTTAGCCAGGGCTCTAACTTCCTGGCTACTACTCTTTTCAATTATACCACTTTGCCCACTTTCAGGAGGGGGGAAGGAATCAGAATACTAGGAGAAGAGAAATATCAAGGAAACCATTTCTGATTCTCAATAGTTTTCAACAACTAACACATCACAGTGAGCAGAACAGATGTTATGATGAATTAAAGCAGTTAACTGTAATGTTTTCATTTTATGAGAGGGCAACACAATAATTTTATAACATTTTAGATTATTAAAATTATTTTTTCAAACAATTGTTGTTTAAAGTCACTTTAGAAATGTAGTTCTCACTGGCCCTCAGGAAAATGAGGTATTATCCAATCTTTAAATAATACTTCTCATTTTTCTCCAAAGGTTCATTTATTTGACGAAGATGAGGATTTTTTTTAAAGATGTGAAGTTATAGAGTACTTATGAATGAATGTGATGTCTGAAAATTAATTCAAAATAATATGAGACAAAAGGAGACAGTAGGGGAACAGAGGAAAAGGTTGGGCATGTGCTGATAATCATTGAAACTGCCTAATGGGTATATGGATATTGATGATACTATTTTGTCTAATCTTACATATAAATTTTTCCACAATAAAAAGTTTTAAAAAGTTATACTGAAAAAGTATTACTCCATTTTAAACTATCCAAACTTAAAATCACAGTTTAATAAGTACTGTTTTCCACTGTATTTGTGAGCATGCATTTATTTAAAAAAAAAATTGAGTGAATATATATTAGGTACCATGCTATACACACAAAAAATTAAGGGAGGGAAAAAAAAAAACAAACCCACACACAAAACCACGAGTCACCATCCCAAATGCCTCAAGTTGCTTGAACCAGCTGGGTGTCAGCCAGTTAGAGAACTGATAATGTGGTAAGTGTTGTAACAGTGCTATGAGGAAAAAGTGCGAGGGATGCACGAAAAGAGGGTTCATTATGCTGATGAAAAGAACGAGATCCTAGTAAGGATTTCCTACACAGAATGACATTTGAAGACTGGATTTTTCAGCCAGGGGATGGAAAGTGGAGAATGTTCAGGCATTCAACCCAGGAAGAAGATGCATTGAGCAAAAACAAAAAGCCCAGAGAGAAGGTGTTGTGCTGAGAATTTCAAGTAGCCTGCAGTGTCCCCAGCGTGCTGATGGGTGAGGGTAGGGCAGCAATAGGCTGGGAAGGTTCCTTAGGTCACATTTAAAGGGTCTTACACACACACTGAGTAATCTGAACATAGAAGTAAATGGAACTTTTACAGCACAGAAGGCATATAGCCAAATTTATCTACATTTTAGAAATAGTACACTGTTGGCAGTATGGATGACAGCCTGAAGAATAAAGGGTGAGGCACAAAGAATATTCACTACAAAGATGGAGGCCTGGACCAAAGAACAGCAGAAGGAATTGAAAGAAAGGGGCAAGGACTTCGGAAGTGTGACTGGCAGGATTCAGAGACCAGTATGTGTAAAGGGGAGAACAGGGAGACTCAAAAGTAAGAGCAATGATTGGGGGAGTAAGGTTTTCCCTCTAGAGCATGAACTCAGGGTAACAGTGATCCTATTAAGCCATACAAGGATCACAGGGAGAAAAACTGAAGATAATAAATTTAGTTTTGAATGTGTTGAATTTGAAGGTCTATTAACATACTCTTTGGTAGGTAATTTTCAGACAGGAGTTTGCTCAGGAGACAAGAGAGCTAAGGATGAAAGTCTGGGAGGCATCTGCATGTGTATAACTAAGAAGCAGCAGCAATTACCCAGAGAGAGGTGAGAGGGTAAACAAGATACAGGAGCACAAGTTATCTCCAGTTAGGCCTTTGCCGCACAAACCTCCAGGGCATTTGTTGTTGTTACTGAACTTGTTTTCATTTCTTCATGTTCATTTAAAATATTTTTCATTAAAAAAACACATACAATCTCCGAAAACATTTCTCATTTTCTTCTTTCTCTTTACAAACCTAGTGCAATAGGCTAAATAATAGCCAAATCCAGGCTACCGCTCTAATCTACAAAGTCAAGGCAGGACTTCTGGACCCAACTGATGAGTAAAGCAGAAAGTGAGCCAACCAACATACCACCACCAGGCTACCTCTTGCATATCAGAGGCTTTAGATAAACCGACGTGCAGCCTCGAGTAAATTACATTACTTAAAATATTTCACAAAAGTCAATAAGCAACATCCCAAGTTACTCACCAGGCCTTTGATCCTGTTCCAGTACACAAATTGAGCCCTGAACTCTTCTGTTTTTCCCATGGACCATCATCAACTGAAATCTCATAGTAGGAAGCCCTATGAATTGAGAATATAAAACTGGATTTGCTGAACTTATGGCTCACAGTAAATAAGAAAAACATCATTTCTTCAAAACTAATGAAATCTAAGTGGGCCAGCTTGACTTAGACATACCTGACTTAGTAGGCACGCATACCATGATGCTAATACCAATACTGAGTAAGTGAAGAGTAAAAAAAATTTTTAAAAATCTGCATATCTCCATCCCTCTGATTCATATGCTCCTTTCTATCAATATTTCAAACAAGGGCTGCTTGTAAATTTTTACCTATCATAGCTTCTACCGTTTTTATGGAATCTAACACATACAGAGCCTTATTTCAGAATTCAAAAAGAAAATACCATTCTTATGTGAGTTTCATTCTTGGTAGCTAGCTAGTCCTCGGTAGCTCCAAGTCTGTATCTAACCCCTCAAGTTGCCAGACGTTTCTGCTCAACTTGTGTTTAAGTTACATACTAATGTGCCTTTTGAATTTATAGTAAGCTAAGAGAGATAAAGTTCTAAAGAAAATTCTCAGCTAGTACTGCATCAGTAGACAAAACTAGGAATAAAACTAGAATTGTGATTTCTTTAAAGATTTCTATTTCTTAGAGTATTTCATAAACATGAAATCAAATGGATTTTCTGACAACCAGCAAAAGTGACACTATTCTTTAACTGCATGAATATATAAATTTGCAGTTAAAAAAAAACTTGAAACATGTAAAAGCCTATTTTGCAAAACTATATCTTAAAATAATGGTGTCATTGATCAACACTGGGTTATTTTTGTCCAGCAAATAAAAAAGTTAAATTCTTAATATGGCTTTTCCAATAATGACAATTATTAGACATGCTTGCAAACACTAACACTCAATGGATAATTTATCTCTTATCTTAACCCTCAATTCTCCTGCCAAACTCAATCTGTAAAGGTTTTACATGGCACAACTTCTTTTCATGTTTTCTCTCAAGTCACCATTCTTCAGAAAAGATAGCAGACTCTTATATTCACATTTAATCTATTTCATAGCTTTGTTATGTCTTCCTACAAAATTAGGAATTTTAGGCGATTAGGAGCCTATTACATTCAGACAAGCCAGTCAACTCTATAGGAATGGCTGCTATTATCCCAGAATCACATAGAAACAAATGAGATTAGAGGTAAGTGGGGATAGAAGAGAAACAGGTGGAGAGGAAGAAAAGTATAGTCAGGTAAGGGGTGTTGAGCCCAAAATGATGAGCAAATTTAGTGTCATTCTCACATGCAGGTTTATCAAGATTAGTCAACTCAGAATTTTTGTTTCAGGGAAATTATTTTTTTTAAGGCAGCAATAAAACTCACAGTCCCTTTAGAGTGGGTATACTTCTTCTTAAATTGTCCACTGCTACAGCCCAAGAATAAGACATTCTAGGTTAGAATAGAAAACAAAAAAAAACTGGGCTTTTAAAATGTTCTTAAATCTAAGAACATTATAAATGAGGCAGGAATAATATTGCTGCACTTCATATTTTCCAAGCAAAGCTCTTAAGTTTCCAGGGCATAGTGAAGCCTCAATATAAGACCTGGAGTCAGAAATACTGGGTATACATGACAGTTCTGGTGCTAACTAATGATAGGACCATGGGCAAGTTATGTGAACTCTCCAATCACTTTTTCACGGATACATACAACTACCTTTCTCACAGGGTTGCTATGAGCGTGTAATGTGGTAATACGCACAATATACACAAAGCCTGACACAGAGCAGACATCCAGTAAGTATTCATTTCCTTTCTGCCTAAGGGTCTATGTCAGAGTCCTTGAAAATAAGTTCTAATACCTCCTGTAGTGAAAACTTTCTCAATAGCATCAGAAGCGAACCCACTGCTGTCCTCACCTTAGTAAGGATATAAGGGGAGGCTCAACACAAAAAGCAGCAGCGTCAGACATTATTTAGAGATAAACTAACCAAATCACTGCTGCCACAGAAAAAAAATTCGGTCTATAATCTAGTGGGACTTCACTGAATTCCCAGAAGTCTGTCAGTTGATCCCAGTTTTCCTCCTTTTTAAGTTATTTGATTTTTAGTAAGTACAAATTACAAAGCAACACTAGCAGAAGCTCTTGGAAGTTATAACCTTTAAAATACACAAACGATAACAGAAGCCATTAAATGGCTTCTCTAAAATCAGCATACACTCACATAACATTTTTTTACCTTTGTCATCTATTTTGTTATTTTTTATTCAAGTTTAATTAACCTACAGTGTTGTATTAGTTTCAGGTACACAATATAGTAACTCAACAACTGTATATGTTCCTCAGCCCTTATCAAGATAAGCATTACTCTTAATCCCCTCTATTCACCTAACCTCCATCCCCCTCTGGCAACTACCAATTTGTTCTCTGTATTTAAGTCTGCTTTTTTCTTTTTTCTATTTGTTTGTTTTCTTAAAATCCACAACTGAGTGAAATCACACGGTAATTGTCTTTGACTTATTTCACTTAGTGGAATACCCTCTAGGTCTACCTCTGTTGTTGTAAATGGCAAGATTTCATTTGTCATCTAATGCAGACATTCTCCAATTTCATTGAAAGTTGTTGCTCTCTGCCTTATGTTTTTAGTAATCATGATTAATCACTAATTAGAATTACATTTCCTGCCTCCCCTATCACAAAGTATCCATTATTCATTTCCATATTGCTTCAAACTTGATATAGAGCAAAAGAAAACAGTTTATGTATAGCATGAGTCTTATTACTATGTTAAAATAAGTATATTTACACTTTATGTTCTTTAAAGAATATATTTTTATTTAATTTCTTCAAAGAATTTTACTTTTAATTACTTTTTAAAATTATGTATTTTATCACCCTTCAAAAAACTAAGATGTTATTTACTACCTTTATTTATCTTTACATCCCTAGTGACTTGCATATAGCACGTAGCAGGTACACCATACATTTTACTGAATAAATTTAAAATTACATTAGTCAAAATAATTACGACTGATAAAGATTGTTACAAGTATTCTACTGAATCAGGCTTTGTTCTTTTCAGTACTATCTGATTTAGTCATTGGGTAAAACACAGATATCTTTTTTAATTAAGACAAATACTTCCCACCATAATTAAACTTCTTATGAAAAGACAGATCAACAAACAATTTCAGAATATATGGAACTCTCAGTAAACTAGCAAAACAACTACATGACCTTCAAAGGGTCACACAGCTCTGAGAGCAGCAAAGTGGGACAGAGACTCATCTCTAGTTTTCTACCCCTAATTTACTTACATCTACAAAAATGAGAAGGCAAGTTCTAAATGACAACCAGGAGTTAAAAAAACATTGCATTATGGCAGTCATTTTATAACTGGTAATTAATATCACATGAAAGTTTTGGAAAAAAAATTCTGCTGACCATTTAAGGCTAAATTATATTCAACACCCACAAAAGAGATTTCCTCAGTAATAAAACCATATTATACTTTTATACTCCTAATGAAGAACTTTATTAACCTTAGTTTTTGCTAATAATAGTTACAAATCTTAAACTGCCCATATACTCGGCTTATGATGTAGTAGTATTTCTGCCAAAAATTGTTTAGTCTGAATCTTATGCAGAGAAAAAAAAATCATACAAATCTAAAACAAGGGATATTCTGCAAAGCAACTGGCTTGACTATTCAAAAGTATTAATATCAGGAATGACAAAACAGGGGTGGGACTAAGGAATGATTCTTAATTCTAAAGGGCCATAATGGCGAAATGCAATGCATAATCCTTAACTGGATCCTGGATAAAAATAAGCAAACAAATCAGCCTTAAGGGACCTTATTAAGATAATTAGTTGGGAAGTTTTAATATGGACTGTCTATAAAAGTTTTATAACAACTGCAAATGTATGCCTGGTATATTATTCTCTTAAACATTTATAAAGCACCTATATGATAGATAAGGCTCTGTAGTAACAGAACTGAATAACTTTGTTTAACCTGGGGTTTCACAAACTTTCTTGCTCATAGAACCTTCTTTCCTCTTAACATGTATCATAAATGTGTTAGAAGGTTTTGGAAATATTTCATTAAATAATTCATTTCTATCACTTATACCATATTAATTATTCACAATTCTTAGGTTGCAGAGATCAAATAAATATCTAAAAAATACTAAAAAATTACATTCCAAACTCAAGCACACAGGTTTAAAAAGTACCTGGATGACAGACTCTCCCCAATGAAGACTTCATTTAGTGCCCTCACTGGCAAAAGCTGGGGTCCTGAAGCCTCAGGTCCTGTTGGTAATGAAAAGAAAAACTTAAGTTTTAGAAATATTAGGATTTAAATTTTATAAAACATTAAAATATACATACTTTTGTTTCAACAGAATGCATACTTTAACATTATTAACACAGAAGTTAAATCTCATATTTAGAGTATTCATAATGAACCTCAAAATCACCTATCGGCAATGAAGCCTCTCTTTCTCCCCCAAAAAAACCTTAATTCTTCTTGAAACAATTTTTCAAGAGTGATGAAATAGACTTATCCATCTCATAAGATTCTTGTTGTCACACTTAATTTTTCTCTGCAAGCTTCAGATGTGGAAATAATCAAGTACTTCCACAGGAGCCACTTTGGATTTAAGCAGCAAATTACATGCATGGCTCATATTGGAAACCAAATCCGTTATCTACTGGAGATCAGATTTTTTTTCCCCCCTCAAACAGAAAACCTTAGTGTTTTTAGCAAGAATAGCACTGGAGGAACACTGCCACATCTAGTTACTAGTTTATGTGATGAAAATTTTAATAAACCAACCGTATCTTCCCTTGAAAGTATACAGGTAATAAAAACATATTCCTCACTAACTTGTACACAAATACAGTCCAGTAAAGGATTTTTTTTTTAAATCTGAAAAGTTAAAAAGAAAAAAAAAACAACTATGAGAGACTATGGACTCTGGGAAACAAACTGAGGGCCGTGGGGTGGGGGGGTGGGGGGGCGGAGAATGGGATAGGCCGGAGACGGGTAGTAAGGAGGGCAAGTATTGCATGGTGCACTGGGTGTTATACACAAGTAATGAATCATGGAACTTTACATCAAAAACTAGGGATGTACTGTATGGTGACTAACATCACATAATAAAAAATTATTTAAAAAATAAATTTTAAAAAATTAAAAAAAAAAAAACCCTGAAAACTAAAACGTTTTTTTCTCTGTAATCTTTTGTTCTAAATTAAAAAGCTAAATTAGGGATCAAACATGGTGGCATATTTATTAATCTCAAAACCTACTCCTCTATTCCAAAATTCCAAATGGTAGCTTCCTAAGAAATGTTTCCTACAAACCTGATGAGAATTTAATTAGAAAAAATGAGAAATACCTTGGAATCTTCCTAGATTTTTTCCTCACAAAATAAAGCTATCAAACAACAAAAAACACTCACAAAAAAGCCCTCTACAGTAGTCCCTGGGCAAAGTAAATGTCATACAATTGTTACTAACAAAAATATTATAATAAGCAGAGTGATTTCCAGTGTTACTACTGAGAAATCAAGCTATTCTGATTCCAAATTCTTCATATATAAAATATTCGCCACCACCACTTCCTCTCTGGAAGCTTACAGCAACTTTATTTTATCCCTAGTATTCTGATATAGCTTGGTATAAAATCTTTTATCACTAGTTATGCTAAGTATTTGTGAGTCCTTTCAATTCCAAGAATGGTACCTAAGTTTTCAGAAATTTCTTTGTATTATTTTTTTGAACATTTTCTCTTTTCTACAAATACCCTTAATTAGATGTGTACATCCTGGATGTTACTTAATAACTACGTGATCTTGTTTGTATATATATTACCTTAGTTTGTAAAACTAAATAAACAGTAAATCTGATACAGGAATCTGAGCAATGAATCTCTGAATACCGATCTAGAGCTTTCTTATAAAGCCGCTGAAATTCAAAGCCAAATCTCGAACATCTCCAATGATAGCAATAACTTCTTTTGGCTAGGGATAAAGTAAGATTTCCAACTAAAAATTTAAAATCTATAAAACATGACACGAACACAGAGTTTAAGAAAAGCCCAACCTATAAAGCTATAAATCACCATGAAAAACTCTCAAAATAATGAGACAAGACAGAGACAAAGCAGATACGTAAAGGTAGCTTTTCCTGATAAGTTGAACCAAGAAATGAAACACAGGAGGAAAAAATTATCTTTTTATGCAGTCCACAGATAGTAATATCTCTTGGGGTCTTCCTGTATCATGAAAGTCTTAAAATTACTGGAAAAGGTGGGAAAAAATGGCTTAAGACTTCACCTTAAGACTTATTAAAAAAAACGAACATATATCACCTTAAACTACTACTCTCTTAGCAGCTTACAGAGATGTCTGAAACACAAATCTAAAGGCCACAATTCAAAATTTCCCAACAAAAAGTTTTTAATCAACAACTATAACAATGGTAGATATATTTAAATATGACTATACAAATGTATAATTACTTTTTTCTTTAAAGATTTTATTTATTTATGCGACAGAGAGACAGCCAGCGAGAGAGGGAACACAGCAGGGGAGTGGGAGAGGAAGAAGCAGGCTCCCAGCGGAGGAGCCCGATGCGGGACTCGATCCTGGAACGCCGGGATCACGCCCTGAGCCGAAGGCAGACATTTAACGACTGCGCTACCTAGGCGCCCCAACAAATGTATAATTATTAAGAAATCTACAGATTAGGTCATTTCTACTGCTCTCTTTTTTGACATTTCAAAGATTAAAGTCAAGAATCTTTCCTTAAATATCAACTATTTTCTTAGACATTTTATAATTCTTTCATAATCAACAAGTTTTCAAACCCATCCTAGAAAATATTTCTTCAGGAAATACGCTTATTTCTTATTTCTGTATCTAGTCATATTACATTTTACACCTGAAGTAGTTCACTGTATTTTCTTAAATGTGGTCAGTGGCACTAAAATCCCCAAATAAGTTGATTATAAATTATTACTTCTAGAAATGAGAAATCAAAGGAACAAGAAGTTAAATATTGCCCAAACACATCTAATTCCCAATCTACCTACTTTCATCATGAACTCTTTCAATGTTGAAGGCTCTACTATGTTGATTCAAACTTAGCTGCTGTTCGTGAAGGTCCACAGGAACAGGGTTTATGCCAGTCCCTTCAAGGTACAACCTGATTCGCTGCCTCCATAACCACCTTAGAAGAGTGAAGGAAAAGCAGATATGTTAAGATAAAGTAAACTTAGCATTAAAATTTCACCAAATTAAAAAATTCATATTAAAAACTTCGTTATTCCACGAACAAATTATACCAAAACACCTAACACCCACAGGTTCCTCCTCAAAGACAAATTCAGAGATTTAGTTCTCTTTTCAAAAATAATAGAAATATCTAATGTATTTGTACAAAATCTCCCACATAACTTGAATTAAAGTCAAATTCTTTATCAAGTATCCATTAAACCTAAGATACTGAGTAAGACAGAGTTAGTTGTATTTTGCTCATACAAGAGCATAACATGCAAAAACAAAACAAACACTCTGAAATTAAAACAATATTACGTAAGGTGGTTAGACAAAATTCCCTCTCCTAGAGTTCTATAATGATTTTTTTACAATAAAAAAGAAATCAATGACAAATTTTATAACATTTAAGATTACACCTAAAACTTAAATGACATTTTTGATAGAAGGAAAAAAATTGGGTATCATTGATTTCAAAACCAAAAACTGACATATCAAAAAGCCAGTGGGGCAGATTCTGCTAGATTAGTATATAAAAATACACTTCCACTTGGTAGCTATAAACTGGTCATTTGTAGAGGTGCCAAACTTCTGAAATGATCAGAAACTAGAATCATTACTAATGATTCCAGAAATCAAGAAGATTTAATACAATTTCACACACACACACACACACACACACACACACACACACAAAAGCTTTCTCAAACTACAAAAATCTAGTCCAAGTCAGGAAATAAAAAGTCGTCCAACTTGGCTCTCTCTACTATAATCACCAACCCCATCTCAGCTCCTCCCTCCACTCTTCTCTTTTCAGGATAGTCTGACCACTGAACAAATTAAGTGAAAGAAATATGACAAAACATCCCCCTACTAAAGAAACACTTAAATATGTAAAATAAAGAGACTGGGAACCTCAGAATGGTGGAGTAAATCCAACCCTCAGGCATTCTGGATGGGAGAGGAGGATATAAATATAAAATCTCAGAATGTGAACACTTATTTTTGGCCAATAGTTTTAACTAGCTTTCTACCAAACTGCTAAGAACATGTAACAACGTTAAGAAAATAGAAACATGACTATCTCACTGATGGAGAAAACCCCTCTACTTGCATTTGGGTTACAGGCCAAGTGGTATTTGTCAGGGTTTCTCTACAGTTCCAGTTGGACTAGAAGAAAGGTAGAGGTGTGTGTGACTCAGCTAATAACAGTAGCCATAAAGAGTAATACATAGCTATGCACTAAGCCAAATATTCTCTAACTTGTTCTATACAATAGCATTTCTAATGGCACATAAAGATATTTATAAAACAACTGTAAGAAATTCCTACCTGAACTCACCACGATAGAACTTCTGTAAGGCTTCTGGGAAGGAATGTGTATATCGAACAGGAAGACATAAATGACCCTCAGACCTTTAAGAGATTTGTAGTGGTGTAAAGAGAAGAAAAAGGAAAAAAGAAAAAATTTAATGCAAAAGGTATCACTAAACTACAAGAGCCAGACATGAAATTTTGTAAATTTCTGTTCTATACTTCATTTTTTTTTTGCCACAAAATTTTCTGTACTTTCAGTAAGACAAAAAGACCAAATAGAAATAGTGGTTTTAGGGGCGTCTGGGTAGCGCAGTCGTTAAGCATCTGCCTTCGGCTCAGGGCGTGATCCTGGCGTTCCGGGATCGAGTCCCACATCGGGCTCCTCGGCTGGGAGCCTGCTTCTTCCTCTCCCACTCCCCTGCTGTGTTCCCTCTCTCACTGGATGTCTCTCTGTCACATAAATAAATAAAAAATCTTTAAAAAAAAAAAAAAAGGAAAGAAATAGTGGTTTTATACCCAGCTTCAATGCCATAAAACATACTACTAAAGTTTCCACAACACAGTGAAACTAAACAGCACATTTGCCACTGATTGATTACCCTACAAAATTATCTAAAGTTATAGTGGTGTTTGCACCCTACCTTTAAATTATTTCACATAAACTTTGGGCAAGTCACTTTAGCATCAGCTTTCGCATCTCTAAAAGGGTGATAAAACCACTAATCTCAAAAGGTTATTGTGACGAATCACACCATATGTGAAAGTGAACCATAAATCCCTTTTAAATATCACTTAAGATATTCTAAGTCATAAAGAGAAATCATAAAGCTAATCCAATCCTATCATTTATTCAAAAATATATAAGGGTGAACTGCCTTCAGGGAGTTAAGGGCTTGACATAGAAGACAATTTTTTTTTTTTAAATTGCAAGTTACGAAGTGTTAACATTGCCTATAGCTGATACAGGAAGATGAGAGAACGTGGCACCTAACGTGAGGAAATGTGTCCAGAAAGCTCAATCATCATCATTTACATGATGCTTTGATCTTGAAGGAAAGGTTAAGAGGAGACTTGGCAAAACAAACTCTTAATAACTGTACATTAACTTATAAGCGTGAAGAACAGAAAAAAAGGCTTTTACCAAGTTGTGACAGGTCAATTTCTTTATCCGTGAGGATCAACACTGAAATTAAGACTAGGCCCTGCCTAAGATTTTTAATTTTTATATTCACTGCAACACTTTTACACGGTGCTAAGTATATAGAGGGTATCAACAGTTATTTGATAGAACAATACCTGCTAGGGTCCACTACAGGTCTACAACACCAAGAGAGAACAATCTCTCATGAGATTATAGGCACAGCCCAGCCAGGGCTGTTAGCACCGGAAGGCTTAACTTGGCCTGGAGGATTCACTTTCAATGTGGCTCACTCACAAGGCTGCCAAACTGGTGCAAGCAACTGGCAGGAGGCCTCAATTCTTCCCCATGAGAGCTTCTCCACGGGACTGCTTGAGTATCCTCACGTCATGCTAGCTGACTTACCCCAGGATGAGCAATCCAAGAGACTAATACAAAAGCTGTAATACCATTTATGACCTGGCCTTGGAATCCACACACTGTCATACCATATTCCATGGGTCACACAGGCCACCCTGATGGAATACAGAAGCAGGGAGAGAACCACATAAAGGAGTGAATGCTAGGCAGCTACCCTGGAGGCTAGCTACCACATGCCTTCTATCCCATTTTAATTATGAAGCATTCAAATGTCATAATTATTTACTGGGCTCAATAAACTGAATGCAGAATACAGACAAGACAAACCGAAGTTTTATATTTAATTTAGATGAGTCCATGTAAGTGAACCATCTTAGAAGGGTATCCTCCAGCCCAAGTCCAGCCTTCAGGTGCCGGCAGGCCCTGCTGACTAAAACCTCATGAGAGATGTCAAACCAAACCACCCAGCCAAGCTTCTGAATTCCAGATACACAGAAGCCATGAGCAATAATAATTGATTATTACTGTTGAAGCCTCTAAGTTCTGGTCTGATTTGTTATGCAGCATTTGATAACTAATACTGAGGAGAGGAAATTTAAATTGAACATTAACTTCTGGGCTTATTTAAGCCTTGTGAGTCATCAGAGTACTTAAGAAAAAGAAGTCAGGCAACCTGAATTACCAAACAAGCTAGGAGGCTTAATACACTGTTGGCCTGGAGACAAGAAGAGAAACCAAATGACTCCTAAAGCCTATTATTCTAGGTAGAAATTAGAGAGGCAATACTGCCCGTTTACCAGTTTCAAAATTCCCACAAGCTTATATGAGTAGTAAGCCAGCTTTTTGAAGGAAAATATATTTCAACAACCTGTATACAATGTGATCACTAAAGAATCTCTTAATGATAATAGAAATATGCCATTAAGAAGTTCTAAAATATAAATGCATCAACACTGAAGGCAATCAAAAAATAATTACTGAACCAATGATCTCGATTACTTATATTCAAGAAATATTGGGGCGCCTGGGTGGCTCAGTCGTTAAGCGTCTGCCTTCGGTTCAGGGCGTGATCCCAGGGTCCTGGGATCAAGCCCTGCATCGGGCTCCCTGCTCCACTGGGAGCCTGCTTCTTCTTCTCCCACTCCCCCTGTGTTCCCTCTCTCACTGGCTGTCTCTCTCTCTGTCAAATAAATAAATAAAATCTTAAAAAAAAGGAAAAAAGAAATATTTACCCAGCTAGGTTGGGGTCCTAGCCCTACTCCCTAAGATCATTTAATCACTCATTTCAAAGGTTTATTGTTTGTGGACTATGTATAATACCGTAACAGTGTTAGAGGAATTAAAATACAATCCTATACTCAAGAAATTTATAGTCTAATGGAAGAGACAACCAAGCAGAAAATAACATGCTCTCTACAGAGAATTATAGTCAGAGTCCAGGAGAGGCACCAGTCTTCAATGAACAACTACACAACTCAGTAAGTGGTATAAGGGCAAAAGTATGTATAAGGGCATGAAAACAATATGCACCTTCTGGAGAACTCTTCCACTTACTCTTTCACAACCTACTGTTTTAAGTATCAACAAACCTCCTCACTAGAGGAAAAGCCTCCATTCATGGTGTTAGCAGATGCTTATACCTGACATTTGCGCTTAAGGTCAGAGTGGGTAGTGGAGGAATTAGGTGAAGGTGGTCAAAGGTAAAAACTTCCAATTATAAGATAAACAAATACTGGGGATGTAACAATACAACGTAAGGCCTATAGTTAATACTACTGTATATTTGAGTTATTAAGAGAGTAGATCCTAAGAGTTCTCATCGCCAGAAAAACACTTTTTTCTCATATCTATATGAGATGATAAATGTTAACTAAGTTTACTGTGGTAATCATTTCACATTATGTCTAAGCTATTAAAGCGGTACACCTTAAATTTATGCAATCCAAATGTCAGTTATAGCTCAACAAAACTGGGTGAAAAATGCNAATAAAAAAAAAAAAAAAAAAAAGCCTTAGGAAGAATCCTAGGCTGTTCCTAGAAGGACTTCAGTAATTATTTCTTAAGAAAGTATAGTGCCTATGAGTAAATGAGGATCAATGAAACTAAAAAACCAAATAGGCAACAGATGGTGAAAGATCATATTATTATACTAAGGAATTTGCAACATATTCTGAAGGTCATGGAAAAACCCTAAAAGATTTTAATTTAGATTTTAATTTAGAAGTAGATACAATCAGATTTGTACTTCAGAAAGAACATGAAGATAAAGTGTAATGGATGGGTTGGAACGAGCAAGACGGGAAGCTACTGTAGTAATTTAAACAAATTACAAAGGCCTATGTTCAGTAGCAGTGAGGATGGCAAGAGATGGACTCAAAGTTAAGATCCCAAGAACTCAGCACTAGAGCCATAGACCAATGTGATAAAGGGGGTGAGGGGCGGGTAGGCCCTGCTTCAACACAGGTTGGTTCCATTCATCAAGTACGGTAGGGGAAGGGAAAGGAAACGGTTTCATTTGTAGACATGTTGCCTTTTTTTTTTCTTTTTTTTAAGTAGGCTCCATGCCCAATGTAGGATTTAAACTCTTGTTTAACTTAAACCCTGAGATTAAGGGTCCCATGCTCTAAGACTGAGTCTGCCAGACATGCTACATTGTTAATGCCACTGGATACTTTCAAGTAGAGGAAAGTATGGCTAGAATAGCATGAAGAAAGAAAAAAATAACAGGAGAGAAGGACAGCCAGGGACCAGAAAACGTAGTGTCTTCTATGTCATTGTTAAGGTGACCAACTGTCCCAGTTTGCCTAGGACTGACAATTTTACCAGGACATGGAACTTTCAGTGCTAAAACTAGGGAAGTCCCTGGCAAACCAGGGTGAGTTGGTCGCCCAAGTCAGAGTAAAGAATTAGATTTTATCCTGGGTTAGACGGGGAGCCACCACAAGATTCTGAGCAGAGAAGTCAGATAATATTATCAAACTTCCATAAAATGATTACTCTGGCTACAGTGGGAAGAGAATGTAAATAAGGATGAGAGTGGAAGCAAGATCAATGTTGGCTATAAATACTTTGGAGTCACCAGGATTTAAGTTCAACTACAGATATTAATCAGTTATTCTGGAGACAGTATAAAAAGTTAGAGAGAAAGATGGCCCAGAGGATGATATGTGAAAATGCCATTATTTAAGCAGTGACTTAAATATAACATCCTTCAAAAGAGACAAAGAAGTAGCCACCAGGGTAGGAAGAAAGGGGGAGAATGTCATAAATGCCAAAGAAGTACAGATGAAACAAAGGAGCAAAAATTTCCCAGAAATCAAGTAAGACAAGGACTGAAATGTTCATTAAGTTCAGTAACCAGGACATCACTGGTAAGGCAAAAAGAATGTCAGTATGAACTGGTTGGAGGCAATCCAGAAAAGATGGCAAAACAATAACTTAAATAAGGATGTAGAGATACCAAGATAGGGGGTAAAGAGGAAAAAAAAAAGAATAATAACCAAGATAGAGACACAGGGTAAAGGATTTATAAAATTTTCTTAAAAGAGGATAGTCTTGAAAAAGTTTTTAGCCTCCGAGGAAGCATGTTGGAGAGAGGGAAAGAAAGGGAACAAATAACAGAACAAGATTTTCTTTCAAAGCCAAGGGAAAGTTGAAAAGTCCAATGATTTCCATCTCCTTTATGAAGTAAGAGAAGCCTAATGCTGAAGGTGGAAAGGTAAGGAAAGCAAGGACCATATAGAAGTTAAATAACTTTAAAGAAGCTGTTGCAGAGAATGGGGAAGAGAGAGGAAGACCTGAGCCACATGAAGTTTTTTGAACAACTCTGAGGGTCAAGTTCTAAGTGCTAGAAATGACAAATTGGAAGTAAATTTGGGCCCAAACAAGCCGCCAAGCTTAAGTTTCTATTTTTTTCCCGCAAATGGCCTCAGCAGTGCTAATGAAGGAATAAAAAGGGTGACAAACTGATGGGGGATTGAGCAGAAAGACAGTGGTACAAAATGTTTAAGAGATTTGTCAAGAGGGGCTCCTGGGTGGCTCAGTTGGTTAAGCGTCCAATTCTTGATTTGGGCTCATGGTTTTGAGATCGAGTGCTGCATGGGCTCCACACTAGGTGTGGAGCCTGCTTAAGTTTCTCTCTCTCTCTCTCCCCCCACCACAGGAAGAAAGGGAGGGAGGGAAAGAGAGGAAGGAAGGAAGGAAGGAAGGAAGGAAGGAAGGGAGGGAGGGAGGGAAAGAAAGAGAAAGGGAGAAAGGAAAGAGTGACTTTTGTCAAGAATGTGAATGAAGTGAGGGAAAATTAAGAAAATAGAGGGGTTCAACACTCTGAAAACCAAAGGGCAGATTTAGCAGGATTGAGGAAATAAGACCGCTGTTAAGAGTAGGAGGCTGTGGTCAGAGTGGAACTAAGATTTGAGAGCTGGGGCAATTCTAGATGATCATGAACTCCAGGTATGGTTATGGCTGTGGGTGGCTGGAATAGAATGATGCTAAAGGTCAGTGAAGCTGAGGAAAGGAAAAAAGAAGTGATGACAGGGTTTGGTCTCTTCATTAAGTCAATGAAGTCACCTAGAAAATCAGCAGAGGCATAACCAGGAATGTAGATGAGAGACAAGGAAGAGCAGAAGATGGGACATTAACTCATACCTCTTCAGCAATACCAAAGGTCACCAATAACCAACTAGGTCAAGGGCTCAGGTCTATTCTGCCAAAAGGTACTACTCCCAGACCACCTGGGAAGTTCAATGTGAAGACTTGTCCATCCCATATCATAATTTTCTACCACCAGTGGTAGCTAAACACATATATATTTCTCATGCCTGAGCTATACTTGAGAGCTAGGTCCTTGAAAACCACCACATAGAAGAAAATTCTACTAAAAGTAGAAACGAATTGTACATGCCTGAATTTCATCTCTAAAATGTTTCTGGAGCACGGTTCTAAGATTCAGGATAACCAGGAGCAATGATACTTCCACTTAAACATGACGCACCACAGTAAACTCCCTGTAGCAACAGAGCACAGCGATGTGACTACAGTAGAGAAAATAAAGAGCTCCCCAAATTTAGGACTTATCAGAAATAGATACTATGCAAAGCAAAGAATAAGTGTATGTATAACACACAAATACCAAACAAAAAGAACATGTTTTTCCTTACCGTTCTGGATCAGTGTTTACTCCAATAACTGGTTTAAGTCTGTCTAAGACCTTACTTGCTGCCAGAAGCATCGTGCCATCACCTAAAGGACATAAGACATAACCAGATTTCTTACAAAACTAGTTTTTAATATCATTTTGAACATGAGTACTTTTGTTTCGACAATCACACTCCTACTCCATCCTGCTGACCACCACAGTCTCTTCCACTTCCTTTCTACCCGTTATCCCTAATCCAGGATTTCTCAACAGTGGCACGACTGACATTTTAGGGCAGATAATTTTTTGCTTGGGGGGGGGGGGTCCTGAGCATTACAGGACGTTTAGCAGTAGCTATGGCCTCTACCTGCTAAATGCCCTGTAGTAGCCCCCCAGTTGGTAACCACTGCTCTAATCCTATCACTTCTACTAACCAAATCTCTTTCCTTCTGTCGTAACATCAGTCCAAATTCATACCTTAATCAGAATACATTCAACAAAGCGTCCACTGCAGATTTTTGTAACAAATGCTATCAATTTAAAGCTTTAGCAACAATATCCACTTACTTAATAATAAAGCCCAGGAAAAATAGCTGTAAGTATATTAGAGCCACAGTTGGATGGAATTTATCTAATCTCATTGAACTCTTAAAAAAAAAAAAGTTTTGAAATTGTTTAAGAGTGGCGTAACTAAACCAAAATAGTTACAACTCATCCTTTGAATCATATTTGAAGTTAAATGTACACCTTAAATATACACACAGAAATAGACACAGAACCTCACAATAACATCATTCACTGAAAAAGTGAAATGTCATATATAGCAGATATTTTAAATCTTATCCTAAAAATCCCAAAATGCATCTTGTGGTAGGATTCTGTAGGCTTCATTACAGCTAGAGCACAGGGTATCTGGAAATGCACAGTAAAGAGCGTTTCCATATTCCAACATCTTTACCTCTGTGCAACTATTACCTCCTGCAGCTATGACAGCGTCTGCCCATCGAACAGCCTCTTCATCATATTCTCTCCTCTTTACTAGACGAACCTCAATTCCCTCATTCCTAGGATAAAAAAATAAAGGTTTTATAAAATGTCCACTAATAACATGAAGGATGTTTTGAGAGGCAGGTTATTACAATGATGTAAAATAACCAAACTTGTTTTATAAACAAATTTATGTTTAGTTTTGCAAGGTTAACTTCATTTTCATTTATTTATTTACGATAGCCGATTTACTATGGTCAGGAAGTATATGAATAAACTGAAAGTTAATGACTATCCCGAATCTCCATGTGCTTCAAAAACATCTCGTTCTTGCCCCTGACAAACAGCAGTATCAATAGATTAGAATTTCATTTCATCTTCTCTATTCCTCTGATGCTAAAATTCACTAATACAAAAATGGTCGAGAAGTATAACAACTCAAGAGACTTTAATTAAAAAGTAAATTATAAAAGTCATTACTTTAAATCCAACAAATACTCATTCAGTGTCAGACACTGAAACAGTGACTAAAGTACTTTCTACTTTGCATGTTCTCACGCTGATTCTCATATAAACTTATTCACTGACTGCATTAATTGAATTAACTCAAGTTCCTATAATTTTTAGACATTCAAAGAATATTTTAATGAACACCCATATGATCCAGTTTTCAATTTAATAAAACATTATACATACAGTTGAAGCCTAATGTATACAGAATTATCTCTGTAGAAAAGGCACTTCTCAGGCCAAATATTAACTGAAAATCTGTGAAATTTTCAGAGTACAATAAAAATTTCCTTAGAAACACTATGATATCAACTCCATTAACAATATAATTTTCTGAAAATGATTTTATAATGGCAATCTTTACTAAAAATCTCAGGATCATCTGCTAGCAAAATTAAAAACTGGAAGTCCTGAATACAAAAGCCCATCAAACATCCAAACCCATTAACTTACCGTAAACTATCCAGAATGTGCTCTACATTTTTGGTGTGAATATGATGCCGTTCAAGCAGTCCACTGTAGCTAGAGCCTTTCAATGCAAGCTATATCAAGATAAAACAAATTCTGTCTCATTATAGGACATATATTACACATTATAACGTAGCTCTTTAAAAAGCCTTATGAAAAATACAATGGGTTTTTTTTTAAGGCACATTTTTATGACTACGAATTCAAACCGAACTAGAAAGTCTGATTTCAGAAAATCATAATTTGGTTTCAATACCAAATACAGCAGCATTAAGTTTCCTGAATCATGTAGTTAACAGAATCTCAAAATTTGCTTATTTTTCAACTTGAGGGTTTTTTTAATGGATTTTTAACACATCACATGTGGCTACTTGAAGACCAAAGATAAACTAGTATTTTAGAAGGCAGTTAGATGACCTTTGTTCCACTTGGATTTGCAGCTCTCTTCTGTTCAGATTTATGAACTCTATTTGGAATTTACCCCATGCAATCCAAAGGCCGGGTTAGCTCCCTGAAATTGGGTAACTTTTAGATATAAAGACATATATCCTTCAAGAATTATCTTTCCCAGTCCATTGGAGTGACATTTTTACAATGTCACTATTTTACATTACTATTCTCCTTTTAAAGTATATGTCTTCAAAATAATCCATAAAGTAAAATGTTGAGAGAGTAGTTCAGACATATCCTCAATGCACATCCGTTTAATCAACTAGGAAATATGTCCAGTAGAGTGAATGTGAGAATTAAAAAACATGTTATTGGGGCGCCTGGGTGGCTCAGTTGTTAAGCATCTGCCTTCAGCTCAGGGCGTGATCCCAGAGTCCTGAGATTGAGCCCCACATCAGGCTCCTCCGCTATGAGCCTGCTTCTTCCTCTCCCACTCCCCCTGCCTGTGTTCCCTCTCTCGCTGGCTGTCTGTCAAATAAATAAAATCTTTAAAAAAATTAAAAATTAAGAAAAAAAAGTTATTTTCTTTCCTTCTCCAAGTTCCCTTATACCCTGCCTCTTAATGACACAGTATCAGTTTTTCAAGTACCTGTCCAAAAGACAATCTTAAATATATTCTTTTGTTTTAGATTATTACTAAATAATAAAGTAAAACCCAATTTTAGATAGCATCCTTAATATGTATTTTATCTTTTAAAAAAATTTATAACAAAACATGGAAGATGCATATATAAAGAAAATTTAAAATAAATATAATCTTATTGTCCCAGGACAGTTTATGTTCATGTTTTGATATCTACCTTTCTAGTCTTTTGTTTATGAATATGGGGTCAAGAGTTTTAAAATAGTTTTGCCCTCACTCTATAATCTAAGGGGAATCAAAAGAGGAGGTCAGGACACATTTGACTATTTGATAATTAATATATAGATGTTAACTCACAAAGATACACTAGATCTCATAATCTGTACAACACTTTGACACCTAGACATAAGCTTCATATTTAGACAGACCATACCAACATCAAAAATATTTTTTAAAGGAAAGCAGTGACTAAGGTCGTAATCAGATAATCCTTCATTTACTTTAATTAAAAAAAAAAAATACAACAGGTTTGAAAAACTGTTTTAAGAGAATTTCTGAATATAAATGAACATAGCATTAACATTCAGATTATTATACTATCATTATCCAATTACAAATTAACTAAAACCGTACTAACCATCTCTCAGTAAATGTGGATCACAATGCTCTTCATCTCTACTCTCCCTGGGGTCTCTAGCTTCAAGGCTTTCTGGGGAAGATCTATATGCATATATATATACTTGATCTATATTACTGAGAGATGGTTAGTACGGTTTTACTTGATTCTGAACCAACAAAAATCTGCCTACCTTAAAGTTAGATGTGATAGGCTATTTCCTAAACGATCCAACCACTTTTAAAATATCATAGATATTTATATTTGAGTTTATTACAAATACAAATGTTTAAGACTTGTTTTACTAGTCAGTTGAATGTTACTACTTTGTACTCTATGTACTAATTCACATGAAAGCTCAATAAGGGAAGGAAATAGGTCTTTTTAAATTTAACATGTAAGAAATGCACAAACTTCTGAGACAATGACAATTTGGTACGTAAAACTCACGATTCATAATTTAAGCATTTTTTAAAAGATTTTATTAATTTATTTGACAGAGAGAGAGACAGCCAGCGAGAGAGGGAACACAAGCAGGGGGAGTGGGAGAGGAAGAAGCAGGCTCCTAGCGGAGAAGCCTGATGTGGGGCTCGATCCCAGAACGTCGACCTCACACCCTGAGCTGAAGGCAGACGCTTAATGACTGAGCCACCCAGGCGTCCCTAAGCACTCCTAAAAGCATACCTGCTTAACCAAATTGTACAATAAATGTTAAGTGTAAACATAGTTAAGAATTGCCTTAAAATGATTAGTAACACCTAGTCAACAGCTAGAAAGTAAACTATTCCACCTAGCATGATCAGGCCTGGTACAGTAAAGCCTAAGTAGTTCTTTAGCTATATTTGGCATTTATCTGGGATCATTTCAGTTTCACTCCCCTTTCTCCTAGGTGCTTACCTTTACTTTCTCCATCATTCTCTTTCTGCTTCTGCATTCCTCTTTTTATTCTGTTTACCTACTCCTTCATATGTTGGGATTGCTCAGGTTCCATCTTTAACTTATCTGTTCCCACTTCATTTTCCTTGAGTTCTCTCTCCACTCCAGGGACTTGATCTCTCAAGTACGCACCAGTAACTATGAAATACATACTGTCAACTCACGCCATTTTCTTGAGCTAAAGGCCCAAATTTTCAAAGGCCTACATTAAATCCCCCCACTGGTAGATCAAGTACCTCTCCCCAAAACCATCCAAATCTGATGACATATTCCTCCTTCAAATTTGTTCTTCCCAGTCCCATATATCAGTTAATAATACTTATATTTATATAATCAACAGAATAAACCCAGGTGTCCCCTTTAATTCTTCCCTCACACTCAATCTCCATTGCCAGTCAGTGGCAAAGTACAGTAAATATACCTGTAAGCTGCTTCTCCCATCTGTCCTTCACATTCATGCTGCCACCGCTTGACTTCTGGACAACATCAACTTATCTGGTCTCATGTAATAGCCTGCCTCCAACACTGCTAACTACTTCCTTCAGTCTTTATTTCCCATTCCGCCAACCTAACCACCATTACCAGAAGCCTACCTTTATACTAGCCCCAGAATGCTAACGTCTCAGAAAAATTGACCCTTCACTCCACTCTTGTGGGGATAGAGAGTAGGACTGACAGTTGTATTCTCCTGCTAAAAAAGACTGAAAATTACTAGGACATAAAGCCAACTCCTGCACGTGAGACATTTAATACCTTTATAAGGTCCAGCCTACCTATTTAGCTTCTATATACATATTCTTGAGCAATGATTTCCAAACTGCCCTTAAAATGGTTGTCACATCAATTTATTGATCACAACCCGTATTAAAAAAAAAAACTCGCTACATGTAACTAGCTCAGTTGTTTCATGTTATCTTTTATTTCAAATATGAGCATATGTACTTAGTCATGATGTAAAATTTTTGTGGATTACAATCAAAAACATTTCTTTTTGTTGGCAAAAAGATTAACTTCCCCGTCTTGCTAGTACTGCTCTCTCCCATTCACATGTAAATTCTTCCTTATTCTTTAATATTTAATCAAACTATCCTGAACTTAAAAGATATCATTTCACGCTCATCACATTGGTAAAAATGTAAAAGTCTACCAAGTACCAATGACAGCATAGGGGAGCTATTCAATGCTTATGGAAATATTTGTACTTCTAATTGCATTTTTTTAATTAAAAAAACTGGAAACCCAATTATCCAAACAATGTAACACTAGATGGCACTTAAAGTGAATTAACACTTACCAAATAATTCAAAATCAATAGTAAGAAAAGCAAATTTCTTTTTTTTTTTTAAGATTTTATTTATTTATTCGACAGAGATAGAGACAGCCAGCAAGAGAGGGAACACAAGCAGGGGGAGTGGGAGAGGAAGAAGCAGGCTCATAGCAGAGGAGCCTGATGTGGGGCTCGATCCCATAACGCCGGGATCACTCCCTGAGCCGAAGGCAGACGCTTAACCACTGTGCCACCCAGGCACCCCAGAAAAGCAAATTATTAAAGAACAGGCGCACAGTCTAAAGAATATATTATTGATGTAACTTTTTTAAGACACACAGAATAGTATACTTTTTATGGACATGGTCATATTAATGTATAACACAGGCATGAGAAAGATACAGATGTGTATACATATGTGTTTACACATACATATAACAGCTGCAGGCTAGCGGTTACCTCTAGGGACACAGGGAGGGGGAAAAGGTGGAAGGATAGGCCTTTAATCATAACATTTCCTTTAAAATATTTCAAGCAAATGTGGCAAAAATTCTATCTGTTAAGGCTCAGTAGCTGGAGATATAGGTGTCTATTTTGAAAGCTTTCAATGTGGCAAAAATACTTCATAACTGAAAATCTAAACTTTAAAAAGATCACTAGAAAGTCTACTTAAAAGTTGAAAAAATTCAAAGGTCTTCTTTTTCCCTTTCATTCTTGCCCTTTCCCAAATTTTTCTCTCCCTTCTCTGTATAGACTACTTATAAACAGTTATAACACAATTTAATATATTTTCTTCAAACATTTTGGAACCCTTTTTATTTTTTTATTATTTTTTTAAGTTTTTATTTATTTATTTGACAGAGAGAACAAGTAGGCAGAGTGGCAGGCAGAAAGAGACGGAGAAGCAGGCTCCCCGCAGAGCAGGAAGCCCAATGTGGGACTCGATCCCAGAACCCTGGGATCATGACCTGAGCCAAAGGCAGACGCTTAACCGACTGAGCCACCCAGGCGCCCTGGGAACCCTTTTTAATCACCCATGGTTCCCCAGAACCAAGCAGGATGCCCACTTAGCAAGTGCTCAATGAATGTGTTGACCAATATCCAAAAGTGACACTTTAAACAAATTAACCAACAAAGTTCATGAATGTTGTCAACAGTGACACTGTAAGCTTGTACTTTTAAAGATCATAGTTTTTATTATTTTCTCCACTACAAAAATACCTTTTTATTTTAATGATTTTTTATTATATTATGTTAATCACCATACAGTACATCCCCGGATTCCGATGTAAAGTTCGATGCTTCATTAGTTGCGTATAACACCCAGTACACCATGCAATACGTGCCCTCCTTACTACCCATCACCAGACTATCCCATTCCCCCACCCCCNTTCCCCCACCCCCTCCCCTCTGAAGTCTTCAGTTTGTTTCTCATAGTCCATAGTCTCTCATGTTTCATTCCCCCTTCTGATTACCCCTTTTCTTTATCCCTTTCTTCCCCTACCGATCATCCTAGTTCTTATGTTCCACAGTTGAGAGAAATCATACGATAATTGTCTTTCTCTGCTTGACTTATTTCACTTAGCATTATCTCCTCCAGTGCCGTCCATGTTGCAGCAAATGTTGAGAATTCGTTCTTTCTGATAGCTGAGTAATATTCCATTGTATATATGGACCACAGCTTCTTAATCCAGTCATCTGTTGAAGGGCATCTCGGCTCCTTCCATGATTTGGCTATTGTGGACAATGCAGCTATGAACATTGGGGTGCATATGGCCCTTCTCTTTACTACGTCTGTATCTTTGGGGTAAACACCCAGTAGTGCAATGGCTGGGTCATAGGGTAGTTCAATTTTTAACTTTTTAAGGGACCTCCACACTGTTTTCCAGAGTGGCTGTACCAACTTGCATTCCCACCAACAATGTAGGAGGGATCCCCTTTCTCCACATCCTCTCCAACAATTGTTGTTTCTTGCCTTGTCTATCTTTGCCATTCTAACTGGCGTAAGGTGGTATCTCAGTGTGGTTTTGATTTGAATTTCCCTGATGGCTAATGATTTTGAACATTTTTTCATGTGTCTGTTAGCCATTTGTATGTCTTCATTGGAAAAGTGTCTGTTCATATCTTCTGCCCATTTTATGATTTGTTTATTTGTTTCTCGTGTATTGAGTTTGAGAAGTTCTTTGTAGATCTTGGATACCAGTCCTTTATCTGTGGTGTCCTTTGCAAATATATTCTCCCATTCCGTGGGCTGTCTCTTAGTTTTTTTGACTGTTTCCTTGGCTGTGCAGAAGCTCTTTATCCTGATAAAGTCCCATAAGTTCATTTTATCTTTTATTTCTCTTGCCTTTGGCGATGTGTCGTGAAAAAGGTTGCTCTGGCCGATGTCATAGAAGTTGTTGCCTATGTTCTCCTCTAGAATTTTGATGGATTCCTGTCTCACATTGAGGTCTTTCATCCATTTGGAGTTTATTTTTGTGTATGGTGTGAGAGAGTGGTCAAGTTTCATTCTTTTGCATGTAGCTGTCCAATTTTCCCAGCACCATTTATTGAAGAGACTGTCTTTTTTCCACCGGATGTTTTTTCCTGCTTTATCAAAGATTAGTTGCCCAAAGAGCCGAGGGTCCATTTCTGGGTTCTCTATTCTGTTCCATTGGTCGATGTGTCTGTTTTTGTGCCAGTACCATGCTGTCTTTGTGATCACAGCTTTGTAGTACAGCTCGAAATCCGGCATTGTGATGCCCCCAGCTTTGTTTTTCCTTTTCAACAGTTCCTTGGAGATTCGGGGCCTTTTCTGGTTCCATACAAATTTAAGGACTATTTGTTCCAGTTCTTTGAAAAATGTCCTCGGTATTTTGATCGGGATAGCATTGAAAGTGTAGATTGCTCTGGGTAGTATGGACATTTTAACTATGTTAATTCTTCCAATCCATGAGCATGGAATATTTTTCCATCTTTTTATGTCTTCCTCAATATCTTTCAAAAGTGATCTATAGTTTCTAGGATATAGGTCCTTTACGTCTCTGGTTAAGTTAATTCCAAGGTAACGTATGGTTTTTGGTGTTATTGTAAATGGGATGGATTCCCTAATTTCTCTTTCTTCAGTCTCGTTATTCGTGTATAGAAATGCAACTGATTTCTGGGCATTGATTTTGTATCCTGCCACCTTACTGAATTGTTCTATAACTTCTAATAGTTTGGGAGTGGATTCCTTTGGGTTTTCCATATAGAGTATCATGTCATCTGCAAAGAGAGACAGTTTGACTTCTTCTTTGCCGATTTGGATACCTTTGATCCCTTTTTGTCTTCTGATTGCTGTTGCAAGGACTTCTAGTACTATGTTGAATAATAGTGGCGAGAGTGGGCATCCTTGTCGTGTTCCTGATCTTAAGGGAAAGGCTTCCAGCTTTTCCCCATTGAGAATAATGCTTGCAGTAGGCTTTTCATAGATGGCTTTTATGAGATTGAGAAATGTACCCTCTATTCCTACACTCTGAAGGGTTTTAATCAGGAAAGGATGCTGTATTTTGTCAAATGCTTTTTCTGCATCAATTGAGAGGATCATATGGTTCTTGAGTCTTTTCTTGTTGATATGATGTATCACATTGATTGATTTGCGAGTGTTGAACCATGCTTGCATCCCAGGTATGAATCCCACTTGGTCATGATGGATAATCCTTTTAATGTACTGTTGGATTCTATTAGCAAGGATCTTGTTGAGGATTTTGGCATCCATATTCATTAGAGAAATCGGTCTGTAATTCTCCTTTTTGAGGGGGTCTTTGCCTGGTTTGGGGATCAAGGTAATATTAGCCTCATAGAATGAGTTTGGTAGCTTTCCTTCTGTTTCTATTTTTTGAAATAGCTTTAGGAGAATAGGTATTATTTCTTCTTTGAATGTTTGGTAGAATTCCCCAGGAAAACCGTCTGGGCCTGGAGTTTTATTATTTGGAAGGTTGTTTATCACTGACTCAATTTCTTCATAGTTAATTGGCCTATTTAAGAAATCTATTTCTTCCTGTTTCAGTCTTGGTAGTTTATAGGTTTCCAGGAAGGCCTCCATCTCTTCCAGATTGTTTAGTTTTTTGGCATATAGCTGTTGATAAAAGTTTCTAATAATCCTTGCAATTTCAATGGTGCTGGTCGTGACCTCTCCCTTTTCAGTCATAATTTTAATAATCTCAGTCCTTTCTCTTTGTTTTTGGACAAGTTTTGCCAGTGGTCTATCAATTTTATGGATTCTCTCAAAGAACCAGCTTCTAGTCCTGTTGATCTGCTCTACTGTGCTTCTGGTTTCTAATTCATTGATTTCTGCTCTAATCTTGGTCAACTCCTTCCTTGTCAGTGGGTTAGGCCTGTCCCTCTGTTGCTGTTCCAGTTTCTTGAGGTGAGAATATAGAAACTGCATTTTAGATTTTTCTATTCTTTTGAGTGAGGCTTGGATGGCTATGTATTTCCCCCTTAGGACTGCCTTTGCAGTATCCCATAGGTTTTGGACCGTTGTGTATTCATTCTCGTTGGTCTCCATAAATTGTTTAATTTGTTTTTTGATTTCCTGGTTTATCGAGTCATTCTTGAGCAGGATGGTTCTTAGCCTCCAAGTGTTTGAGTTTCTTCCAGGTTTTTCCTTGTGGTTGAGTTCCAATTTCAGAGCGTTGTGGTCTGAGAATATGCAGGGGATAATTTCAATCTTTTGGTATTGGCTGAGACCTGTTTTGTGTCCCAGAGCATGATCTATTCTTGAGAATGTTCCATGGGCATTTGAATAGAATGAGTATTCTTTGGTTCTGGGGTGTAGTGTTCTATATATATCTATGAGGTCCAACTCGTCGAGTATGGCATTCAAAGCCTTTGATTCTTTGCTTAGTTTTTGCCAGGGTGTTCTGTCTATTTCTGATAGTGGGGTGTTGAGGTCCCCTACTATTACTGTGTTCTTATCTATATGTCTCTTTATTTTGGTTAAGAGTTGGCTTGTGTATCTTGCTGCTCCCCTGTTGGGGGCATATATATTAATAATTGTCATATCCACTTGTTGAATACTTCCTTTAAGAATAATATAGTGCCCTTCTGTATCTCTCTCTATGGCCTCTAGTTTAAAATCCAGTCTATCTGATATGAGAATTGCTACTCCAGCTTTCTTTTGAGGTCCATTTGCGTGGAAGATGGTACTCCATCCCCTTACTCTAAGTCTGAATGCATCTTTGGGTTCAAAATGAGTCTCTTGTAGACAGCAAATGGATGGGTCATGTCTTTTTATCCAATCTGCAACCCTGTGGCGTTTTATGGGAGAGTTTAAGCCATTTAGATTGATAGAGATTATTGACAGATATGATTTTAATGATGCCATTTCTCTTTAAAGTCTTTGTATCGGTTGTGACTTTCTGCTCTGTATCACTCTTGGGGCCTTTTTACCTTTATAGAACCCCCCTTAATATCTCCTGTAGGGCTGGTTTCGTGGTTACGAAATTGGTTAATGACTGGCGATTCTGGAACGTCTTTATTTCTCCATCAATTCTGAATGACAGCCTTGCTGGATAAAGGATCCTTGGCTGCATGTTTTTCTCTGAAAGAGCTCAAAAATACCTCTTAAAAGAAAGTAAAGAAATTCAAAACTGTCACTTCCTCCAAGAGATTGGCTTAAAAACAACAATAAAAACTACATAAGCAAGAGTTAATTCAACAAATGTTCAGTTCCTTTAGCGGTCTATTTTATGAAGGAACCTACTTTGAAGTGCCCAAAGCAGTACCATTTTAGGTACATAATTTAGTAAATAATAGTGGCATTTACATAATGATCATTGTGGCTGAAAAATCAGAATTATGCTGCTTTAAATTATGTAAATTATAGATTAATTTGATCTTCCTAAAAATTATGTAAGCAAGGAAAAGCAGACATTATTACATCTATTTCAAAGTCAAAGAGGCTGATTAATAGAGAGAGCTTAGGTTACTTGCTCAAGTTTATAAAGCTAATAGACTGGTGCCAGGATCAAAATTCTATCTCCTGCTCTTAATCTAGGACTTGCCCACTACAGACTCCTAACATTCCTACGTTAGCTATATATTTCACTCCTGCTTGAAAATTGTAAATATTCATTAGGGCACTAAGCCTCAATTTTAATGATTAAGTTACACAGGCCAAGACCTAGTCTGTTCCTCTGTCCTAATTCTACCAACTTTCAGTTAGGAAGAAGAGAGCCAATTAGCTAACCTCTCCTTGAACACAAATGTCTTACAGAGGTTGGCTGAATTTCCTGCACAATCCACATCATATACAATGAACTTTGCCAAGGCATGAAATAACCCGCACACTTGCTGATATTCTGAAATACACATTTCTGTTACATATTAACAAAGATTACTGATAGTGAAAAATAAAGTTAACTTACACTTTACTAGCTGAGAAGATATTAATGTGCATTGATATTTTTACTCAAAACATAATTCATATAATTAAAAATATAGGAAAAGTGATCACAGTAAGAAATTATGTTATTTACAATCTCAAGGCTGGCCACATATATATAGTTTCTAAAATCTCCCCCTGATAACCCTGATACAATGAAGAGCGAAAACCAGGGCTCTAAAGCACATTGGTCAATGATTACGTTAATGGTAGAATTTCAGCTACTGTAATATTCAACCCTTTTACATCTTCAGGACTCTAACTGCAAATATTTATGGAAGGGAATATACCATAAGCCTCTTTTCCAAGTTTTCCAAGTTGTATTCCACAAAATTTAACATGTTTTTCTGCCCCCTGCCAGACCCCATCATCAAATAAAAATCCTGTTTTGTTTAGGTTTATGTTTGTCAAACATATTTAACCATGAAACTCTTTTGGGGAACTCATGTTGGTAACCTCAACCTTAAGCTTTCAGCAGCTAAAATCTTTTGGAAGAAAGATAGCTGGAAATAAGGCTCTGGATTGGAAGCCTCCAGGAGAAAAGAACTAAAACTGATTTTCAAAAAGTCAGAAACCTTTTTGGTGGGGATGGGAAGGTAGAGAGGATGATAAGATGAGGTCCTTGCCCTCAAGTCTAGAGAAGAAAATAATCAGATTATACTCAAAGGTGGAAAGCTCAAATACGTAAGTATTAGGAAGATACAGTGAAGAACACCTAACACAACCTCGGTAGCCAGAGAGGGGCACAGCAAGGTTACCAAGGAAGGCTTCCTGTGGAAGTAATGTCTGGAGCTTGACCTCAAAGGAAGGCTAGGAATTGGCTAGAGGAAGGAGAAACCTTCAAAGTAAAAGAGGCTGCAGAAGAAGTAAAGACACTGACAGATGCAAATCAAACCATCCTGAAATACCATTTTTCACCTACCAGCTTGGTAAGACTCCCAAAATGTGATAAACTGTTTATGGGGGGGGAGACACCTTTCACCCACTGTGGTGAAGGTATACGTTGGTACAGCCTCTAAGGGAAGCAATTTGGTAATACCTATTAAAAATTCAAATGCACATGACTTTTGACTCAGCAATTCTACCTTTAGGTATTTATCCTCAAGCTTAAGTCACACGCAAATAAATTAACATAAATGTTATTCATTACAGAATATATTTTCATAAATTAAGACATGCACACAACGGAATACTACACATACTATTTTAAGAAAGAATAAGGTGCAGAACAGCTTAAATAGCACGTTATCACTAAGTAAAAAGGGATGGGACAAAGAAAAATATTTCACTGTGCTGATTGTATGTATAGATTATTTCTGGAAGGAAAAACAAGAAACTGATAACACTGGCTACTTCCAGGGACAAAAACTGTGTGCCCAGTGACAAGAATAAAGGAAAGACTTTTCATTGTACACCCTTCTGTATCTTTTACATTTTCAACCATTTTAATGCACCACTGATCCATAAGTAAATAAAATTAAATCAGCACACAACCTAATGAAAATAAAAGCAGTTTGAAATTAATGGAAAATGAAACACAAGACAAAAATTGATCAGAAATGAAGTTCAAGAGGTAAACAGGGGCCAGTTCATGAAGGGCCTTGTTTGGCATACTAAGTAAGGATCATAATGGTTCCCACACAGCAGTGTTTCTCAAAGTGTGATCTGGGGACCACTTACAAACCTGGAGGGCTGGTTAAAAATGCAGATCCCTGGGGGCGCCTGGGTGGCACAGCGGTTAAGCGTCTGCCTTCGGCTCAGGGCGTGATCCCGGCGTTATGGGATCGAGCCCCACGTCAGGCTCCTCTGCTATGAGCCTGCTTCTTCCTCTCCCTCTCCCCCTGCTTGTGTTCCCTCTCTCGCTGGCTGTCTCTATCTCTGTCGAATAAATAAATAAAATCTTTAAAAAAAAAAAAAAATGCAGATCCCTGGACAGAGCTAGCAAACTTAAGGGTATGGTTCAGAAAGGCAGAGACTGAAGTCTCCACAAACTGAATCAGAATCTTGGGGTGCTAAGGTTCAGGCACCCTCATTTTAACAAATTTCCTAGGTGATTCTACAGGTTTATGGGGAGGAAGCTTTTGAGAAGTTCTAAGCAGAGGAATAAAGTGGCCAGATGTTCACTTTAGATAGACGACTCTGGTGCCTGTATCTGAAAGATGTGAAAGAAGTGAGATTCTGTTAGAAGGCCCTGGAAGTACTCCAGATCATATTCTTTCATTTGATAAATACTCACATACACTACACTCATTGCACACCATGTGGCAAAAGTATCTGCCCAAGAACTATAGCCTAAGCCACACCATCATGTTCAGGATACACGGTAAGGGGAACAAAATCCAAGGTGCTACATCTCCTAAACATGCTCAGAAGGCAATAACCAGGAAGAATTTAATCCAGTAACAGAGGGACTGCTAAATGAAATTTTCTATCCCATTATAAAGATAATTAAAGAAAGAAAGACAGACAGACAAACCTAAAAATGGCAACAATTAAAGAAGTTGCTTCTGGGGTTGGGGTGGAGGAAGAGTGGAAACAGTTCATATCTTATTCGGTATATACTAAAATATTTTTAAATAAAACCTACTCTTGGGCCAATAAGGCATGTTTACAATGTCAAAACCCTTTCCGATCAGCTTGGATTCACCTAAAGATCTATATTTGTTGAGTGCCATGGACCCTATTAATAAAAAATCTACATCTGCCAACAGCTGCATCTCTTATGATGTAAGTAAATCGTAATAATAGTTTAATTAGCCCTTGCAAGGTAATGAGCCAGTATACCTTCCTAGAAATTCACAGGAAACATCATTGCAAGATTTAAAAATAAAGCAATGCAACCAATACGAAAGAGTAATTGGAAGTCAGACTTGGACCAATTTTGAAAGAAACCTACTCTGTACATGCTTTAACAACTAAGAAGTATTTCCTCTATTTGTTTAAGTTTCTACAAAGTGAGAATACTACGAGCGCTGAGGGTATAAAATTACACTGACACTTCATCCTTCATCTTCTATTTGCATTTTAACAAATAACCTAACAGAGACCTATTCTGCAACAAAACCACCACCTGCACAACAAGAGAACCCTCTGACCTAAAACTTCAGGTTACCAGGACACTACAGACAAGAGGTATGGTGCCAAAGACTAAAGTAAGCACACGGCCACTTTCTTTTATTCCCAATTCACGATTCATAGGTCTTGGTATCTTTTACCCCAGCAAAACAGCAAACAATATTAACCAGTTTATCAGTAGTACCACAGAATCCCATTTTAGAGCAACTTTACACAGCTCAGTATTCTTTGGCATGGACTCCACCTAATGCTATTCCATTCTCAATGCTGGCTTTAATATAAATGGTAAAACAAACTCAAATCAGTAAGGAGCTAATCCAATAAAATGTAATTGAAATGACAACAACTATTTCACTGCCTTGCCATTACAAAACCATGTGTTCTATAGTACGGAAGTTTTAACTCAAAGTTTTCTTCTCCCAAACAGCATTACCTAGCCAAAGACAAATATTTACCTATGAGAGATTTCTCCTTAGATACTCAGAGTGGGTACACTAGGCAGTTCAATTTCTAAAGACTTATTGATTTGCCTACATTTTAAAAGTTTTGATTAGTGGCAATCTAGTTCAGAGGTCCCAGAGTTAACCTAACTCAGAGGACGCTCATTTTCTTGAGGCCTTGAAAAGTTATCCAGAGTTTCAAAACGCCAGCACTAAAAAGGGCCTTGGAAGCTATCTAGTAGTCCAACCTTACTATTTCACATACTGAACTAGGCAAAAGCACTTTGAAAACCCGACAGTACAACGAAAAGGTATCATTGTCACACATAAGGCCCAGAAAAGTTAAAAAAGACCCCTAGGAAGTTAACCACACAGAACTGGGCCTAGGACCCCAAGATCCTAACTCCCAATCCCACACTCCAAACAGGCCAATGGAGTGTACTATTTTAAATTGTTCTGAGAGGTTTTCATAAAATTGTATAAAGAACATATTTATACATATATTTGACAATTTCTAAAAAGATCTTGCAAAATTGAGAGTACAATCCGAGGAACACACCTCTTTCCCAACACAGAAACGATGTGCTTGCTTCTGACATTATTATTCCCTGACTCACCCCCAGTTTCCCTCCCTGACAAAAACTACTCCAACTTCCTACTCAAACTGATTGATTTACTCTTATTAAATGACACAGTTGTTTTCTATAAATTGCTACATCTTCAAACACTAAAGGAAGGGAAAGAAAACAAACCTGCACCTAGCAATTCCATCTAACGAAAGCAGGGGCCCTCAATTAACTCATTAAAGAATCAACAAGTTTAATGCTGAAAATGGATTCAGTACTTAAGCAGACATGATTTACAACTTCTTTTGATACCTGTACAAACCATACCAAAAGTTTAAAACAGGGTGTCTACTCCTGTACAAAATTCTACAAGATTTGGTTATAGGCATGTAATTCCAAAGCTTTTTGGTGCACAGTATCAACAATTAGAGATTTCCACATTGTTCATAGTAGCATCTTCACTCTCCTTTTCCTAAAGTTGGTGGGCAGGAAGCACGGGATCAGAAGTCTCAAAAGGAGAGGGAAGACAGGGATATTCGGGGTTTTTTTCCTTGGACGGATTTATATACTTTTGCAAAGATATTAGTATCTGTACTAAATAGAGCCTATTGTAGAGATACTGCTACGGTATGGACGTAGGCTTTTTATTTCATAATTACCAAGTTTACCTGCCCTCTATCTTGCCCTTTCTATTTAATAGCATATATTCAAAGTCAGATTTTCCCCCTTGCTATCCCCTGAACTCAAAACACGTGCGCTTTAAAACAAACTGCTAGAACCCTGACTGACGACCACGTTCCATCATGGAAAAGGCTCACCCAGACCGGCTTTCCGGAGTATCCCAGGCCTAGCAGTCCTGCAGAGTAAAAGGGGGTGTGTCCGCGGTACCTTAGCCCTCTCTTCCACCTTCCGCAGCGACGCCCCGGGGCCCCTTTTCTCAGGGAGGCTTAAGGATCTGTTTCCAGAGCGTCCAGACCTCAGCCACCCGCCCACCTTTCTCGGGGCTGTTCTTGCTATTCTCAAAAGGGAGAATAGGAGGTGGGGCAAGAAAGGGCACAAATGAATCCCCAAACCCTTCCCACTGGGAGCTCCTGTACCCCATCCAAGTCTTCCTCATCCATCTTTGTGGGGGGGGGTCTCTGCAGTAACAGTGACTCTCTCCCTCCCTCCCTCTCCTGTCTTTCCCTCTCGACACACACAAACACAGAGGGCGGCGGTGGAGGTGTCTACGAGCGAAGCCAGAGGGAGTGGAGGGCATCGAGCCGGGAAGGCAGGGCATCTAGGGCGCCCGGGAAGAAGGGTGGTCCTGAGAGGTCTCGCCACACCACAAAGCCGCGGCCGAGCCTGGGAGTGAACGGGGGCCGAGCCCACACACAACGAGGAGGGGGCGCCGCCGGGACCCACCAGCTGCTTCAGGTCCTCCTCCGAGAGCTCCGCGTAACGGTACCGCTGCTGCTCGAACTCGTACCGGGTGGTTTTGGCCACCACCACCACCCGCGACGGGCGGAAGCCGCCGTCGGGGCGGCTGCCACAGCCCGCCAGCTCGCG
>NC_048220.1:119376527-119483690 GCF_002007445.2 Ailuropoda melanoleuca | reverse complement strand
TCCGTTTCCATCCACGCCTGCGCAGTGCCGCTTCGCCTCCCGGGGGCCCACACCCGGCTCCACCCCCTTCCCTGTTAGCACCAAACCCACCCGCCCGCCCCCAACTCTGTGGGCCAATCAGAGCCAGCTGCGGTTTCGGAGCCCGAGGAGCTGCGGGGATTGGCTGCGGCCGAAGGAAGGGCTGGAATTCTATTTGGCGATTGAGCTGCCCTAGGAATCCAGCTGGAACCGGTCTGAAGCTGCGCGGGGGCTGCGGGTGGGGTTTCGAGCGCCTGGCGGGAGAGCAGGTGTCTTTGGGCCCCTCCTCCCTTGGGTTTCGTTATTGCACTTATCGGCCCATATAAAAATAGACCCTTTCAGTATCTCGCACGAGACTAGGTTCTTTATTCCTTCATTTAACCAAGTCTAGTCGGATGGCCGATATGACCAATGCTGGGCTAGGGGCCAAGGAGACCGACCAAGGACCATCTGCACAACTTGTGCGGCCTAGTGCAAAAAGAAAATGCAGAGCTTCTTGCTCAGAAATTATTAAGAATTTCAAGAAAGACAGCAGTGAGCAGAGTGCCTGGCCCATCTAAGCATGGCGCCTTGTGGGACTGCACAAGTTTTAGCCCCTGCAGACAAACAAAAAACTATCAGCCCAACCGGAGAAAGACAGGTAGACTTTGAGGAAATTAGAGGGTAATGGGTAGAGGAATCTGGCCAAGTGGAACATTTCTAGATGGGGAGATAAGATTGAAAAGGTAGATAGGTCAACAGAGAAAGGTAAGATGAATGTTAGTAATTTGGACCTCATTCTATTGACAGTAGTTAGCATTTTGAAGGCTCTTAACTAGACAGAAGTGAGTCCTGAAAACAATGATGAGTGTTTATCTGGCTTGGGACTGTTGAGCGGATTGGGAGGTAAGAGGAGGAAGGAGACTCTGGAAGGCGCTACTGGAATAGTTACACATGGCCCTGGGTTGACTTAGTACGAATGGAAGTGGAAGAAAACTCTCCCATTACAAGGGGAGAATCAAAAGGCAATCCACGTCCTACTGTTCATCCTTCCTGCTCCTTACATCCACTTGTTTGGGCGCCCTCTTTGCTTCTTTATAGTCCTAGCATTATCAATAACTAGCCTGTGGACTTTGGGCAGGTCAGTTCATCTTTCTGGGCCTCAGATTCCACATCTATAAAATGAGGGTGTTGAACTAGAGCGATACTAAGGTTCTGTCAAGCCCAAATTGATCCTGAATCTGGACTCTTCTTTTCAGCTAGCCGCCACCAACAGCATTCATTCATGGGTTCACTGAATATTTATGGAGTCCCTACTGTGTGCCAGGTAGTATATTAGAATAGGAAATAACACAATGAAAGCTGATGTCTACTTTTAGTAGGTCACTGATCCCTTTTGGTCAGGAACTTTGCCTCACAGCAGGTGCTAGTAGTGACTTGCAGTGGAAATTTAAGCACAACTCTTAATTCTGTGGGGTGTGAGTTCCTGCTGTATAATTTGAACACCCTCAAGGTCCTTTCTCTTCTCACTATTCCAACATCATGTTATCGTAAGGATTTCCACAGAGAAAACAGCATGAGCAAAAGTATGGAGCAATGAAATCACAGTTTTGAATTGCTAGAGAATTTAGAGGGAGGCAGGCCACAGTGGGAAGTGAGGCTAGGCAGGAAGACTGGGGAAAGACATGGAAAGTGTTATATCCATGCTTAGGAACTTGGCTTTTATCCTGTATATGCTAAGAAGCCACTAAAAGAGGAAAATGGCATGCTTAGGTTTGCAAAGATTATGAACAGGAATTTCTTAGAAGAAACAAGCACAAAATAAATACCTAATAAGGTTAAGTAACCTTATCAGAAATTAGAAAAATACAAATTAAGGTAATTTCACTGAAATAGTCTTTTATATCCACTAGCTTGGCAGAAATTAAGAAGTTTTGGCAAACTTCTAATTGTTTGAAAACTATTTCATCAAGTCTTTATTAGGCTACACATTTGCCAGTTATTTCAATAACTTCTCCAATGCCACAGTTTCCAAATATCACCTTAGAAACTTTAAATGTGTTCATGTATTCCAGTTTGTCTACTCCAAGTCTGATGTCAAAAATCATGCAGTACGGTGGGTGTGATTTGTCCGTTGCAAAACAAAAAGAAGTGCTTGCACTCATGGATTTAATACGAGTTTCAAAACCCTCAAACTACTAAAACAATCTGTAATGTTACCGAGTTTCAAAAACTCAAACCCCATCTCTGGCAGAGCTGATACACTTTTCTAGTAAGTGAGCTTATCCAACCACCTGGTAACCACATCTCAAGAAGCTTATTTGTTCTCAACATTTTGATTTTGTGGGAAAGATTATATATCATTGTGATATTCACAATTTGAGGATTTACAAAGGTTAAGATGTATCCTTCCAACCCATTTTATGTACATTGTGACTTTATGGAAGATACACACACCCCCTTTTTTAAAATGACATCCACATATTTTAAGACTTGTATAGGATATTAATCCTTGGGGTCAAAGGATTCCTGGCTTTGACAGTAATGGATGTAAAATAATATTTTAAGAGAGAATATTTTGATGGTCCATAATTAAGCTGAATAACTTGGTAGAGTCTAAAGTCCTGTTGAAAGAGAAGAATGTTAAGGTTACTTGAATATAAGATATATAATTAGATATCATATTAAATATATATCTAGTATATTTGGGAAATATTTAAGTAAATTTTGACAAAAAGCAGCTTCTATCAAAATCTAAGATGTATGCTTTGAAATCATCTACCTAATAACTTATGAAAATGATTATCATTGTATATGATCTCTTCACCTTACAGAAAGGTCAACGTATGTAGAAAAGCCAAAAAGAAGGTTAGATGAAGATATAGGACAAGAAAAACTAGAAGATGTTTCTACTTCTATTATCCCTTCCAAAATATTACTAAATATTTGCACAAAGATTGTAAGAAGAAATAGTAGAGTGGATAGAAAATGGTTTAAAAGTCATAAGCTAAATATCATGTTTCTGCTGTAGGTAACCATGTCATAATCCAGAAATTTTCACTTTTTCTCTTTGCCTTCCTGATATTCTATTTTTATTCTGTTGCACTGACATTAATGTGTAGGTAAGTAATTGAAGTAGTCTAATTTTTTTTGCTTGGTATATGCAGAGAAGTACAAGGAAAATCAAAGAAAGAAAGAATGAATTCAAATGATATTAAAATATTTGAGGGATTGAGAAAATATTGCTTTATCTCCACCCTAAAGTGAGCACAAGAATGAACATGTCAGGAAGATCAAGATCTCTGTTCTCTGCTTTACTTTAGCAATTCAGTGCAATCACAATGTTCCCATATCAGCTAAGATCTTACAGGAAAAGAGAACCAACTCTTTAATTTCTTCTCCAGATGTCTTCCTGTTTATTTTCACTTCTAAAGAAAATTTTCCACGGACTGTGTTCTGCATCAGAGGCATTTTTGGGGGCTAAAAAACCCAACCAACTTTAAACTTTTGTTTTCCCATTGTTTTTATTCTTCCTTTTATGCTAGAGCTAGTCTTTGATTTTTTTTTTCCTTCTAACTTTTCTCTATTCCTCTCTCACATTAATTTTTCTTTTCCATTTCCTGAATCATTGCTTAATTTAGAAGGATGCTATATGTCTTCTGTAGTCACTAGAAAGAATGAGCCTCTCTTAGTAGCTAAATTTTACTAAGTTAGAGGGAAAGAGCAAAACTCTGAACAATTTATAGACTAACCAGATTAGAGTCTAAAAGAGTTAATCGAACTTTCATATGCCAAACTATCAGGCATTAGCTCGGGTTTTACTATATCTATGTGAATGTACGTATGTATGAATCTATCTATCTATATCTAAATAATTGCTTTTATTACTATAAAAGGTACTGTAGCAAAATAATGTAACTTTAAAAAATGTGTATTCACATGTATATATCCAAATGAATATTGTTCTTCAAAGTAGCATTTAGTGAAGTTAGATCCATTATTCCTAATATGTTGTCATTGTTCAAAAAATTTTCAGCAATCATTTTGGAATTATAAATCCTATTCCCTAGTTATGGACTGAATGTTTACGTTCTTCCCCAAATGTATATGTTGAAGCCCTAACCCCCAATGTGATGGAATTTGGAGATGGGGCTTTGGGGGTAATTAGAGTTAGATAAGTTTATGGGGGCAGGGCCCTGGTCTAATGGTCTAATTAGCGCCCTTATGGGAAGAGACACTAGGGAGCTTGCTCTCTCTCTGCCTGGGCCCGCACAAAGAGGTCCTGTGAGCACTCGAGGGATGCAATGGCAGCAGCCTACAACCAAGAGCAGAGGCCTCAGAATAAACCCATTTTGTTGACCCTTTGATCTTCGACTTCTCAGACTCTGGAACTGGGAGAAATAAATTTATATTGTTGAAGCTGCACGGTGTGCTATTTTGTTATGACACCCTGAGAAGACTAAGATGTCTCTCACAGGGGAATATTTAGGAATCACAATCAAAAGTCATTTTGAAGTCACGAGATGATCAAATTGGACTGGAAAAACGAAATATGGCTAGAAGCACTAATTTTTTGTGTAACTCATAAAGTGTCTCTGAGGCAAATCTCAAAAGAGGAGCATCAAAACTTTGTTGCACAGTTGGTGAAATTATTACAGAAATTACCACAATAACAGCATTGAAGAAAAAAATTCATTTGGGTATATATGAATGTATTTGTTTTTAAAAAAAGGTCTATATACAGCTACACCCGTTAGAATATTAATGACAATTTAATTACATAAAGCAAAGAACAAGTTAACATATTTTACTTTTTGGATACTTACTGTTTTGTTACATAGTTAATGTATCTTGTTCGCCCCTTCAACAACTATTGGAAGCTGAACTGGAGTCAAGCATATACAAGGTACAATGGATACAGGTTCAAGAACAATACTATCTTTAAAGGAATTCACACCATGAATGTATAATCTCATAGTATTAGTAAATCCAAAGGTTCAATGAAAATACACATTTCCCAGAAGGGAAACATGACTTCTTGAAATGTTAGCATGCAGTGATAGTGTTTTGGAAGAAATGACTGGAAATCTTGTAAAATATTTGTTTTATGACCAGACAATGTACAACTGAAATAATATTTTAGTTAGATATTTATCAAATCCAGCAATTTATTTTGACTATTATAGCCACCAATGTGATGAATAGTCCAAATTAGTTATCAAATCCTATTCTAAATTAGCTTCTTCAAAAATGATAAATTTTGAACTTCCAAAGTCCATGTATTTCTTAAATTCTGTCATTTTCTCCACAATCAGACTGTAAAACCTTGCAATTATTAGACTATATAAGAGAAAAATCTTAACTGCAACAGATTATCTTTCATGAACTTTGCTATAAACACTCTTCAAGGAATGAATAGGATCTTCTCATTTAGTTAGGATGGCTTAGTATTTTCGGTAAGGTGACCAATCTTTTTGTAGATGTTGTCACATTTATAGTAGATAGCGCTCATGAACAGGCAACCGACTGTCTGTGGGTCCACCTAGAAGGATCTGTGATATAAATTTAAAATAATATAAAATGTTATATTCAGATTAGATTTAATATTGAACACATGAATATGCTTACTGCGAGGAAATGCAATATATAGAATATACATTTTATAGGTAATATTTGGAAATGTTGCTAATTTTAAACATATTTCAGATAATTAAACCCTTCCTTAATTCACAGGCAACAAAGTTTTTTTAAAAAAATGGACTTTTTATTGCTTTCCTAACAGTTTAGCATTTGTATGCAACACCTCCTGGAGTAAGTACTAAGTGAAAAGGGAAAAATAGCAGAGGAAGGGTGGGCCCATATGATTGACATTTACTTTGCATTATTTCCATTGTTTCTCATCTTATACGAAATAGTTGCATATTACTCTTTCCTAAAATGGAATATAATAAAATATAGACTTCCCAAGTGTGACTGTTGTTGATGAATTTTACCATTTAATCCTGTTTTGAGTTAACATTTCTAATGGATAACAAATCATTTTCTAATAGACCCCATTTCATTGACAATATAAACATTATAAAAGATAATTTTATTTATACATCTCACACATTTTAAAGAATAAGAAACATTTGTTTAATAGAGACAAGAAAAATCATATTCACTTAGTTCTCTGGCTCACTGAGTCGCACAGTTTATAATCCTCACTTGCATATTTTGTGCATTTTTCTTCTTGATTACATTTTAGTATTAGGCAAGGGAAGATATTTCATCAAGTTTTGCACATATACTTTGATAGATTCTTAAATTATGTACGATTAAGTTACCTTTAAGATTCATAATGATTAAAAGTTGGAAAAATGCTTGCTAACACACTGTCTTTGTAAATATGTTACTCAGTTCTCTGTAGAGCCAAATTCGGGCCTCAGTGAAACTATTACTGAAAATACTTGGCACCATTTAAATAACAAAGCCGGGATTATTATTTCCTTGACACTGCTTCTCTCTAAAAATAATGATAAATTTTTGTTTTAAATCTACTGATCAGGACAAGCATTGAAACCTAAAAATCTGCTAACTACTGGTCCCACTTTAACTTTGCTTAATTCATGAATCCTGACACAATAAAAAAATAATACTGTTTGTCCTAGACAAAAGTCCTTGAGAATAAAGCAGTGAAATCCCAAAAAGGAGATAAATAGGAGTTTCAGTATTTCAAGCCAGATTTGCCTGGTGGGCTCCATTGTAATGTTTTTACCTTCATGATATATTTATAATTTCTTCTACTATAGCCAATAATAGGAAAATGAGAACAAGTGAAGAGAAATATGAATAAATGGGTTAGTTTCAGTGTATCAGTGTAAGACTCTATAGTATTAAATTTATGTGCAAATGACATATGGGCATCACAATGAGGATGACTTTTGTAAAATCCTAATGAAGGCCACATATAGAAGATAATGATTTCCAAACCTATTTCTTCTGATCCCAAAGAGCTAGGACTCTAATTCCCATCCACTTCAAATAGATTAGTTGCACCTTACAAAAATCTATTTCATGTATTAGGATTATGCAGATTTCTTTCTTATGCCACTGACCTAAGAAAAGTTATTTACCTGATCTATTTTTAGTGACTTGGATGAAATCATCCTCATCCTCATCACAGCTTTCATAGTTTAATGGTTGGAGGATTGTTTCTGACTGGCTTTCAGCTTGATTTACACCTTTCTGTTTATCGAAGCTCCGAAGTGCAATGAGCCGATGGTGTATTGCGGCATACAGACATCCTGTGTCTTTGGCGCTGGCCTGCATCAGGAAAATTAAGTAGTTAAGAATATAAATAGAGGCATCTGGGTGGCTCAGTCAGTTAAGCAGGTGACTCCTGATTTCAGCTCAGGTCATGATCTCAGGGTCATGAGATGGAGCCGCGTGTGGGCTCTGTGCGCTCAGGGTGAGTCTGCTTGAGATTCTCTCTCCCCTTCTCCCTCATCCCTCCCCCTGCCCTCTCTCTCTCTCTCAAAATAAATAAGTAAACAAAATCTTAAGAGTATAAATAACTTAATAATAGCTACATTTTAGAGATTTTTAATCTTCCACTATTAATAAGGAAGGAATTATATGTCATAAATCTAGGATATAAATAACCCTAAAAATCAAAGAGTAAAAACCCATTTATCTTGAAGCAAATTGAATCCAAAAATGGATAATTTTATAACAGGTCCCAATTTGTGCATTTTAAACTGAGAAATGAAATTTTGTGATTTAAAATTTCTATTTGAATTTAAGACTCTTCTTCCTCCACTATTTTACACTGTAGAAAATTGGAAGGTGGATGAAAAAAGACCCCCATTTCCTTTTCATGACTGTGTTTGGACATCTCCTGCAAGCCTCGCAGCTCAGTGGAAAAGCAGAGCTCATGAGAGCAATCTATAATATCTCATTGTAGTTCAGTGCACTGTCCCTTGTGCCACAGAGCCACCCTATGACATTGTATCAGAAACACATCAGAAGTCTTTGCTCTCAGTACTTTTCTGTGCTGTTTTTATGGAGGCTGTTAATATAAAAAAATGATGGTAACAATAACATTGGTATAACAGTTATGGTTGCTACATTCTTTTTTATTGAATCCTTGCAATAAAACCATGAGTGAATTATTTATTTCATTTATATTAGCAAAAGCACCCAGCACAAGTATTCAGTATATACTAATTTCCCACATCCCTCTGCAGATTAAGAGATTAAGGCTCAGAAAGGTACAATGACTTGCTTGAGTGTACATGGCTAGTCAGTAAATTGTCTGGGCTCAGATCCCAGATCTTGGTCATCGAAGTCAGGGCTCTTTTAAGGTAACATGGCAGTGGTTCACATTTTTGTATCTTAGCACAATTTCAAAGAGAATCTAGGTAAATTATTCTCTTTGCTAACCCTCCAGAAAGCTGTCTTACTTCTCAAAGTCAGGAACTTTGAGCTGAACAAACTACATGCCAACTTTTTGGGAGAAGGGTCTTAAATTGTATTTTTTCATTTGCACATTCATAAGTTCCCTTAATTACTTTGGGGGGAAAGTAACTATAAGTTAAATAAAATATTTTTGTTCCTCATATTGTGCTAAATATTATATAGTAGATGTTGAGAAAATAATTGACAACTCTTGACTGATTTAATTTTTTTACATTATGTGCGAAGTTATAATTTTTCTTTAGTAAGTGAATAAGTATTGAAAGAGTATTTGGAATTGAAATATAAATACTACTCTGCCACCTTGACTTTCTAACATTAAAATTTAAATATGTCTTCCACTAGTCAATGTATTGCCTTTTGCCAAATTCATTCAGATATATTTATTCAAGAAATTCGGAACAAGAAATTAAAAATAAAATCACGATGATGTATTTGTTGAATAACAAATTTTCAATGCTTAAAAAAATTATAACTCCCAGGAAGTACCATAAGAAAATGCTGGTGAGAATGAAAATTGATTCAGTCTTTCTGAAGAGAAATTTGTCAAGACAAGTCAAACGTTATCCCAAGAAAACTATCATGTATGTACACAGAGAATTCCTCCCATCTTTCTTGCAGAATTTATAGTAATGAAAGACAGTAAATTACCTAAGTATTTAACAAAGTGGAATTAATGAAATAAATTAGGGTGCATAATAGAATTTTCACGTGTTGAAAGAATTTTTAAAGAATGAACTATTCAATAACATGAAAACACTCATTTTCATTGATGAGTGAAAAGGTTACATATGTGAACTTACTTCATAATCAAATATTAGTGTTCTAATCTATTCAACCACTTCATAAAGTATATTATTATATTTATTTTGCAGATGAATAAATTCAAGTTAAGGAATCTAAATAACCTTCCTGCGGATGATACGGTTTGTACAGTACATATATATTTATGCCCACACATATATGCTAAATATAAGACAAAAATGTTAGTAGTGACCATCCCTGGGAATGGAATTTGGGGTGATTTTTATTTTCATTTTGTTTGCTTATCTCTAGCAGATATCCTACAATTTACGGAGTCAGCGTGGCTCACAAATAGTGAACAGCGGAATTCCATCTTAGCTCATGGTCTCAATCTCACTATCAGAGGCAGACAGGCCTTCCTTGCTCCAAGCCAGGGGATCCAGCCTGGCAGCGTATCAAGGATTGTTTCCCTAAATGGTCAACAGCCTTTGGGCATTATCTTACTCTAACATCTCAATACTCAACATCACTTACATCTAACAGTGCCCTTACTGGTAGTTAATACAACCTTTGGTTTTTCATCATTTGGTACTTGGCAACTTTTTTCCCCATTACTCTATGGGAGCTAATTCACTTGTATTGTTACCTTCTGCCTGAGTCACTTGAGTACGCAGTCTTCTCCAGTCTTCTGGGTCTCAGCCCATGTAGGAAACCTAACCTTTTTTCTGGTCCGATCCCTGCCAGCTCTCTCTTTTGTGCCTGAATCTTGCATTTGAGGTCAAACATTCCTGCTGCCAGGAACAGCTAAGACTGTGCTCCCATACTGTTACCTTGGAGACTGACTCATGTCCAGAATTGGAATTTGCTGTTGGACTGGTTGTTTTAACTTACTAGCCTTGTGTTTTTCCATTTCTCACTGGTTCCTTTCCAGTGATCTCAAAGCCTTCTCAGTTTCGGCATTCAGTATAAGCACTGGGCAGTGTATTCCACTGGACTCCTAGGAGACAATCTTGACAACAGTCTCTTTGGTAACTTAGTAAGATCATTGACACAATTTCAGTGGTAAAGAAAAATGTGGAGGTTTGAAGCATATATAAATACCAACATCTTGGGACATATACCAATTGATTATTAAAGATTTTGGTATTAATCTGTAAATTTCATATAAAATTTAGGTCTTGTATTAAACTGTAAACAACCAAAATGAATGGCTGAGGTTTGTTTTTTGTTTTTTGGGTTTTTTGTTTGTCTGTTTGCCAGTGGTGTAGGTTACAATGAAATTAAACAAATTAGCAATTGCAGAGATCTAGAAATATAGTAGAATAATTAATAATCACTGAAATGTGTTACTTACCTGAATTAAAAACACTTTGATGCTATAGTCTTCTAAATCAGTAGCTGTTATTCGCAAATTTTTGTGGTTCGCTCTTTGAATCTCCATTTGAGCCCAGAGTTTGCTATTGAGAATCAGCCTCAGGCTGCCTTGATTGCGCATAACTAAAATAGGAAGGTGAGCATGTAAGACTACAGAACAGTTGATTCCATGACCTTCCTGGGGAATTTGCCATTTTTGAAAGCAAAATAAATTTTAAAGTTGTTTTTCAGACTGTATTTTCATTATTATGTTATAATTTGGCTTGATTATATGTTGGTTTTCAAATTGAGCTTCATTATGTTGGAGGACTATTTTTAGCTTAAAAGCTGGAATTATTTTTTTACTATAATATTTAAAAATGATGAAAATTTTAGAACTCTTTTGAGGATCTAGTAGTCTGAAGAATATTTATCCAAGAACTGTTTATAATGGAGAAAACTTGGCTTTAGGCATTCAAAAAATGGAATTAGCTAAGTAAATGATGACATGGCTATTCAAGATAATATTATGAACCCATTAAGAATTGGGAAGAAAGATAACAACTGATGTGGAAAGGTGATCATAGTATACCACATAAAAAGTAAAATCAGGTTACCCAGCATGTAAACACCATGCATCACAAATTTTGACAGACAGTGGAAAGAGTGGCATTGAACAAGAGTAGAAAACAACTAGCACCTGCCTTGGGAATAATACTTGGTTGGGTTATTTAGGAACCTGTTTGCCAGTTATAGAACTTTTAGTGTGAAGTCTATTCCTTATTGGTTCCTTGAGCTTGATATCTGAAGCTCAGTAAACATCCATATACGTGGATCCAACTTCTACCAATGGTCCCCTCCACAGCTTTGACTGCCCAGGGTTGACCAGCAAACCCTACCACCCCGTGTGGGGTGCTCACTTTCAGTTTGGGCCTCTGAACAACACACAGTGTGTCTTTTAGGATGCCAAAAACTTTCCGAGTATTCCAGTTTGACTGACTCGAGATTCTCACCATCACTCTGGATGTCAGTAACCACACACAGGATTCAATAACCACACCCCTTTATCTCCTGGGAAACTGACCCTTCATCTCAACCCACAAGCCATGTTTAGAATGCCAAGAATAAACGATAGGGCAAATATTCTCTTTTAGAAAAACTATTTATCCTTCAAAAATAATGTCATCATATGGCTTTAATACAGAGATTACTACTGAGGTGTGTGCTGGGCTCACTCATAGGTGCTTACGTGTGTTATCTCACTGAATTCTCACAATTGCTCAATAAGTCACGGAGTTTGAAACTGATATAAGTAGGGCAAGGAGAGATTAAGTACCTCATCCAAGGTCACTGGTTAGTCAGTGATAGAGACAGAACCAGAACCTGTATAGTCTGACACCAGAGCCTGCTCTAAACAGGACACTGCTAATAGTACATTCGAAACAACATTATTTTCAACAGTCTGGTTTGTTGACTCTTTGATAACACATCTCCAGAAAATGATGTGTACCTATTGGCAAATTTTACTCTGAGAAATAGTGGGTTGCTTTACAAAATGATTCCTTACTTAGTCTTGAGTGGAATGTTCCACAGTCACTGCTTGCTGTGTCATTCAGCCTCAGAGCTCCTCTGCCCCTTTCAATCCAGGACTGTGTTATTTTGTTGAATATAAAAAGCTTGCAGTTGATCTAAAGAACAATTTTTTAAAATGTCAAATATATAAAAAAAAATTTTCAAAGTGATTTCTTTCTTATGCTGTAACACTTCTCTTTGTCTGATTTTACCGGAATAACCTCTGTCAATGATTTGTAAACCAGCTTTAAAAATTTATTTAACTTTTAAAATGTGCAATTTTTGAATAGTTCAAATATCAAAAAGCAAAAAGATGTACAAAATGGAAAGTCCTTCCCAACCCTGCTTCTCCATCTGTCAATTTCCATCTCCTGCAACAGGTGACTGCTGTTGGTAATATTTTTTTATCTTTCTAGAGATATTTGTATGTATATACATGTTGATACATATGTCCCTTACTTTTTCTGTAAGTGGTAGAATACTATACATACTTTCTGCATTGTGCTTTTTCACTTAACAATATATTTATAGGTACCAACTTTTAAATGAAAGTTAATGTTATTTGAGCTATGTAACTTACGTGAAAGTAAAGGAATAGTTAAACTATTTGCATGCTTAAAATTTTTTGAGGAATACAGCATCAGAAGTAGGATGTGATACCACAGAGTACTGTAGTATAATTTAATACTTTTCAATTTTACTGTGTACAAGAATCACCCAGATGACTTGTTAAAAATATAGCATGCCAGGGCCTCAAGCAATTACCTCACTTAATCTCAGTTTAATCTGATCTGAGAGTTGTGCTTGGAAGCACACTTGATAGTAAATGTGTAGTAAATCATGGGAGAAGAGAAGAGAAATGGAAAGATTTGGGGGGTAAAAGCAGATGGAGAAAGAGAAAGGGAAATCAGCACTTTGTTGAAAAACGATCAGGTCATAGTAATTACATTTCATGTGCCTTGACTGATAGCTAGGCCACCCACCATTCAAATCCTATGTATGATATTGTATACTACATCTGTGAAAGTCTTGCTTTGTATGAAATCCAAAACTTTTTTAAAAGAACTTTTCAAAGAAAAACAGTTTTTTTTTATTATCTTGAACTGAAATCTATTCATCTTATCATTTAAAAATGTCCAGGGTAAGTAGAACTTTTAAATCATAGGATGATGCACTGATTATAGAAGTAGGCATGAAAAGTATAAAACAGGCCTGAAGCTGTTTTAAGATGGGGTGCCTTGCTGTCTTCTTTCTAAGAGACTAATGTGAATGGTTGTAAACCCAATAATCCATCTTCCTGAAATTTACATATACTAACGTATGAATACAACAAAATATTGGCTTAGTCTTTGGAAGCCTCTCACATTTTTATGGAAGCAGCTCTGTCTTCATGAAAATGACACTTCTGCCTTTATTTTTAAAGGTGTTCCTGCTGCCAGAAAGGGCAACGTGTGATCTACAGACCTTTAACACATTGTGTTCTGCTTCTTCTCCTGTTACAACATCAATTTTCTCCAGCAAGCATTTGGGTGATGGCTTAGAAGAGAAAGCAGCAGCTGATTCAATTAGGGATATATTTTTAATAGAGTCTGTGCCTAAGAAAAAATTGGGGGAGAAGACACGTGAAAGACCCCACTTTCTCTACTGTACAAGCTCTTTATTGACCCCATTAATATACATGTCTACTTCGCTTTTTATAACAATGACTGTTTCCCAATAAGTGAAACTACTCGAGTTTAGATAAATCTCTTTAATGATTTCTCATATCCTCAAGCAAAAAAATGTTTAAGCTTATGTATCTTACGACCACACTTGTATGCTTTAATCTCTACCAAAAATTTTTAAAGCGCTGTGTTATTGGTTTTGTATTGTATAGATATTAAACAAATGACATGGAAGAACAGGAAAAAAACTAGTTGAATCAAATTTTTTTTTTTTACAAATGACATCATTCTTACTTGAATTTGGAGAGTTGACAGGAAATTCTAGAGTGGATTTGAATGGTTTTTCCTTGGTGTAGGAGTCATTTTCGAGTTGAGGTTGGGTGAGATGCTGCGTCTCCTAGGTGAGGGAAAAAGATATGTTACTGAATTGTATCCCTACATATTTGTAATAAGCCAGAAGCTACCTTTCTTTCTTCTCCTTCAACACAGCAAACAAACTGTAGTGCCGTGCTTTTGTTTGGGGCTCCCTACGTGCGGAGCAGGGAAATCCTATCATGGGAGGACCTTGGTCCTGATGATGAAGAATCATAATCTAGTTACCACCAGGCTGCTTCAGGTGGGGTCTCATTCCAGGCACAAGGGGAGGAGGTTTAGAGACCCGAAAGGGGTCGCAGCTGTTCCGCGCTGCACCCAGACTAACCTGATGCCTGGAAGGAGATGTAACTCTCATCTCGGTTTCAAGGTCTTTCAGTATTCCCAGCAGTCCACTTCCTATCCAACATAATCATACAAGCTACCCAGCGAACCCACTCGCTGTCTCAGAGCTCATCTTAATTTTCCCTCTAAGACCCTTTCTGCCCACAATCTCTTTTAAGGCTGCACACCTAGGGCCCTGCACAGGGGCTGTAAATCAAGGCCTGTGAAGAAAGGCTGAGCAATTGCCAGGCCATGTATGATCCTGGAGAGGCCCCTGAAGAACAGGGGGAGTCAGAACAGTACTTCAGAACTTGGGTTCCTGAACTCGAAATTCTTCCACATTATTTAACTGGATATTTTAAGACAATTCTGTTAAAATTGGTAGAGATGGGTGTGATTATTTCCATTTTAAGAAAATAAACAGGAAGGCACAGAAAGTTTCATGACTCACTGGAACAGCACATGGTCAGCAAACAAGGCAGGAGGGCATTCTGACCCCCAAATCACAAGGTCGCGGGATTATAGGATTAACCAGAGGACAAATACAAGTGATCACTACTGCCCTGCTATTCTAGGATGTTATCAAAGAGACAGGAAGTTCAGTTTCCTTTGCAAGCCAGACTGAAAGTGCCCACAGGAAATGTACACAAATACCTCCTCAAACCAAATTTCTAATCCCAACTGGAGCTCATTTGCTCAGATCTGTCTCTGCCTCCCCTTAGATTACAAACACCTCTAGAGCACAGTGTCTCCCTTTAGCTTTGCAGAACCACTCCCCCAGGTGTTTTTCAATCCCGGCTGTACATTCAAATCACCTGACACCTAACCTCACCCACAGAGACTCTGATCTAATCGGTTTGGGGAGATGCCTGGGCACGTGAAATCCTTTAGAGGCTCACCAGATGATTGTTATTATGCAGCCAAACTTGAGACCAACACTAGCACTTTCGGTATCATAAGAACACAAAACATGTTTGTGAAGTTGAATTGAATGTTAAAGTTGATCCTTGTGAGGCTTGGAAAGTATTTTATTTGTGTCTGTGACATCTTACAGAAGCTGTGGCTAGCCTAGTGCCAAATTTAGGAGTAGACAATGGGGAAGAAATGTGCCTAAAGGTATCGCCTAGAACTTCGCTCTGGAAGTTGGTCCATTCTGGTTCAGATCCAAAGATGAGGGTCAACAGCTCTAGAACTGTGGAGTTGCCCTTCATCTTGAGAGTGACAGAGGGTGTCCCCAAGCTAAAAAGCTGTGACACTACTCTTGGGATTTGGGGTTTGGCCTGAGGCAGGTGTAGAATAAACCAAGTCTTAAAAGGGACCATTTGTGAAAGCCCTAAAAACTCGAAATAGGCCTCATGAATTGGTCCTTTGTTATTCTGAGCCTCTATGCAGGTTTTAAAATCTGTGTAGCCTCCTCTGGATCTTTGAAGTCACTGGTAGTCCTAATGCACGCTAGCTGTGGAGGGCAGAGCGGCAGCCGCCTCATGGAGGAGGACCCCCAGTTAATAGGGATGCTGGTAATACTCCTTAGGGGTTTCCACGTGGCAAGTATGTTTCCCTAGGCAATAGAGTACTATGATTTTCCTCTTAAAGCCTGCAAAAAAAAAAAAAAGTTATGATAATGCTTTTCACTGTAAAAGCTTGAAGGGGAGGGTTGGGGTTAACAAGAAAAAATTGGCAAATGATTTTAAGTGCATCTCGTTACGAAAAATGCTATCAAAAACCTGATAGTAAAATATCATTACCAGTTAAGCTCATCTATTGCAGATAATTCTGGGATTTCCTTGGGTATCTTGGGTGTAAAACATGTCAAAGAACTATTTAATATTGCTCATCAGTAATGATGTTATAATTATACAATTCCCTTCCTCTGTGGGTTCCTGCCCATTATTCTAACAACTAGAACTTACTTCCCAGGAGAATCTTTCTGGTTAAAGAAAGAAACGTGCCCTTGAACTCAGGAGTTAAAGTATGCTCCAATTTAACATTGTCTTAATTAATTTGCCTCCAGAAACTCAAAGCAACAGCTTTTATAATAGAAACATTTGCCAAGTTCTTACCAGAACTCTTTCTACCATGTTTTCTCCAAACACGAAATCAGAACTGCAGCTTTTAAAAGAATACTTATCTTCCTTTGGTTGACATCTAAGGAAAAGAAATGAACATTTGCTACTGGAAATATACGGATAAAGCCATGTTAGACCTCAGCACATGAAATAATTAGGTAATTTAACAGATTTATGTAAGGCATAAAAACGTCTGCTAACTCTTGTTCATCTGCAGTTACTGAGAAATGAGGGAAAATTTGATGTTCTCCCAGGGATGAGATTGAAAATATTTGACACCTGTGACAGCAGTAGTTGAGACCACTCCAAACACACGTCATGCCCATCACTGTTCAGGCTGTGTGATCAACCAGGGGCTGCCCAGAACTTATCTCCTTGCTTTTGCAGCATAGCCTCTCCAATCTCTCATTTCTTCTGTCCTCTTCCCCAAGTGGCCAATGCTCTCAGCCACCAGAGGTCTCCAGAGCAAAAGCACAGCCAATCTATCTGGAGTTATACTTGAGTGTGCTTCTGTTTAATTTGGGTTTTTCTCCTCCTGGAAATTTTGTTGTTGTTGTTGTTGTTAAAAGTGTTTTGCATGATGAGAAACTCAAAGATATGCCGCTCTCTATCTGTAGGCCAATGTGCTCTGGGGTCCCCACTGCACCCCCAGTGTGCACCATACGTAAGTGCTGTGGTACTTACGTGGGCCCTAATCATGTGAGTCTGGTTAGGTCTATGGCTCATTTTCATCTTCCTTCAGATCGAACATGCCTTCATCGCTGATGATATCGGTAAATACTAATTTTCACATTTATACTGCTTTGTTGTCTAACCAGTGCATGTCAATAAATAAGGAATAACACCAAAAATAATGAAAAATGGTGAGGGGGGGAGAACACCAGAGAAGGGGGAGGCTAATCTAGCAGCCACATAATCAATTCCCAACTAAATAAAAATTTAGCTGTACGTTTTTGAAATATTCTCACCCAAGTCAACGAAACAACGGAGATAATCCGATATTAATAATGATAATCTTTAAATATTACAGACGTTTTGAAAAGCATTTTAAACTTGTGTCCTTTATAAAATCTCAATAGAAACCTTAGCAATTTGGGGCACATGGGCGGCTCAGTCAGTTAAGTGTCTGCCTTTGGCTCAGGTCATGATCCCAGCGTCCTGGGATCAAGCCCCACATCGGGCTCCCTGTTCAGTGTCAGTGGGGGAGTCTGCCTCTCCCTCTCCATCTGCCTCTCCCCCAGCTCATGCTCTCTCTCTTGCAAATAAATAAGATCTTAAAAAAAAAAAAAAAAGAAATCTTAGCAATTTATCTGTGTAGTATCAGAAAGCTATTTTCCATAAATGATTATAATGATAAAAGAAAGCAAGCATAAAAGGTGTCCTTTCTGTGTCCTCATCATTAACTTACCCTACTGACATAGCACCTGAACAATTCTGGTTGGTAGTCAGCGGGACCGAAATTCTGGCACTTGGTAAATTTTCACTTAGCAAGCAGGAGTTCCCCTCAGAAATCTGAAAGAAAGGAAATCCATCAGAATGTTCCTTTCAGTTGCCTGACTGAAGGAGCATCAAAGGAAACATAGTTACAGTTAAATGTATTGAGAAGTTACTATGTTCAAGTACTACCCCAAGCATTTTATGTACATTACCTCATTTACTCCTCACAACATCTCTGTATAGGTGTATGTCTATTATCCACATTGTATAATTTACAGAAGAGTAAACTGACCTAACGAGTTTAAATAACTTGGCTAGGATTGGGCAACCAGGAATGGGGCTGACCTTAGAGCCAGGGTCTGTCTGACATCAGGGACAGTACACTTCTCCATCATATTCAGAAATCCCACCTTTGTTTTTACTTTTATCCTTTTAGCCACATGGAGTTCTCATTTTTAGCTTCGCAAATATATCCTTCAGGACTATTTAATCCTGAAAACACCCTAAGAGCTTCACCAGCACGGCCACCATATGTTCGAGGAAATCCCATTCATCTCTTCATCTAAAAATTTTCCACTGGTTAACTTAGTCAACTAGTTACTCTGATGTGTATGCAAATGTACATTACCTGATTAATGTATAAATGAAGGCATGGGCAATTTTAGAACTGGAAGGAGCCCTATGAACGATCGGATCTAGTATCTCCAATGTTTTACGAACACCTCCCTTCCCCCGGCGGGGGTTTGCAAATGCGTTGCAAGGAATTGGTATCTTTAAAGGTAGATGGGGTCTGTTTCCACTTTAATTTTATATCAATCTATAAAAATAATTCTGAGCATTTTTCCCTTTATAAGAGGATTTGGAAGCTGAGAAATGTGTATGAAGAGAATATATGTTGTTGGTTAGTAAAGATCAAAGTGCCTGCTCATGACTCAGTCACTCAGCTGATTTATCTCTCAGCCAGAATGGTAGTTTTTACTCTTATGTACTTAAAACAGTTTTTATTAGGCATATATTGTTTAAATCATACATAATAAGTGACCATTCATTAATGACAGTGAATAAAAATTGCTCTGATTTTATATACAAGTCATTAAGGAATATGAAAATAATAGTGCTATGAAATTCACCTAGAGATAATTTTCACTAGATCTATAAATTACATTATTTTGCCAGCGTTCTTACATTTCATTTTATATAGTGTGTCTTAAATCTTCAAAGGTCATTACTAGAGAAAATTCAATAATGGGCATATACAGTTAAGCTGTTCACTAATTAGGAAAAAGTGCCATTCATATATTTGATGGATTTATTCAAGAAGAAATGTTTACAATTACCTGAAAATTTCTCTTAATCTTTACCATTTAGAAAGAAAATACAAGAAAAATATTAATAAATTTTATTTTTAAAATACATAATGCAATATCTCAATAAGCCATGCCAAAGAAGAAATATTGATTTACTTTTTATATCATAACATGTAACAAAAAATTTAATCTATAATTTATAGTACATTCTGTTCCAAAATCATATGCAATATAATAACCTTTTAGAAATTAGTCCACACATCCATACTTTTTCTTACATATCTTAACACAAATTAAACAACATGCATCACTTATTAAATGGATAAAAGTGAGAATTTATGTAATATGGTTATGATTATTATGTTATATTTAAATGAAAACTTTTAATAATCTACTGATTTGAAATTTAAAACATGTTTTACTTAAAAATCACACCATATACCATGCAGAAATAATGAAATGATTTTTAAAATTCACAATGAGTCTCATGAGATCATATCTTACAAAGAAAAAGGTTTGGAATTACAAAAATGTTGTCAAATGCTGACCAAGTTCAACTCTCTCACTTCACTGTGAAAGAGAAGATTGGGTGCTTTGTCCAAGAATGTAAGCATAAGTTAGATAGGGGCAGAGGTAGGATTCGTACTGATCTGATTTTTTTTCACTGCATTGATGAAATGACTGGTGTTTTTAATTTCCGTGTGTCACTGTCTTTGTATGGAAAAAGAAAACGAAACAGGTGACCAACCCTCAACCTGGAAACGAATGAAGGATGGAATTACTCTGAAAATCTTGGGTGCCATTCCTCTCAAGCATTGGCTTCTGGAAGACACAGCAACAGAATATCCCCAAACCCATACCTGCATGGCTTGAGCAAAATGACAATCTCCCTAGAAAGGCCCACAGTGAGGGATTCAGCCACCCACAACCATTGGAAGGGAGACTTCTCTGTCTTCAGAAGCTTCCCCAGCCCTCCCAATTCCCTACTCTGTGTAAGTAGTTCCCTGCTCCCATTATCCATGAAGATGGGTCTGGATGGATCCCCGGTGTGACCTAAACTGGCAAAGCCACACTGGGATGTCGACCAGCTGGGGATGCAGGAAACCCCTGTTCCTTTTTTGACATGTGGCTCCTGGTCCCGACCACCTCATTGCTCCCCTTGATCTCATGTGGGATTGGTGCACTGAGAGCCCAGAGGTTTCTACCATAAGGGACTCCACTTTACAGCTTAGGGGAGACCACATAACTAGTTCCTAGAAACAACTTTAATAAGGTCACCAAAGGCTGTTTGCTACCTGGGTGTTTCCCCAGCCTGGCAGCTGCTTCAGCAACAGAACAAAAGTCAGGCAGCCCCTGACTCTGAACGTAGGGCCCACACAGTCTACTAAATGAAAGATGGAGAATTGATGCCAGTCCCGCCATAGGAGGTTTTCTTACCTTATTTTTTGTTTTTTCCTTAGCCTTGCAGGATTCCAAGGTATTGTGTCCAAATGTTTTTCTTACTTTGTCACACTTTTGAGCTTGCGGTGGTTGCAAAATAGCAGGTCTTAGAACATGTCCAGAATGTTTCACAGGACCTTAAAGGAACAGAATTAAAGTGTCAATATATCTTTAGTGAAATACTTCTTCCTCCATATTTTTGACTAGTTTAATGTTTATTTTCTAAAGTCATCATTAAATGAGGGATTAATGTTAACTGATCAATGTCAAAATAGCCAGTGAATTGCTTAGTGATTACTTCTGCCTTAGCTTTTACCCAATATCTATTCATTTTGATCATGGGACTTGGCTTACCAAATTTGTTTTCTCATGTTTTGTCGCTCAGCCTTACCTCCATACTCCAACACACACATGACAAATTAAAATATAAATGGTAAAATGTAAAATTTCAGAGGTTCTTGTAATAAACCACATACCTTGTTCTGTACTGTTCATATCCACATTCCTTTGCACGAGAGCTGATGTCATAAAAACATTGTTTTTCTTCACTGTAAGAAAAAATATTTAGCAAATTTTATATCTGAGTTTCTACCCAATTCGGGTTAACAGTCCTGTAGTAAACTCACCAGTAGATGTCGCTGTTGGCACTAACAACTGTAGGCAGCGCGCTGAGAAGGCGGTCCGCTAAAAATGAGTGATGGCCTTGAGTTTTGCCACATAGTTCGTTTACTTTCAGAAATTTAAGTGAAAATTGGCCCACTAATGGAATAGGCACTCTTCTTTAGAATCATGAAAATGAGGACTGAAATGATTACAGATTATAAAATCTGATGGTAGTGAACCCTCTGTGTGCATTAATATGTATTTCTTACAAAATGTTACAAACTATTAGCAAATTCTGCCACTTTCCCCACTCTAGGGATACTGCAGAGAGAGATCACCTGTCACGCTAGGTGATTTTTCTGTGAAGGGTACTGGTGGGGTAAGACTATGGTGGTGGCTGCAAGTATAGGAATGTTATACATTTCAAAGAGATCACCCACCTCTTGGCTGCAAATTGCAGAAACAGCAACTTTTGAGCATTGAATTAATGGAAATGAGAAAAGAATAAGAATTGCTTCTTCTAATATAAAACATAAATGTTGGGGTAGAATTGCTTCTCTAATTCAAAGTTCAATTAAATGCTTTATGATCTTTATTATTAAAAACCAGCAACAAATGGGCTATATAAAATTGTACTATTTTTCTCCTTTCCAACACCACCAACATTCCACACAACATAAAATGGAATGGTACTTACTGATATCAATGTTCCTTTATTTAGTCTTTTTGTGTGTGTATGTCTAACTTAAAATACTAATGAATCGAAGCAGTTATTCAGATAACTTCAGCCATTCCTTCACTTTATGCACAAATGCAATAAAACAAATTCTCTAGGACTAGGACCCCCTATTTCTCTTAATGTCTGTAACTTGTCAGTCAGGTTTAAAGGGGATATATTGAACTTGAAAGTATTTCTTCTGTATCTGGGCAGTTGGTTGTTCAGTAGAAGTGAAGAATGAAAAGAATATAAAATCATAATTTTAATGTAATGTTCCAACCATTTCAAATATTTTATAATGATAAAATAGATTTACTTAGCAAAGCCCTACAAATTTCAAATAAAAAGAAATGTTTTAATTAGTGAAAAGTTTAAAAGGAATCATATTCTAAAAAAATAAAAATAAAAGGAATCAGAGTCTAAACCTTAGAATATTCACCTAAAGCATCAACTTTAGAATAAGAATTTAAAGCATAGCTGTATATTTTGAGTACTATATATATTATAAGCTGTACAGATGAACAATGAGTAAAATAAAGCAAGTTGTCTTATGGAGCTGCCTTACATAACATATTGCTATCATAAACATGAATTCCTTAAAAACATCATCAAGTTCAAAATTTCTGGCAAAAATAAACAGATACACTGTCTAGATTTGTGGAGTTGGAATTCTTAAGGCATTTTTCTAATCATACTTTGCTAAGGCTTCTATTTTATTTGCCACTAAAATGCCAGCCTTTTATAGTAGCTGAGTAAGAAAGCTCAACATCAGTGAGAATGGATTTTGGAAAAGTCAGAGCATCAGGCTCGAGGTTCTGGAAGCTGTTTATTACCTGGCCCAGAAGGGGGGAAGGTCAAGAGGTTGGTGAAGGATGCTGATCTCATTCGATTCTGGGACAAGGTGGATGCTAGAAGCAAATTGCAAACTGAAGTCAGTGAAGAAGTGGGTTTTTGTGTTTCTTTCGAGTTGGACTTTTGCTGTTTCAGAAAAATTTCTGTATCACTAACTTAGAAAAGGTTTTGTATTTTTTATCATTAGAAACAGAATGTGCCTGTGGTGAGAATTATACATTAATTTCTATTCAATTCAATAAATATGGGAGTGCTCACTGTGTGTAAGACACTATCAGGCATGAGGATGACCTCAAGGAAGGCAGAGTGGAGAAAATAGGCGTGCACCGAGATCGCTGTCTTACAAGGCGGAGGGCAATGCGGTCACGTATAAAAGGAATCACAGAGGGCTTGGAGTGTAGAAGAGAGGCAAACGGAGTTACTGGTTTACTCAGAATACAGTACATGATGAAGTTTTTAAAGTGTTCTTTTCAAGGCAGACATCTATTTATTTAAGTAGATGGTAACTCAGGGAGAAATGTCGGTTTCCTCTAATTAATACCTAATGCATACTTAATGCAGACACTTTGGAAACACAATAGAATGCAGAGTGGGTGGGAAAGCCCCAATCACCTGTTATCCCATTACCTAAGATAACTGCCACTGACATTATGGCTGATGTTCTTTCCATCTTTCGTCCAAGTTGATAAATCGAATTTTTATTTATCTATTTATTTATTTTTTGATAAATCGAATTTTTTTCTTAAAGATTTTATTCATTCATTCGACAGAGAGAGACAGCCAGCGAGAGAGGGATCACAAGCAGGGGGAGTGGGAGAGGAAGAAGCAGGCTCCCAGCGGAGGAGCCCGATGTGGGGCTCGATCCCAGAATGCGGGGACCACGCCATGAGCCGAAGGCAGACGCTTAACGACTGAGCCACCCAGGCGCCCCGATAAATGGAATTTTTAAATAGCGACTCACTTTACAATCCCTCTTATAGACTGCTTCATACAACAACTTCATATAAGCATTCTCCAATGGGTAGAGTTTTGAACATTTCCATTTGAAAAGTTTCTCGGTAATTTCACACTCAGAGAAAACATAACAGTGAACAGCCAACCGTGAGGTCTATACCTACCTCCTGGGGACTGAGGATCTGTGGTACGCGAAGTAAAAGATGAAGACCGTACACGCTTTCTTACAAAACCACGGCATTCTGCAAGAAATTCAACATGATGGGTAAAATTGTTGGCAACAACAACTGATCCTCAAGCCAAGACATGGAAGGATAAACAGAATTACCTTTGCCTACATAGGTCATCATCTGCTAGCATGTTAACTCCTGAAGCCCAAGTTTAAAGGCTGGGGTTAATAGCTTGGTGATTATAAAGTGATAGGCATATCACCCTCGTAGGAAACACTTAGAAACAAGCGGCTTCGGCACGAAATTGCGTATGAATGGTGGATGACATTGTGCAGAGAATGTGTTTGATAGGTTGAGACCAGGCAATGGAGAAACAAGGGACCTTAGCGTTGCTAACGTCAGTGTTCTCAGGACCTACGTGTCATCTTTCAAAACAAAAGCCAGTTTATTTTGGTGTTTAAACACAAGCAAAACCATGAAGTTTTACCCAGTTCTTGCCACATGCCAAAATACTTGTGCCTGCTTATTTTCTTTGTCTGAAGATTGGTTTTGAAATACAGGATGTAAGTCATTACCATGCTCTGCTGCTTCGTTCCCCGGGTCTTCTGCACGTCTCTGGAAAGAAACAAAGCTGCCAATGAGAGCTGAGTGTTTGCTGTTTTTACGTCAGAATTCTACCCGTCACTTCAGAAGACAATTCTCAAAAGCCAGCTCTATTCAGCTAGGCCCGGACAAAGCCACTCACCTTTACTCCTTTACTCACTAGGCATATATTCAAGACAAAGCAAAGTGTTAGTCTTAGCGGTTTTGTATTTCAGTGACTGCAAAACCCCTTGTCGGAACTTGTTTAAAAGGAAGATTTTGAAACACCAGCTCTCAAGATCTGAAGTGGTTGGCCTGGGGTGGGGCCCAGGAAACTGCCTTTTAGACCAGGGCTTGGGGGTTGAGCTGCTCTTCACTGAGTATTGTGGGCAGTCGGGTAAATGACTTGCATAAGCAGGAACGAGTAACAGGAAAATACTAATCAAGCTGAAGTGGGAAAGCTACTAATCTTATCGTTGGTCTTTCAAAGCAGGTGGTTTTATCTGATGCAGGGTCCTTAAGATCCCTTTTAAATCAAGCATCGCAGTTTAGAACTTACTTTATCCGCAGTTTTAAGAGAGGTCAGCAGTAGAGACCTGCAGCCAGGAGTCTTAACCCTGCTAACCTCTTTCAGTCCCGCCCCTTTCCAAGTCACTCCAAAAAACCCTATAATTTTGGTAAAGATGGCATGTTATTCATAGCTTCAAGACAAGGCAGGCTTCTGGCCTCCCATTTAGACCAAATTGCTGCCAGTAAAAACCTACTATATAAATATTCTAGAGGCACTACTCTGCTAAGTGGAAAGCAAGAGGATAAACTAAGGCAACCATGATATCATTCAGCATCACTAGTTTCTTGAAACATCATTTTCTTTGTTAAAGTAAAACTCAAACAAAGAAAATTAACTTGATCTTACCTTAAAAGTTTGTTCTCTCTTTGCAAAAACGAATATGGGTTGAGCAATGACAGATTTTTCTGTAAAAGAAAGAACAGGCAAAAAGTCAAACTCTATATGACACATCTAACACCAGCTAAGAATATTTGAGGGTTTTTTGTTTCATTTTGTATTTTTCCTGCCTTTGGGTAAAATCCAAACTGCTTTTACGTGGACACTATAACTTGCGTATTTACAAATGATTTTAACAGTTAATTACAGAAATAAATACTTGGGGAAAGCGATAATAATGTGTTTCCACAAATAGTGAGATCATCCCATTAAAAGAGCACACTTTAAGTGTTTAGGGAAAACAAAGTATAATTACCTGCATTTAGAATATCATTAGGACATCATGATTAACATCTTTGCTTTTAGCATGAAAAATTGCAAGGGGTGAAAAAATCTCATCTAAGAATAGTTGTACTTGGGTTGGATCTCAAGGTAAAAATGGTATAGATGTATTGCATTCCATCCTTTGAATGATCCAGAAATAATCCGTATTTCCTTGATTGGGGTAGTCATATACTAAGCCGTGTTTTCAGTATTTAGACTAGGAATCAGTCTTAGTCTTTTGTCTTTGGCCCTGCTGACCTTATTAATCTTTTATATTTTCCTATCTTAGGTAAGACAACAGAGAGAAACTCATTTATTCTAGGGTATAAATGAGTGATAACAGCTTTAAATATCAGCACTCCAGAATTCTCAGGGAAAATGACGTGTTTGTTAAAAGCCCAGGCCCTCGAGTTAGGTACACATGTGTGTAGCACTAATACTTGGGGAAATAATACGCTTGTACCTTTAGTTTCTTCATCTGAAAAGAAAATGAAGATTATAGCAGTACTTACCTCACAGAGTTTATGGGACGATTAAATGAAGAAAGGAGAAAAAAATCTTTAAGGAAGATTAAGGAAAGGATATTAAATATGTGGCATGCCACCAACTGCCATTCCAAAACTCTTAGCTGACATTGCCAACTTATGACAATTTCTTTTTTCTTTTTCTTTCTTTCTTTTTCTTTCTTTCTTTCTTTCTTTCTTTCTTTCTTTCTTTCTTTCTTCTCTTTCTTTCTGTCTCTCTTTCTTTCTGTCTCTCTTTCTTTCTTTCCTTCTCTTTAAATTGAAGTATAAACGACAACACTTTCTTAATGAGCCCAAATGTGACCTCAGAATTTTTCTCATAATAGGTTTCCAGCAGCCATTACCAATATATTGTCCTGGCGTACAAGCTGAGGTAATTTGCCATCCCTGGGCTGAAATAAATAAAACTCTCACCGAGGAGTTTCAAGGAACTACCAATTACATTTTTTTATATGCCAGAAAGGGGTTCTCCAGTTCCCCAAAACTAATCCCATAACAGAGTGTCAAAACTCTGCCAGACCACCCTTGCCAAACTCCTGGGCCCTGTGACCTTGGGTACTTTCTTTCAGTCCAGTGAGGTAAACTGTTCACTTTTTCATGCAAGTGCTTACCACACTGTCTGCCCTCGGAGCGAAGCGAGCCCCAGCAGAAAATGCTTAAGAACATATTGGCATTCCCATCCAAATTAACTATAGCTCAATTCTTTGTTTCTTCTTGAACAAGCTCCTCTTCCAGCAATTACATTAGATTTAAGAAATGAGAACTCTAGTGACTTTGAAAAAAAAAAAGTCTTTGTGAATGTTCAGGGGAATACTTATGAATTAGAGTTATAAATTGGCCTCTTCCAAACTGGACTTAGGATAGTTATGCCTAAAATAACATGAGGAGGTCTCATCCTAGACAAAGGACATGTTGACTTTCCCTTGATCAAAACATTCAGCTAAACACAGGCAAAAGCAATCTTCCATGCAGCATTAAGAAGGAAATCACAAAGAGCTACTTGCAGCTTGGAGGACATATGATAAGTAAGTACATCACTTTTATTCATTAATTCAATGAATATTTATGGAGCATGTTTTCTGTGCCAGCCACTGTGCTAGGATGTAGGCATACATCGTCTGGTTGAAGGCATAGTAGCCTCAGCACAGCCACCTTCTCTCCCTGACACTGCCCAGCATGGTGCTTGGAAAGCAGAGACTCTCCATACCTCCTCCTCCATCTGGTGTCTCCCAAGCAACTCTTTTGGCTCCAAAGACAACACCAAAAGTAAGCATTTATCAAGCCATCAGATCCATAACAATTTTCTTACTTGATCCAGTAGGAAAGTTTCAAAATAAAACCAAGGTTCTTATGATTTTATATTTTTTAATTTGTCCTTTTTTCTTTCTGATGGATTCATAATCAACCCAATTATTCAAAAAATGTGTATTGAGGGTTGACTGTGTACAAGACACCTTGCAAGGCAAGAGAGAGAGGACAAGTGGTGCAAGATGAGGCTGAAGGTGAGCGAATATAAACTTCTTTTGCTTGTCTTCTAGTATGTACCATAATTTCCCCTCCCCCAATTTTACGTGCACTGTAAGGCCTTGTCCCTGCCCTTTATTTCCATATGTTTGATTTACAGTCTCTGACAACCTGCTTCATCTAGGAAAGTAACCGGAGGATTTTCTTAATAAATCATCTCAGAGAAGGACTTTCAAATGGATCTATGGAGCCAAAAGCAGGTCCAGAAGAGGAGGAAGACCCTGAACATGGAGTACCATTGACTCAGAGTCCAAGTGGGGTGGGGGGGGCGGGCATCGCTAGGGGCCCCATTTCTGCTGCATGGTTTCTCCCACGTAGAGTCCTGCAGACTGCCTCTTTGCTGCATTGGGAGTGTAGGAAAGGGGAAAACCGAGTTGTCCACGCTGGATAGAACCAGGCTACTCTAGCCAGGGCCAGAAAGGTTATGGAAACAGTGTTGGCAGGAAAGACAGTGGTAACAACCCCCCTGCAGAGGGGCAGGCTCTGCCAAATGGGTCACTTCTTAATTGCTACCAGGACTGGAATTATCCACTTGGATCCAGGCCCTGGCAAGCCCTGCATTTTCCTCTCCTCTTCTTCCTGGACCTATACACATGTCTGCCCCATCCTCTTCTCTAATTTCTTCTCCTTGTGCACTCTTATCCCAGGCTCCAATACTGTTCTTTATGCCCCTGCCTCTTTGACTTGTGTGCAGCTCTGGGACTGGTCAAAACATGGATTTTGGAGCTCTGAAGTTGAATAGTCCTAGAGATGTTTTTTGAGTTTTTTTTTTTAAATCACTCTAAGCCTCAGCTTTATCACCTCTCTCTGTATATATTTTTAAAAGTCTGTCATGAGGATTGAGGCAATATACACGTATGGGAGCTCCTGGTACAGCTTCCTCTTCAAACCTATTTCGAGGGGCGCCTGGGTGGCGCAGTCGTTAAGTGTCTGCCTTCAGCTCAGGGCATGATCCCGGCATTTTGGGATCGAGCCCCACATCAGGCTCCTCCGCTGGGAGCCTGCTTTCCTTCCTCTCCCACTCCCCCTGCCTATGTTCCCTCTGTCGCTGGCTGTCTCTCTCTCTGTCAAATAAATAAATAAAATCTTAAAAAAAAAAAAACCAAAACCTGTTTCGAACAGAGCAGAACCTCATCTATCCATCGATCTATCTACCTACCTATCTATTGATCTGTCTATCCAACCACACATAAGCATGTGCAATTTATCAGACTACAGGTTGCGCAGAAGACATTCACTAGGAGCCAGATTCCCTGCCCTCCTCCTCTCCCGTCCAATGTTACAAGCAGGCACCCTGAGACTCTTGTTAGTCTGGGGGAAATGTCTCATTGTTCCTCAAAGGTCTCTCTTTTTCCTTTCACTCATTACTTTATTCTTACCCCTAGTTTTCTTCTCATTTCTCCTCATTGAGCTGCTATAGTTCTTCTTCTTAATTTCAGGAAGTTCCTGAATTCAGGCTGTGGCCCATGCATAGTTTTACAGATTGCTGGTCCTCAACGTGTGGTCCAGATTGACCAGTAGCATTACAGGGCGCTTGCTAGAAATGCAGACTCTCGGGCCCCACACCAGACCTACAGAAAGAGCATTTGTATTTGACACCTCCCCCAGGTGATGTATGTATATGTATTTAAGAAGTAGTCCTATAGACTACTCCCGGTTTCTATCACCCTAGACCAAATTTAGGAAGATGGCAGTGGAGACTCGTAGAGTCACTGACTAAACCGCCAGATGTTCTGAGTAACCTGACAATGAGAAAATGATTACTACTCGAACCACGTACTATGATTGCTATGACTCAATGTAGGGTGAAGTCAAGGGCTACTCTGAAGACTTAAAAAGAAATTCCTGGAATAAGGATATTAAAACATTGACATTGATATTGAAATCAGTCATTCAGGGGCGCCTGGGTGGCTCAGTCGGTTAAGCGTCTGCCTTTGTCTTAGGGTCCTGGGATCCAGCCCCGCACCAGCCTCCCTGCTCAGCAGGGAGGCTGCTTCTCTCTTTCTCTCTGCTGCTTCCCCTGCTTGTGCTCCCTCTCTGACTCTCTGTCAAATAAATAAATAAAATCTTTAAAAAAAAAAAAGATGTCAGTCATTCAGATATTTTGTTTGAAGCAATTAATGATTTCCTCTCTGATGCAAAAGTTTGCTTTGATAGGTCTGAAATCTGACTTTTTTACTTGAAAAATGTTTTTAGAAAATGTCTCTGCTTGAGATTATTAAATGTTAATGAAAATGTCGATTTCTGCAAGGCAAAAAATTAGGCTGAAAGCATAAACTACATCAAAAACCTCACCATGGTACCGAGAGTCTTCAACAAAAATCCGAAACACATGACATTTCAACTGTAAAAATGAGATCTTCTGTAGAAAAAAAAAAAACAAATCATAGCAAGTGACCTTAATCTCTGTATGGGACCCCAGAAAGAGGAGACACAGAGGGTCTGAATCATAATCTTGATTTTTTAAAAAAGAAAAAACACAAGCTCAACATTATATTAAAATATTCCAAGACAGTTTTAATAAGGGCGAGGTGCAACCCCAGAAGATAAAGGAATCTGTGCCAATTTACAAGGGGAGCACAAGCATGAGATGTTCTGTACTTATTTCCAGCCATACATGGAGGAGCTCTATAAAAATGTTAAAAGAATGAAATAAACAACATATTACTCGCCCACCAACGTATAAAAAAAGTTTAAGTCCTTTACAGAGTGGGCGGTAGGGCCACAGAGTGACATTATGAACTGTGATGGGACACTCGTGGTTCTATGTTATGAGATGCTTTGTACTGCCCTGAAGATAAAATAACCAGGACCCCAGAGGAAAACAGAGGCAGTTTACTCAGGAAGTTTCCAGGCTGATTCACAAAGCACTAGCTCAACTTGAGACACAAGATGAATGGACCCTGCTGGAATGATTCCAGCCCTGGTCGTTGCTGCTGAAGTCGTAACCAATTTTGTGTACTATAAATATAAACCAGTTGTAATAAATACAGTGCACGAAGTAGAAGGGAGAGACACTCACCCTTTCAACCAACTTCTGAATTTTCTGAGCTGCTTTAAGTTCTTGAAAACGAAGTTACTAACTGCCCATTCTAAGAAATCTAGCATCTCCAGTTTTGATTCATTATGAGAAGCACACACTAGAGACAAAAAGAATCGACATTACAATGGCACAGGAAAGCTATTCTTCTTCTTGTCAATACCACGCTGACAAAGAAATCGCTCATTTTCAAAACGGGAATCATATCAGAGCAGGAAACTGGAGATGAGAAAAGCCTCTCTCAATTCACTGAACGCAACCGTCATCAACCAGAGTTTATCCAATCCACCCAATTTTCGGAACGCATCCGCTTCTCATGCTGATAATCTTCAAGGGATCGGTGCGCCGTAAGTTCTAAAGAGTCTAGACTCTTTCCGCCACTGGTTTGTACATTGGTCTAGATGTAGACACAGACCGATTTTGGAAATCAAGGCACAGAGATAATAAAAATCTCTGGTGTGAGCAAGAAGCAAGAAGACTCAGAGGCTGTGTCGACATAGACCTTGCTACCCTTCTGGAGGTAGGACCAAGCCCTGAGAATTCTGTGCTGAATGCACCCATCCAACCTCACCTCTAAACTGTGCTGCTTAATTTATTATCCAGTTCTATATGGTAGTGGGAGATAGCCAGTGAATTAATTTCATTTACATTTTAGAATCTGGAGATTTAGAGCAGCAGTAATTCAACTGAAGAAAAATTCTTTTTTTTTTAAGTCACTTACTTTACTAATGTCTGTATAAATAGAGAAGTACACAGGTTAAAAAACAGATCATTTCAATTAAATCATTTGGCGTAGACATCTGGCAAAATCACTCTGTCAATCAAAACACAATGGTGAGGGGAAAAAACTGGCTTTATATTTTGAGAGTGTTCTGTAATTGTCCCCCCAAATATTTGGTCATCATGGGCAGTGTGCTTTATATTTGGGGGTGATCAGTAATTTTTTAATAGATAGCATAGCATTCTCCTTTAAATTTTACTATTATTCCAGTGTCAAAACATAACTCTTTGAATTATTTCTTTTTTCATTCTTAAAGACAGTAAGTAGCATATGATATGCTTATGCATGTCATGATTAGTCTTCATCTTTTGCCTTTTGAAGTGTTTAACTCAATATGACCTTAAGAAGTAGCATAAAAAGTTAGACCTTGGTGACCTCCCAAGATGCTTCTTTTGTGCACTGGTGTAATAGAGAAACTGACATTTGCATCCTACTTCACCTATTATAAAACAGATTGAAATATATCAAATTTTGGTGACTAAATGAATGCTTACTAGGGGCCAGAATGCATGGTTTTAAAAATCCAAGCTTCGGCAGAAAACAAGCCTGGATTCAAATTCCATCTCCTGAATGCACTAACGATGAGCTAGGGCAGGTTTCCTCATCTGTGAGATGGAGAGCAGAAAACATTCTTCACACAGTTGTAGGACGAAGCAAGGTAATGTAGCCCAAACGCTAAGCGCAGTGGCCGGCACATACAAAATGGTCAGTAAGCTGCTGTTCTTGCTGCGTTATAGGATTCTCAGAAGGCACGTTATTAAACCCTTGTGCTCATCACAAGAAAAGAACGGCTCTAAAATTACAGGATGTACCCAAGGTCATACAGCTAATACTTAGGGATAAAGCACACAAGAGCAGACTCCAAATCCTGAGCTTTTTCCTGTAGCGAATGCTCCCCCCCTTCCCCGGCTTCCATTGTGAGTAAAATGACTACTGGACAGCTTCCTCCCTTCTGAGACTGTGATACGCCTGGGCTGTGGTAGCTCCCCTCCTTCCGCGGTCTCAGACTGTGTCCATCTCCCTGCACTTCCGTTTCGCCCTCTGGAAACACTGTAAGATGCTTCACTTAGTCTCACCATTTTCTGTTCGCATTCTGACAATAGAGGTTTTTCGAGAATGTCGGCAGACCAGTGGCCTGGTGAGCCTTGCCATCTAAAATCTCCATGTCAGTATATATACTCAACCACTGACAAAAATAACTCAGACAAATGTAATACTTTTGACAGAGCATACCCACTTTCTCTGTAATTTGAAGGTGCTATTTTCTTATAAATGAAACAAGTTTGTGATAAGGTTACTTGCAATCTTCGATGACTTGAATATGTTTACCAGCAACACACGTGGGACTTCTGGATTGAGAATGCCAAAAGGGGCCATTTGTTTCTCTCTCGACAGTGTTCCTTCATTTACGCCCATGGGGTAATAAAGATGTGGAATGTGTCCTAGGATGTGCTTGGTCAACTTGGTACCATTTGGAGATACATATTTCATTTGACAGCATTTATAAATCACATATTTTCCCCTCAGAATAACTTGCAGTGTGAAACTGCTTCCATATGTTAGAAATGGGTCTCTCCATTTTGCTGAGGGAGGGGGAATAGAAATATCGTCTAGGTTTTATGACATGTTGAAGATTAATATTGAACAGGCACAGGTTTAAAATGATATCTTTTTATTTTAAGTGATTCTCTAATGTTTCTGGACTGCTAAAATTAAAGAGGTGATTTTGACACCAAGTATCACATTAGTAAGAATTAAGTCACTTGTCTCATAGACTATTAATAAGTCAATATGGCTGAAGCACAGCTTCATACGTTGAATTCAGATAAATTTAAGCTCTTCCTCTTCGGTAAAGAAGCACACTATTTTTAAATTCCTCCATGGATTCCAAGGACACAGGCCGGATGGAGAAGTTTGATTGCAACTTCTTCTAATTTCAAATCTCTTTTCCTTAAACTTATTCCTCTTTGAGCCTTTGAGCAAGTAAGAGAAAAGGCTCCTTGTTTTCTTGTTTCCACAGGAATAAATGGATGTTATTCCCCTGAGAACAAGACCTTGGAGGCCTAGGCCAGAAGAAAGGAGCAGAGCTGCCCACCCAAGGCGCTCATAAGCCCAGAAGGCCCGGACCTCATTCTCTTCTTGGGAACTTGCAGAAGCCGGCAGGCGGGCATTCATCATCACTGAAATGCCCTGCTGGCCCTCGGGCACAGAACTGGACAGGAATAGAGTGATGCCTGCTGCGGATACCTTATTGCATTGATTTAGAGCTAATTTGGCAGAAGTAAAGACCAGGTAGCAATTTGTAAGACTTACCAGACACATTTTGTTCACCATGCTACAAGAGAAAAACACTGTTCAAATTTATATGACTTGAAACATTCTCAAGAAAACAGAGAACAATCCTTTAAATTTATTCATTTTTTTCCCTAGAAGTTTTTTGTTTGTTTGTTTTTTTACTGTGGGAAAATACACATAACGTAAAATTTACCGTCTTAACCATTTAAAATGTACAGTTCAGTGACGTTAGGCATATTCACATTGAGGTATAACTATCCCCACCATCTGTCTCCAGAACTTTTTCATCATCCCAAACTGAAATTCTGCCCATGAAGCAGTAACGCCTCGTCCCATTCTCCCCACAACCCCCGTAACCACACTCAGCTCTCACTCCGAGTCCAGCTGCTCTAGGACACCTTGCGTCAGTGGACTCATGCAGTATTTGTCGTTTTGTGTCTGACTTATTTCACTGAGCAGAGTGTCTTCAAGGTTCATCTCTGCTGGGGCAGGTATGAAGAATTTCATTCCTTTATAAGGCTGAATAATATCCCCGTGTATGTATGTAGCACATTTTGGACCTTTTTTTTTCTTTAATCAGATTTTTTTTTTCCTCATTTGCCTTCTCCTCCTTTTCTTGTTCTCATTTGGCTGCATATTTCTCTCTAGCGCCCGGCTCCTGGCCTCCCCACATGCTTCCCTCCCTCCACATTTCCTGTTTCACCTCCTCCTCATACGCTCATCGTTTTCTCTACGTGCTTAATATTAGGATTATTACACAAGTAAAGACTCTTTCTATGGGCATTTTTAAGTGAGCTAAAATGCAAGTTTATCTCATCTTAATTTTCTATCCATTTTAGATACTTTTTTTGTGCTGGCCCTGATACCACGAAATTCTCAGGTAGGTGTAGAAGGAATACAGTAGGAGTCCTTCGCCCTAACTATTAACGGCGAGTGAGTCTCTTCTCTCCTTCTGGCTCAACATACAGACGCATGTTTCATGCTCTTTTGATATGGTTTTAGTTAGTATCACAAGCTACCTTCAGACTATCACCTCTTGCCAGCATTCGGGCTCTTACTTCTCTGACCTCGTGCTTCCTTATTGGCCATCCACGCAGGGTGGGTCATCTGCTCATTGGGTGGAAGGAATGCAGCTTCTTACTGAATATGGGTTATTTACTGCATTTTGAATCCTGACTTTTGAATATTATGCTAGGTTTACCAACAGGAGTCATTAAAAAGCAACCCAGGTGTGAAACTTACCTTGCCTAAATGTTACAATTTCAAGTCAATGATTTAATGTAATAGTTGAGCCAGCACTTTGAATAGAGTCCTCAGTTTAAATAAAAAAGCGAATGATAATAATGACTATTATTTAGCCCCTTTTTAATTTGGAGTTTTGGATACTTCTTGTGTATTTTGTTAAAACCCAAATCATCTCTCCAAGGTCGTATCGGCCCAGTCCAAGAGTGTACATGCTATCTTTCACACTTGGTGCCGTGTAAGAGTCGGAGACCATGCAGCTACTTAGATGTAAGTGGAAGCTGCTAGCCCAGTAAGCAGACCCCTTGCTCTGGGCTGTGTGTTTGCACGGATACTGCTGCATTTTCTTAGCTGTTTGTTTGAGAGTCAAATACACCCTTTTGGGAGACAGGTGGATATGGTGAGCAGTTTATATAGGAACTGACTGGCGACTTCAAGAACCACACGTGTTAAACTGAACCACACACTGAGTTCGTGGGCCAGCTGTCACTCAGATCGTCTGCAGGTACTTAGTTGAACATCTCTCTTGTGCCCCCATATGAGGAGGCGGACATGCCTTAAAGCACAGGTTCTGGAGTTTCTTGGGTTAGGATCTTGGCTCAAGACCCCAGCTGTGAAGTCTTGCTGTCACCTACCACACGGGACTTTCCTAAAGAAATGAGCTAACATCATGCAAAGTGCTTAAAACAGCACCTGACACATGACAAAATGCGATTTGTTTGTAAGTGACATGCTAGCACTGTGCTGGGTTCCCGGTTTAAACTCAGGTAACTGCTCCCAAAGACCTTGTATGACACAGTTGAGGAGGCAACATCCAAATGAATGAACAAATTAGGGGCAAATCACAGAATCTTGGTTTTGAAAGGGATCTTATAGGTATCCTAGGAGAACTTACCATCTGAGGTGTCTACGGCAAGCTCAGTAGATGGCCTTCTGTAACACAGCATGAGGGTTAGAACGTGTGCTCTCTCCAGAGCTTACAAGCCCGTGGGCAACGGCAGCCTGCTTTATGGGCTACCTGTGTGCCAAGCTCATGTTCCTTCACCCCATAGCCTCAGCCTCTTGTCTTCACCCCCAAAATGTACAATTTCAGATTCATCTATGTGGTTATGTGTATCAGTAATTCAACCCTTTCTACCGCTAGGTAGTGTTCTGCTCTACGGACACACCACAGTTCGCTTATCCATCTTCCAGCTCATGCACATGTGGGTTGTTCACATGTTGGAACGCATCTGTGGACATTCTTCTGCAAGCTTTTTGTGGACATAACATGTCCATTTCTCTTGGGAAAATATCTAAGAATGTAATTGAGTATCATAGAGTAGGCATAGATTTAACTGTAAAAGAAGGCGCCAGACTATTTTCCAAAGTGGTCATACCACTTCACAACAGTAAACGGGAGTTACGGTTGCGCCACATTCTCTGAAACACAGGATCATTGGTGTTTTTAATTTTAGCCCTTCTAGTGGTTGTGAAGTGATATCTCACAGTGTTTTTAATTTGCATTTCCCTGATGACTAATTATGTTGAGCATTATTTTGATGTGCTTATTGGACATTTGTATATCCTTTTTCTAAAGTGTCTGCCAGATCATTTGCCTATTTTTATTTTTATTTTATTTTATTTTTTTAAGATTTTATTTATTTATTTGACAGAGAGAGAGACAGCCAGCGAGAGAGGGAACACAGGCAGGGCGAGTGGGAGAGGAAGAAGCAGGTTCCCAGCGGAGGAGCCTGATGTGGGGCTCGATCCCAGGACTCTGGGATCATGCCCTGAGCCGAAGGCAGACACTTAACGACTGAGCCATCCAGGTGCCCCATTTGCCTATTTTTCAATCAAATTGTTTATATTGACTTCTTTACATATTCTGATTGCAAGCTTTTTTTCAGATCTATATATCACAAGTATTTTCTCCTAGTCTTCGTTTTTCTTTTTTAAAAAAATATTTATTTATTTGAGAGAGAGACAGAGAAAGCAAGGGAGAGCAGGAACAGGAAGGAGAAGGAGAAGCAGGCTCCTCAGTGATCAGGGAACCCAACAGGGGGTCAATCCCAGAACCCTGGGGTCATGACCTGAGCTGGAGTCAGATACTTAATCGAATGAGCCACCCTCAGTCTTCTCTTTTCTTGTGTTAATGCTATCTTTTAAATACAAATATTTTTAATGTTGATAGTCTAAGTTTATCTATTTTTTTGTGTCTAAAAATTACCTATTCCAATTTTGTGAAAATATTTTCCTATGTTTTCTTCTAGAAGCTTTATGGACTAAGCTTTTGTATTTTCATATTTCATCTCAAATTAATTTTTGTGTGAGGAGAGTAATGAGGTCCATTCTTAGTAACATGTTTAGCCATTTGTTCCAGAGCTCTTACAAAAAATACGATCTTTTCCTTCTTTGAATTATCTTGGTAGCTTTGTCAAAAATCAATTGGCCAAAAATGAATGAGTCAATTTCTGGACTCCCTCTTCTGTTTCAGTAATCAGTTTTCTATCTTTACACAAATATTACACCATCTTGATTATTATAGCTTGAAATCCCAAAGCATAAGTTGTCAACTTTGTTCTTCTTTTTCAAGATTCACTTAGCTCTTTTAGGTTCTTTGCATTTCCTTATAAATTTTAAATTAGCTTGTCAGTGAAAAAGAAAAGAGCCTGCTGGAATTTTGATTGAGATGGCTTTGACTCTCTGGATCAATTGGAGGAGGACTGACATCTTAATAATATCGAACCTTCCAATTTGTGTATTTAGTTCAATCTTCTTTAACTTTTCTCTGCAATGTTTATTTAAGTGTACAGGTCTTGCACATATTTTTTAAAATTAATCCTTAAGTATTTTTTAATAAAAAAAGGTACTACTAAAAAGAATACTTAAAAATTTTCAATTTCCAATTATTTTTTGCTAATACATAGAAATACAATTTTTTTTATATTGAGTTTGTATGCTGTTATCCTGTGACCTTGGTAAACTCATTTATTAGCTCTAGTATTTTTTCTCTTAGTAGATTCCCAAAGGTTTTTCTATACTGACTATCATTCATCTGTGAACATAGTTTTACTTCTTTCTTTCCAATATGTAAGACTTTATTTCTTTTTCTTAACCTAACACACTGGCTAGGACCTTCAGTCCTATTCCATAATGTTGAACAGAAGTGATTATAATGGACATCCTTGTTTTCTTCCCAATCTTAGCAGGAATGTGTTAAGTCTTTCGTTGATAGTGAAAGTACTATGTTAGCTGTCAGTTTTTTAAAAACGTTCTTTATCAGGTTGAGGAAGTTCCCTTCTATTCTAAATCCTTTTAGAGTTTTTACATGAGTGGCTGTTGAATTTTTTTTTTTTGGCATCTTTCTGGCACAGTGTTAATCATAATATTCCTTTATTATCCTTCTAATAGCTGTAGGATCTGTAATGACACACTCTATCATTTCTGATATTAGTAATGTTTTGTTTCTTTTTTGTGGAAATTAGGAGTTTATTAATTTTATTAATGTTTTCAAAGAAATAACTTTTGGGAATCAGAGATGAGCAGGATATTTCCTTCTATTTTGGAATAGGAAAAATGAGGTTTGTTTTGGTTTGGTTTGGTTTTTTTAAGTCCAAATTCAGAAATGTAATTAGGGATGGCTTTGGGCAGCCATGGCTTTACAAAAATTTTGGTAAAATACACATACCATAAAATTTAGCATCTGAATCATTTTTAAGTGTACGGTTCAAGAGTGCTAACTGCATTCACATGTTTGTGCAATCAATCTCTAGAACCGATTCATCTTGCAATACTGACACTCTATACCATTAAATAGTAACTCCCTAGTCCCCCTCCCAGCCCCTGGCAACTGCCATTCTGCTTTCTGTCTCTGTGAATGACTACTCTAGCAATCTCATATTAGTGGAATCATACAGTATTTATCTTTTTGCGACTTCCTTGTTTGATTTGGCATAATGTCTTCAAGATTTATCCATGTTGTAGCATGTGTCGGAATTTCCTTTAAGGCTGAATAATATTTTATTGTATGTATATACCACATTTTATCTATTCATTTGTCAGTGGACAGATGGGTTGCTTCCACCCTTTGGCTTTTGTGAATAATGCTGCTATCAGCATTGGTGGGCAAGTATCTGTTTGAGTCCCTGCTGTCATTTCTTTTAGGTATATACCCAGAAGTAGAATTGCTGGATCACGTGATAATTCTATTTTTAGTTTTTGAGGAACTGCCGTACTGTTTTCCACAGCAGATGCACCATTTTGTATTCCCACCAACAGTGCATAAGGGTTCTAATTTCTACACATTCTTGCCAACGCTTGTTATTTTCTGGGTTTGTTTTTTTTCTTTTGATGGTAGCCATCCTAATGAGTGTGAGGTGGGAAAATGAGGTTTAAGCCATTACATATATTTTCCAAATCCTTATATATGTGCCATCTATTAAGGAGGTTTTAATGGAAAGGAGTTCTGTACTGGGTAAGAGTTTAAATGTGATCAAATCTAATAGAATATGAACTCTTTCCTTTTTAATTATTTTAAAGTGGTCTATATTTGTTTCCACCAATCTGTGCTTTTAAATGCAACTAGAATGGTTTTGCAGATAGAACAAAGCTCATTCTGGCCTCCTTGAGGCTCCCTTTGTTGGAAGAAAAATGGGAATATGTGTCCATCTTCTTTGATCCTTGTTTATTTAGCCATGTTATCACCCAAAAGATGTCATGTTGTCTAGGCCATATCACAATTTTAGAATCACAAAAAGGAAAGCTAATACAAATCTATTTTGAGAAGCATAATATATATATTTCACATTATCTTTTCATAGAAAAGGTATTATTTCATTGTTTGCCACTACTGGGCTCCCTTTCTCATGGTTGTGTCTTCAATCCTTAGAGCTTAAATTTTTTAGGTGTTTTAAATTAAGTACATTCATAAATGTTCACAGAATATATTGAAGGGAAATAGTGCATTTGCAACAGCCTAAATATAACTTGTGTTTTATGGTTTTTATCCAGAGCAAATTTGATAGCACAGTAAATAGGCCCCATTTAGCCTTTATATTTATATTTACTAAGTTCAAAGCTAAATTAAATGCCTTCTGAAACCCTCAGGAGGAGTGTAGCTAAAATACAAAGAATGAGGATGAATGTGGCAAAGTCAGAACATAATGGAATCAAATCACTTTTTCTTGCACCCAAAAAGTTGAAAAAGTATCATTAGCTGAGTTCTTATTACTGAATTCCTCTAAACAAACATGTGATAGAAAATAAACCTGGGAGAGAAACATCTTTGCATTTTTGGTGTCTAATGCAGCATCCCGCACTGGGTAAAAACTGCATTGAATAAGTAAGTAGTTGAAGGCATTAATCAATGTTTCCTGACTTGCAGGAAACTGTCCTGACGTTAAGAACAGAATTCATCTAGAAAATCATGGCCAAAGTGTGATGTCATAAAGAATAGATCTGGGTTTTGTTCTCTATTCCTGGCACAGAGCTTCCAAACCCTTTGAATTTCCCAACTGAGAGTCAGGTGTCTGTTTTGCTAATGAGGTGACTGGCCACACCAAAAAGACCAAGCAAGTATAGAGTTGGAACTTCTAGCCCTACTTCCTACCCCTGACCTGCAGAGAGGGAAGAGAGACTGGAAATTGAGTTCAATCATAGTCAATGGTTTGATCAATCACACCTGCATAAGGAAATCCCATATGAAAACTCTGGACACCCACGCTTACTGGAGCTTCCTAGTTGGTGATCTTACTGATATCCTGGGAGAGTGATAGACCCAGACTCCATGGGGACAGAACTCCTGGGCTCAGAACCCTCCCACACCTTGCCTTATGTATCTCTTCAATTGGCTGGTCAATTGCCTCCTTTATAATAAGATGGTACAGGGCTTTCTTGAATTCTGTGAGTCATTCTAGCAAATTTTCAAACCTGGGTGAGTTGTGGGAAGCCTTGCATTTGTAATCATCTGGGCAGAAATGCAGGTGGCTTGGAGACACCTGAAATTTTGTAGCTGGTGTTTGAAATGGTCAGTCTCATGAGACTGAGCCCTTAACTTTTGGAGTCTTCGCTAACTCTGGATAATGTCAGAATTAAATTAAACTGTAGCACACCCAGTTGGTGTCAGAACAAACAAACTCAGAAGGAATGGTAATGCATCTTGAGTATTTGCAGAGAAGTTTCTTTGATATAGATCAATGAAAAAAGTTAAACATTGTAACTCTAGGAATCATGGATTTTATGAGACAGCTATATATAGCAGAAAGTGCATTGAAAGTAGGCCTTAATAACTTAACCTTGGAAAAATCACTTGACTTTGAGGATTCCCAGTTTCTGCATCTTTGAAATTAAGGATAATGATGCCTACCTATAAAGGTTAATTTTATGTGTCAACTTGGATGCACTACAGTGCCAGATACTTGGTCAAACATTATTCTGGATGTTTTTGTGAGGGTGCTTTTGGAGAAGATTTACATTTATACTGGTTAACCGTGAGTAAAGCAGATTGCCTTCTAGAATTTTGGTGGGCCTCATCCAATCAGCTGAAGGTCTGGATATAACAAAAGACTGACCTGCCCTGAGCAAGACGGAATTCTGCTAGCAGACTGCTTTCAGATTTCAACTGCAATGTTGGTCCGCTCTTTGCCTGGGACTCCAGCCTGATGGTCCACACAAAGGATTTTGGACTTGCCAGCTTCCCTAATCGTGTGAGGCAATATCTTAAAATAATTTTTTTTTAATTTTTGAAGATTATTTATTCATTTACTTGCGAGACAGCGAGCATGCAAGTGGAGGGAGGGGCAAGGGGATAGGGAGAAAATCTGAAGCAAATGCCACACCAAGCACGGAACCCCACATGGGGCTTGATCCCAGGACCTTGAGATCATCACCTCAGCTGAAATCAAGAGTCAGACGCTCAACCAACTGAGCCACCCAGATTTTACTTATTTAAAATAAATTTCTATCTTTATCTCTATCTCTGTCTCTATCTCTAGCTATCTACACACACCGACACACACATATGCACACACACCCTATAGATTTTGTTTCTCTGGAGAATCTTGACTACTGTATTACCTTACCTGACTATTTTAAGAATTAAATAAGATAATGTATTGAAAATTTTGCAATTTTGTAAGCATTTTAAAAATTTACTTTGTAAATTTTAAAGTATACGGTATTATAAAACATAAATATGGCGAAGTTTGCGCAGTGCCTACATGTAATGTGTACTGACCGTTGGTGAGGTTTTGCAGACACGTCAATGTCGACAAATGTGGTCTCTGATCAGAGTTATAGATAAATGGAATCGAATGCTCACAGAAGAAGCTCTCAGGCAGCACCAAGTAGAGAGAGGAGCCTCCTGAATTCTGTCCTGTACCCTGCAGCATCTCCCGATGTAGCAGGTGAGCACTGTGCGGACTGGAAGCCACGGCTTAGTTGGCTTGATTCAACTCATGTGCCCCGTGCCTGGCCCAGTGCTTCGCATAGTCATTGTTCAGACAGTTGCTAAAGAACAAGGGACTTTTACCTAAGTGATCACCCAAAAAGGACAGCTTTATAACATCAAGCGCTTCAACATAGAGTGTGGAAGGCTAGAAAGTACGTATGTGTTGAATCTGGTTGTGCCCTAGGAAGAGTTAAATGCCAGTTAATCATGGTTCCTAGGTTAAGTTAAAAAGCTGGAACCTTGGTGTGGCTGGGGGTAAGCCAAAGCCACAAACTCAGAATGCCTCAGTGAGTAAATCCACAGCTGGACCTCACTTGCTGAAACGAATGGGTTTGCTTTCTTGGACCTTTGCTGAACTTTGCGTAATAGTAAGGTGCAAATATAGCTTGGAGGGAAAATTAAGGCCGCTACACTCAATGAATACTTTTAAACTCCCAAACAATAACTAGAATGCTATTTAGCAGCATAGCAAACACTGCCCAGTGTCACTTGTCAGTTCAGATCTCTAGATGACAGTTCTTGTAGCAGTCAGGGTCCCGTCTGGATTGCATTAGCATGCTTTACAACTTTATGGATTGTGGTTCATGTGGGCTGATATTTTGAGACTCGGTTGTGGAAGAATATGGTTGCTTTCAAAACATTCTAGGCAAAAGCTTCAGTCTGAAAAAAGAGACCAGACTTCTAGTCTTGCTGGTATTTTGGGAAGTATGCCATCATAATGATTTTTCCAGTGTCCTCTGGATATGGCCAGTAAGAGGAGAGACTATTAAGACAGCCTGCCTTAAGTGAAAACAACAGCAGGATAGTATTTCCACTTATAAAATCGGGAAAAACTTTTAAAAATACTACCCAGTATTACTGAGAATATACCCCTAAACTTCTGATTGGAGGACTAATTGGCAAAACAAAACAAAACAAAACAAAAACACAAAATCTTAAAAACATACATATCTTTTGACTTCACAATTCCACCGCTAAGAATGTATCCCAAGAAAATAATCTTATCTCTGCAATGATTTATCTATTAGCTTATGTGAAACCCAGTGTTGTTTGTAATAGTGGAAAAATAGAAATAAAATGTCTAATCATAGAGAACTGCCTAAGGAATTTTGCTTCATCCATTTAAAGGAATAGTACACAACTGTTACAACTAAGGTTGTAGAGAATATGTGATATGGAAACCAATTTAATAATCAATTATTAAATTAAAAGGCAGTTTATAAAACGACTGTATATAAAATAACTCTATTTAAAAATCAAGCAAAGGAATAAGATGTACATGTGCACAGAAGAAAAGCCTGGAAGAATGCACATTAAAATCTTAATAGCAACTATTGTTGAGTGATGATTTTTACCATCTCCTTGATGCTCCCCCTGGCAAATTTTATATAATAAATATTATATTAGCAACGGAGGGGGGAGGTCACTTTAAACATTTCAAACAAAACGAAAAGCCAACAAAAACCTAAGATGAATTAGGGTTTACTAATAGAAGGGTAAGAATTTTACAGTGCTGTGATTAAACCCTGGCACATTCCAGGACTTGACATGCTAAGGAAGTTAGTTTAAAATAACTTATAGAAGCTCTGACGATACAGAACGGTCTTAAAAGTTTTTGCTGTTTCCATTTATTATAAAGTATTTTCTACCCACACTCTGCCAAGCCTTGACAGCATGAAGTCCAGGAACTAATGCAGGGAGGTGGCCTGACACTGTCTTGCAAATGTCAGCACACAGATGCCACCTTGGAAATGGGAGGTTTCAGCCCATGAGCCAACACTTTCCGTGTCACTAAAGTAAATAAAGAACTAGGAGCCTGGATCCGTACATAGACAGATCCATCAGTGGTTATTGAGGGCACGCTAGAATTGTCTGGGGGCCAATCCTTAGCCTCTGAGGAGCGATGATGTCATCTACGGTAGCACCCTGCCTTTTTCTCAAGTGTCCTTTGCTGTCTGTGACAGAATGGATTGGAGGGATCATCTTGTCTATTCATGTCCACCATCTGTCACCAATCGATGCAGCTGGGTAGTGGATTTGAAATTTTAAAAAGACTGATGGTGAAAATGGCTGCCAGGTAGATAGTTGCGTCTGAATGAGGAACCATCATGTGAAATGTGACCCTTCCCCCTGGCTGTCTCCAGCTGTTCCTACCTCATAACAGGAAAAGAGTCAAGAATTTATTTCTTTTTCCCACAAATGAATGAGTCAGAGACCCAGGCAAAAATTAGGTTTAAACTTCAAATCCAAAAGTGTGCCATTAGCAGCAGGACAGGGAAGATAGTTCCAGGCTAACTTAAAGCTACTCTCAGCAAATCCCCCATATAGCTGATTCCGCCTTGCCTGGATGGGCATTTTTGAATTACACAAGTCTAGCATATTCTAGAAAAATGACAGTGGCCAGAAGTTTAAGCACATAAGCTTCAGAATGACAAGTCCAAGGAATATGCATTCTTGATAGTCTCCCATAGTCCTTTAAAAACCAATAATGAATCCAAGTTAACTCACCCTTATGCATCACTAGTATGTCTATTCCCAGAGTTAAAAAATCAAAGATTGTAAAGCATTTCCCAACCAGAGATTCCCCAGGTACTTCCCCAGCCTACCATTCTGCCTGGAATGCGAGTGGTCGGGAGATCACCGAACACACAGCCCATTAGCCTGGCTGACTCACCTTGCTGCCGCTGGTCTTCTGGAAGCTTCAGTTTACAGGTGTACAGACTGTTCAACAGCCGGCTGCTGCCTTTTCTTGGTATGGTAGACATGGTGCTGGCAATATGGCTGTGGCTCCAGTCTCACTAGGGCATTTCCTTCCCTTGGTCAGTCCCCTAAAACGGTCTTCACCAGACACCCAGGCCACAGAGTACGTGGAGATCCCGTCCTTGAGTGTAAAACATTTACTTCTCTAATAAACCTCCAAGTGCTTCCGAGTCATGATTCTCGAAATAAATATTTACCAGTATAACTTCCCTTACATGTAAAGATGCCAACTCGTTTGGATAAAAATACAGCTTAATTCTACTTTCATTTCAAAGCACTTTGAAGCTTTCCCCTCTTATAATGTAAACTCCTACAGAATAACTATTTCTAACCAATTACAGTTTTACAGGCAATTTTTGACTCATCTACTGACATGAAATCTAATGCCTCTGGTATTTAGAGAGGACTGCTAGAATAATAGAAACAAAATTTAAGAAGTGCTGCTGAGTTAAATCAAGTGATTTCTAAGCCTGGTCTGAGTTACCCTCCGTGACAGCTGAAAGTGAACAGTTCTTAAGGGAAGCCGAAGGAGGAGGAGCCGCGTGAACTAGGCTGATTAGCATAAAGAGGCAGGCAAGAAATGGCTTTGGAGTTGCTTTGAATAATAGTGACCAAAGCAGGGATTCTAGAAAGATGTCCTGATGTTTCAGTAATCACATATCTGACTTCTGCTGCTTTGTAATTAAGACAGAAGCTCAGAGCAGGGGTTTATACTAAAGGGATATTCATTCACACATGCAACATCTAAAGGATATCACCGGAACCAGTAATGAGCTCATGGAAATATACTGCTGGAACTTTCAGTTTCTGTAAACACCTCTGAGTCTTCAGAAGGGGGCAGTTAGGGAGCAGCCTGCCTGCCAACGCAACTATTTGGAGTTCTGGGAGACAAATAAACACATAAAACATTACCTTTCCAGAAATCTACCTCTGTTTCCCCTTAGACTCTCTATTTCCACTTCTAGGTCATAAAACAAAGCTTTTTCCAGGGTTTTCTTGTGCTGAAATAGCATATTTCATTGAACTATTCATTGAAACAAGAGAATATTTCATTATTGTTTGAAAAAAACCCTGAACATCTTTCATTTAACTGGGAACCCTGCTACTTCTGAACTTGTAATGAATGCCAGTATATTCTGCTCTTTAAGGTTCACAGCTCTGCAGATTCTGAACGGAGGTGGGGGGCTGGGAAAAAGGAGAAAGGCAGAGAGTTCAGCTTCAAAGTCTGGGTGCTGCAGCTTCCTGGGCAAATTTGGAAATTGGTGCTAAACCTGACACTTTAACTAGGTTACCCCTAGCCAGATCTCCTTCTCCTCCTCCTTCTACTTTGACGCAGTTAACAACAATTCCCCAAGCATACTCTGAGTTATGAAAACTCTTATGATATGTGTGATTGCTCTTTCGCAATTACTATTATTTATTAAACTGCTTTTATTATTTTAATAGTTTACCTATTGCAGTTTTAGGTCTCTCACAATGCAACAGGTTATAAAAGTATGTACTATTTGGAAAGAGATTGCTGTTACTAGAAAACCATAGTTTCTGCTTTAATGGTTGGCATTTATTTTTTAATTTTTTTTTAAAGATTTTATTTATTTATTTGACAGAGAGAGAGGCAGCAAGAGAGGGGACACAAGCAGGGGGAGTAGGAGAGGGAGAAGCAGGCTTCCCGCTGAGCGGGGAGACCGATGTGGGGCTTGATCCCAGAACACTGGGATCATGACCTGAGCCGAAGGCAGACGCTTAATGACTGAGCCACCCAGGTGCCCCTAATGGTTGGCATTTATCTTCTACAGTCATGGTGGAAGGCTAGTGGAGGCATAAAGCTATCGATATTTTATCAAGTTGTGGACCTCACTAATAAACATATTATTATATAGCTAAGTCAAATAACCCACAAAATTGTAAGCCAGCTTGAGAGAAATGGACTCTTAAAAAAAGTTTTACAGAGAGAAATTTAAAACGTATAAATGAATAGGTAGAAAGAATAGCATAATAAGTCCTATGAGCCACCACTTGGATTCAATCATTATAAACTCATGGTCAATCTTATTTCAAATCTCTTTCATCACTGCCACTCCCACCCCTCACCTCACTACTGGATTTGAAGTTTCCCAGAAATCGTTGCATTCATAAATATTTCAATATGTATTTCTAAAAAGCAAGGACTTCGAAAAATAGAGCCATAATAAAATTGTCACCCTTTTAATATTCAAATATTATTCCTTAATGTAATTGAATATTCAGGTGGTGTTCTTATTTTCCTGATGTCCCATAATTTTAAAAAATTTACATTATGTTCAAATTGGGACCCCAAGGTCCACATACCATCTTTGCTTGATATGTGTCATAAGTCTTTTTCATTCTGTAGGCTTCTCTCTGAGAGATAATGTTACTTAGGGATAAATATCTACATTTACCCTGATTTATGTCTGATTTTTCAAGGAAACTCCTAGATACCTCCATTTTTCTTACGCATGGATGTAAAGCTGAGGGAAAAGAAGGGAAAAGGAATGGTCAACTAACCACAGAGGCTAAAACAGACAGCTTTCTAGCCCTGGCACACCATTACTGTCCTGTGTAACCTTGAACCAAGTACTTAACATCTCTGAGTTTGTGTCTTCATTTGTCAAAAGAAACAAACTTTTGGTAAGCAACGCAAGAAATTATTCAACACTCATTCTGTGAATATAAAGACCCGAGAAAGGACGGAGTATCCTGCTTTGTCTTTAGCTACAGCCTGACGAGAAAGAAATGGACATAAACCTAAAAATATGAGAAGGATTTGGGAGTGTATTTGAAAATCTAAGCCTTCGATTTTCAAAACTGGCTGAGTAATCATGCAGGGAATGTCATAAAGATAGATTCCTGGGCCCCAACTGCAGAGCTGGTGGTATGGGGTGGTGTTTGAAATATATATAAAATATTCTTTTTATTCCCCCCTCCACCTTCATTGATATATAATGGACATGTAGCACTGTGTAAGTTTAAGGTGTACAGATGGTGATTTGATACACCTGTATCCTGAAAGATGATTACCACTATAACATTAGCTACCACCTCCATCCTGTCACATAATTACCATTTGCTTTTTGTGGTGGGGATATTTAAGATCCACTCTCTTAGTAACATCCAAGTACATGATACAGTAGTATTAGCTATAATCACAATCCGGTACATTAGATCCCCAATTTGCTAATCTTACAACTGTAATTTTTACTCTTTGACCGATATACTTCCCATTTCCCCCACCCCCAATCCTTGGTAACCACCACTCTATTTTCTGTTTCTCTGAGTTTGACTTTTTCAGATGGAATATTTTAAAAGTTCAAGATAAATAAGCCTAATCTGCTTAAACAGATCTGGTTTACTCCCTTATTTCATTCATTATATCTTTCCTGAGGGCTGATGAAACCAAACAAGAACTCCCTAAACACAGTTTCCAGTGCCACAACATAAGGGACTAGGGGCAATACCAGAGATTTGCCACCTGGTTCCTCTATGTCCCACGTTTGTGCACCATTGAGTCAGCATTGGGCAGTGACCCTGTTATTGACGGAGTTAAGGAGATTCCTGGGCTCCTACATTGCATGTTGAGTCACATGCCTGCTCTGGGAGGAGTCTCTGTCTTGATTCACCCATTTCCACTGGAAATAAGCCAGTGCAGCTGAAAGCAGTGTTTTACAGGAATATATAAAATAACATCAGCTGTAACAGCCTTGGTAAGAATCTGCTATAGTAAGCCTTACTCTGATTTTTCAGAAACACTACCAAGTTCGTAGTTTGTAATGGGCATAATACACTGTGCTTTTTGATTGTAAATAAAAGCAAGGAGTCAGACTACAGAAAGTGAAGTCTGGTTGGGTCAAAAAACAGGTGAATAATTTTTTACTTGCAATTTGATTAAAAATGAAGTAGCATTTCTATGAAATTCAAGCTTTGTCCCTTGTCAGCTCTCGGTGATGTCAAAAAGCTTGAATGCAAGCTGGTACAGCCACTCTGGAAAACAGTATGGAGGTTCCTCAAGATGTAAAAAATAGAGCTACCCTACAACCCAGCAATTGCACTACTGGGTATTTACCCCAAAGATACAGACGTAGTGAAAAGAAGGGGCAGATGCACCCCAATGTTCATAGCAGCAATGTCCACAATTGCCAAACTGTGGAAGGAGCCGAGATGTCCATCAACAGATGAATGGATAAAGAAGATGTGGATCATATATACAATGGAATATTATTCAGCCATCAGAAAGGATGAATACCCACCATTTACATTGACATGGATGGAACTGGAGGGGATTATGCTAAGTGAAATAAGTCAATCAGAGAAAGACAATTATCATATAGTTTCACTCATATGTGGAATATAAGGAATAATGCAGAGGATCATAGGGGAAGGGAGAGAAAATTGAAGGGGAAGAAATCAGAGAGGGAGACAAACCATGAGAGACTCTTGACTCTGGGAAACTGGGGGTTGCAGAAAGGGAGGTGGATGGGGGGGATGGGGTAACTGGGTCATGGGCATTAAGGAGGGCACATTATATGATAAGCATTGGGTGTTATATGCAGCTAATAAAATCATTGAACATTACATAAAAAACAATGATGTACTATATGTTGGCTAATTGAATTTAAATTAAAAAAAAGATGCCATTATTTTTCTTGGTCTGGATTCTTCCTTCTCTCCCATATTCTCTTTGCTTAACCTGTGTCTTTGTACTCCCAGAGGTTAGAGCGGAATGGCATGTCACAGGTAAATAATCGATCTTATCAACTGGTGCGTTTGTGGTGGATACTGGAAAAACTGATATTTTTTGATGAGAATTTATAGCTCAGAAAGCAAAGTACTTGGTTGAATAATATAAACAGTCCTGAGTTTATAGGAGTTTTCGTCTTTCAGTTGAACCATGTTTAAGAAGTAGGAACACACGGGGCGCCTGGGTGGCACAGCGGTTGGGCGTCTGCCTTCGGCTCAGGGCGTGATCCCGGCGTTATGGGTTCGAGCCCCACATCAGGCTCCTCTGCTATGAGCCTGCTTCTTCCTCTCCCACTCCCCCTGTTTGTGTTCCCTCTCTCGCTGGCTGTCTCTACCTCTGTCAAATAAATAAATAAAATCTTTAAAAAAAAAAAAAAGAAGTAGGAACACATGCATTGTACATTAGTATAGCAAGTGAGTTACTTGTTTAATTAATAACCTGTCTTGTTTCAAAACTATTTATGATATTTACTGTACAAGTATATCTACTCTTTGAAAGTCTTTGGACTGCTTTGAATGACAAGTATAATATAAATAAAAAGCAGTAGTATTACATTTATCACTCTTAACCTCAAAGAATAGGATAAAAGACCCTCCACAGAATACAAACATGAAAACGGCGAGCTCTTGGCCAGCGCCTCACTATGACCCCCAAAGCACTGCCGGATCATCACATGGTCATTTTACTTCAAACTGACGAACCAGTGTTAAGATTTTGGGATTTCTATTGATGTTATTTTATTTTTTATTTTTATTATAATAATGTTTTTATTATATTATGTTAGTCACCATACTCTATTGATTTTAAATAACAGATCTCCTTTATATCATCGCGTGGTAGATTTTTTTTTTCCCTAAATCACTCTTTCTTCCACCAAAGACGTGGTGGAGGAAGATGTTGAGTTTCAGGATCTCACGATGGCTTATGCAACATGTATACCATAAAACACCAGCAAGGCAGGCTTTTGTGGCTGTCTAGAGTTGTGTTAATCTAAGTCACCGTATGTTTTAGCTCAAAGAATTTCTCAGGTAGCACAGTTGGCTGGATTCACATAATTGTTCTTTGTGAAAACACGGGAGATGCAAATCGTTGTATTAGAGATTGTTCTGTTTGAACACTTGCTCCTCTCCATGAATTCAGGAGCTACACTGGCATAGCCCCAAACTGCTTACTTATTAAAGGTGCGCACTGTTCTGAAATTGCTACCATTGATCTTTAATCCATTGAACACCAACATTCAGGTCTCGGTTATCAGAAATATTGCCTTACTCCATAAACATTGCCTTGGCATTTGAAACAAAATTACCTTTGGCCCTTTCACAGATGAGCCTCAGATTTGGCTGCCACAGGGCTCCCTCTGGAGGTCAGCAGAGTCCAAGGTCAGTTAGCAAAATAGCCTTGGCCTCAGCGCAAAATAAACCCATGTCTTTTCATCTAATGCCTACGGAATGGGATCTTGTATTTGTGAGCTCAGGAAACAATTATCTGTGTCTGAGGTTGAAGGAAAGTTACCTGATTATTCTCCTGTGGGTGAAATTTGATTGTTGCTGTGCTCTGGTATTTAATCTCTGTAGCTTTACATTTTTTCTACCTTTATCGAAGACTTTCAGCCAAAGTGAAAACAAGACAAAATAAAACCAAGGGCAGAAAAATGCCGAGTTTTATTTTGTTTGTTTTAAGTGGCAAGGAAACACAAAGTATGATGGTTCTGGTTCCATAACGTCCCCCATCTGGGTAGGATCAAATGATCCTACAGGGTCTGAATTCCACCTAAAAGTGTTTGAAGTTCACGGGCATGGGGTCAATGGGTTTGCAGCAGAACTGAACTCTGAAGGTAAACATTCATTAGCTGGGATCATTTCCAAAGTAAAGCAAACTAAATTGCATCAGACCAAACCTTTGTTACTTGATAGGAATTTGCATTCACAGGAATAAAATAATAACCGAACTATGTTTCTCCCTTCCCACCTCCCTTGTACCTTCCTTCCTTCATTAGTTAGCTTGTTGGTTCCTTCCTTCGTTTCTCCTTTTTCACTCTTTTTCTCTACTTCTTCTTTCACTCATTTTCTTTTATGTTAATTAGGTGGCATAAAATATAATTTTGATATATTGAAAATGAAATTTTATGTCTGGAATTTGCTTCAAAATAGTTTGAGTGAGGAAGATATGGAAGGTATAGATGACATAGGACATGCCATAAATTCTACTGTATTTTAACCAGTGGCTGTAGGAGGGGCACCTGGGGAAAACAAAGTCACTTCCCTTTGTTGAAACAAAACTAAAACTTGAAGAAATGTATTTTCGTTCAGTAAAAATGGGATAGAATCCTAATGTCCCTAGCCATAAGGGACCAGTTCCACTGAGAAGTGAACACTGGCAACTCAAAATTTTGAAAACATCTGGGGTTAGAAAAATTGGCCTTCTGTTAATTGGCAAGTGTTCCAGTGGGACTCTGTTTTTGTTGGGATGTGTTATGTTGTAAGTACATATACATGCACCAGAATCTCTGCTGAGTTTATAAGGTTCAGAAAAGATGGTTGATAAAATCTTGGGGTTTTTTGTTTGTTTGTTTTTTAAAAGATTATTTATTTATTTGAGAGAAAGAGATAAAGAGAGAGCAGGAGGGAGAGGGAGAGAGAATCTGAAGAAGACTCCACACTGAGTATAGAGCCTGATGCAGGGCTTGATCCGGGCACTGAAAGATCATGACCTGAGGGGTAACGAAGAGTCAGACACTCAACCAACTGAGCCACCCAGGTGCCCTCAATAAATCTTGCTTTTTGTTGGTTTATCTCAATAAAAGCTCTCTGGGGTCCCTTTTATGAGGGCACTATTCCCATTCAGGAGGGTTTCTTCCTCATGACCACATCACCTCCTAAAAGCCCCACTTAACACCCTCCCATTTGGAGGTTAAGATTTCAACATATGAATTTGGGGTGGGGGGAGGACACAAACATTCAGTCCACAACAGGTTGCATTTTCAAGGATGGAAGAGAGTTTTCAATCTAAATTCAGCAACTTGGTGGGGCATTGAGGACAAAATATCTATGAGCTTTTTATATTCCCACATATATGACTTCAGAGGCACGTTCACAATAGTCAATAAATATCAACTAACATTTTCTGTAGAACTACAACAACTTCTTGCCTCCCAAACCACACACACACACACACACACACACACACACACACACACAGCTGATCTCCCTGGTATTCATGACTGGCATGTGAAGATCAGGTGTTGCAGCTCAGATATTGATCTTCAACGTCAAATAACAACAGCACCCAGTGAGCTGTAGTGTGGAAGCTCCCTGAAGTTAAGTCAGTACCAGGGCCACTGAAGCCACTCCTTTGTGGTTCAGTGAGGACACAGAGCGGCTGAGCTTGAAAAGGATGGAAAGGATGTGTTCATGTATCCATGAAAAGGATGGAAGGATCAGAATACAGGATCTTGCTCATTGTCTCAGGGGTCCAATGGGGTAAAACAAGAAAGGTTAAATCATGTAAGAATCGGCATTCTACTTCCGATTCTTTAAAATGTCTTTCAATTAGGAGAAGCTCAGAACTCTCCCAGGAACTCTGAAGCCTAGATTTAAGTGTTATTGGCATGATTAGATAAAACTCCTGGTATGTTTTCATGGATATTACACATATGAGCAGAGTCAGCAAACATATACTTCCTTGTCAGCTTCCCTAAGTAAACCCGTGTAGCTATCTATCAATCCTAAATAACCATTTAAAGAAGACAATAGAGAAGAGATGACTTAAACTTACTACAGAAAAGATTAATCAAAATAAGAAGCTGAACACACACTTCAAAATGCTTTCAGGGGCACCTGAGTGGCTCAGTCAGTTAAGCTGACCTTCAGCTCCCAGGGTCCTGGGATTGAGCCCTGTTTTGGGCTCCCTGCTCAGTGGGGAGTCTGCTTCTCCCTCTGCTGCTCCCCCTGCTTGTGCATGCTCTCTCTCTCTCTTATTCTCTCTCAAATAAATAAACAAAAATCTTTAAAAAGTACATTCAGATGATATGAAAAGTTATACAAAAGGATAAATAAAAAATATACGTGATGTTGATTAAAAAGTTATCTTTATCTGTGTGCCATCATTGGATGAGAAATTTTGAGGACTTACAAGAGGATAAAAAAGAGGGGGGAGGGATAGTCCAAGATGGCAGAGGAGAAGGAGACCTTAGTTTCGTCTGGTCCCAGGAATTCAGCTAGATAGCTATCAAATCATTCTGAACACCTACAAACTCAACTGGAGATCTAAGAAAAGAATAGCTGCAACTCTACAATCATGAGGGGAGAATTTGAGAGATAAATGATACCATAAAGTGAAACAATAGTAGAATAATTGAGATCCCAGAAGAAGAGGAAAGGGGGGGGGGACAGAAGGTATATTGGAGCAAATTATAGTGGAGAATTTCCCTAATCTGGGGAAGGAAATAGGCATTCAAGTCCAGCAGGCCCAGAGAACCCCCCTCAAAATCAATAAAAATAGGTCAACAACTTGATGTGTAATAGTGAAACTTGCAAATCTCAGAGACAAAGAGAAAATCCTGAAAATCTGGACAAAGAATCTGTAATCTACAATGGTAGAAATATTAGACTGGCAGCAAACCTATCCACAGAGACCTGGCAGGCCAGAAAGGACTGGTATGATATATTCAAGGTGCTAAATGAGAAAAATATGCAGCCAAGAATACTTTATCCAGCAAGGATGTCATTCAAAATAGAAGGAGCAATAGAAAGTTTCCAGGACAAACAGAAACTAAAAGAATTTGTTATCACTAAACCAGCCCTGCAAGAACAATTAGAGGGAATCCTTTAAGCAAAAAAAAAGAGCCTAAAAGTAACATAGATCAGAAAAGAACAGAGACAATATACAGAAACAGTGACTTTACAGGTAATACAATGTCACTAGATTCATATCTTTTAATAGTTACTCTGAATGTAAATGGCTAAATGCCCTAATCAAAAGACACAGGGTATTAGATTGGATTACAAAAGTAAGACCCATCGATATGCTGTCTGTAAGAGACTCATTTTAGACCCAAAGACACATCCAGATTGAAAGTGAGGGGGTGGAAAACCATTTATCATGCTAATGGACATCAAAAGAAAGCTGGGATAGCAATCCTTATAACAGACAAATTAGATTTTAAACCAAAGACTGTAATAAAATATGAGGAAGGACACTATATCATAATTAAATGATATCTATCATCTATCCAACTAGCAGATATAACAATTGTAAATATTTATGCCCCTAACATGGGAGCAACCAACTATATAAACCAATTAATAACAAAAGTAAAGAAACACATTGATAATAATACAATAATAGTAGGGGACTTTAACATCCCACTCAGTGCAATGGACAGATCATCTAAGGAGAAGATCAACAAGGAAACAAGGGCTTTGAATGACCCACTGGACCAGATGGACTTCACAGATATATTCAGAGCATTCCATCCTAAAGCAACAAAATACACATTCTTTTCAAGTGCACATGGGACATTCTCCAGAATAGATCACATACTGAATCACAAATCAGGTCTCAACTGAGATCATTCCCTGCATATTTTCAGACCACAATGCTTTGAAACAAAAGACTGGGATCATTCCCTGCATATTTTCAGACCACAATGCTTTGAAACTTGAACTCAATCACAAGAGGAAATTAGGAAAGAACTCAAATACATGGAGGCTAAAGAGCATCCTACTAAAGATTGAATGGGTCAACCAGGAAATTAAATAAGAATTTAAGAAATTCATAGAAACAAATGAACTAACAAAACTGAAAAAGGAAGAGATAGAAAACCTGAACAGACCCATAGCCAGCAAGCAAATTGAAGCAGTAATCAAAAATCTCCCAACAAACAAGAGTCCAGGGCCAGATGACTTTGCAGGGGAATTCTTCCAAACATTTAAAGAAGAATTAATACCTATTTTCTGAAGCTGTTTCAAAAAATAGAAATGGAAGGAAAACTTACAAACTTTTTCTATGAGGCCAGCATTACCTTGATACCAAAACCAGACAAAGACCCCACTAAAAAGGAGAATTACAGATCAATATCCCTGATGAACATGGATGCAAACAGACCAATATCCCTGATGAACATGGATGCAAACAATCTCACCAAGAGACTAGCTAATAGGATCCAACAGTACATCAAAAGGATTATTCACCAGGACCAAGTGGGATTTATTCCTGGGCTGCAAAGGTGGTTCAACATCCACGAATCAATCAATGTGATACACTACATTAATAAAAGAAAGGGCAAGAACCATATGATCCTCTCAATAGATGCAGAAAAAGCATTTGGCAAAGTACAGCGTCCTTTCTTGATTAAAACTCTTCACAGTGAGGGGATAGCGGGAACATACCTTAATATCATAAGAGCCATATAGTAAAAGCCCACAGTGAATATCATTCTCAATGGGGAAAAATCAAGAGCTTTTCCCCTAAGGTCAGGAACACAGGAGGGATATCCACTATCACCACTGTTGTTCAATATAGTGCTAGAAGTCCTAGGCTTAGCAATCAGAAAACAAAAAGAAATAAAAGGCATCTGAATCAGCAAAGAAGAAGTCAAACTCTCATTGTTCTCAGATAACATGATACTCTATGTGGAAAACTAAAAAGATTCCACCCCAAAATTGCTAGAACCCATACAGGAATTCAGCAATGTGGCAGGATATAAAATCAATGCACAGGAATCAGCTGCATTTCTATACACTAACAATGGGACAGAAGAAAGAGAAATTAAGGCATCAATCCCATTTACAATTGCGCCCAAAACCGTAAGATACCTAGGAATAAACCTAACCAAAGAGGCAGAAGATCTGTACTCAGAAAAGTATAGAACATTCATGAAAGAAGTTGAGGGAGACACAAAAAAATGGAAAAATATTCTATGCTCATTGATTGAAAGAATAAATATTGTTAAAATGTCTATGCTACCTAGAGCAATCTGTACATTCAAAGCAATCCCTATCAAAATACCATCAACTTTTTTCACAGAGCTGAAACATATAATCCTAAAATTTGTATGGAACCAGAAAGGACCCTGAATAGCCAAAGGAATGTTGAAAAAGAAAACTGAAGCTGGTGGCATCACAATTCTGGACTTCAAGCTCTATTACAAAGCTATAATCATCAAGACAGTATGGTACTGGCACAAAAAAACCCAAACACATAGATCAATGGAACAGAATAAAGAACTCAGAAATGGACCCTCAACTCTATGGTCAACTAATCTTTGACAAAGCAGGAAAGAATGTCCAATGGAAAAAAGTCTCTTCAACAAACGGTGTTGGGAAAATTGGACAGCCATATGCAGAAGAATGAAACTGGACCATTTCCTTACACCATACACAAAAATACTCAAAATAGATGAAAGACCTAAATGTGAGACAGGAATCCATCAAAACCCTAGAGGAGAACACAGGCAGCAACCTCTTGGATCTCGGTGACAGCAGCTTCTTGCTAGACACATTTCCAAAGGCAAGGGAAACAAAGGCAAAAATGAACAATTGGGACTTCATCAAGATAAAAATCTTTTGCACAGCAAAACCAAAAGACAACCTACAGAATGGGAGAAGATATTTGTAAATGTCTTATCAGATAAAGGGCTAGTATCCAAAATCTATAACGAACTTATCAAACTCAATACCCAAAGAGCAAACAATCCAATCAAGAAATGGGCAGAAGACATGAACAGACATTTCTCCAAAGAAGTCATCCAAATGGCCAACAGACACATGAAAAAATGCTCATCATCAGTCAGCATCAGGGAAATACTAATCAAACCACAATAAGATACCACCTCACACCTGCCAGAATGGCTAAAATTCACAAGTCAGGAAACGACAGATGTTGGCGTGGATGCAGAGAAAGGGGAACCCTCTTACACAATTGGTGGGAATGCAAGCTGGTGTAGCCACTCTGGAAAACAGTATGGAAGTTCCGCAAAAAGTTGAAAGTAGAGCTACCCTACAACTCAGCAATTGCACTACTGGGTGTTTACCCCAAAGATACAAATGTAGTGATTCAAAGGAACAACTGCATCCCAATGTTTTTAGTAGGAATGTCCACAATAGCCAAACTATGGAAAGAGCCCAGATGTCCATCGACAGATGAATGGATAAAGAAGATGTGGTACATATATATACAATGGAATACTACTCAGCCATCAAAAAATGAAATCTTGCCATTTGCAAAGATATGGATGGAACTAGAGTGTATGATGCTAAGCGAAATGAGTCAATCAGAAAAAGACAATTATCATACATATCTCACTCATATGTGGAATTTAGGAAAAAAAACAGAGGATCACAGGGGAAGAGGAAAGACAAAACAAGATTAAATCAGAGAGGGAGACAAACCATAAGAAACTCTTAATCATAGGAAACAGAGGGTTGCTGGAGGGGACAGGGGTGAGGGGATGGGGTGTCTTGGTGATGGACATAAAGGAGGACATGTGATGTAATGAACACAGGGTATTATATAAGACTTATGAATCACTGACCTCTACCTCTGAAACCAATAATACATTATATGTTAATTAATTGAATTTAAATAAAAAATAATGAAAATTTTTAAAAAGGAAAAAAAATAAATAAAAAGGAGATGGAATCTGGAACAATAGAGTGGAATAAACCATAGTAAGAAAAGAAGTTTGGTGTCAACAAAGATGAATAACATGGGAAATCATCATATATTAATAAAAAAACTGCATGTGGAACAGTAGAATTTATTCACAAGATAAATCCTGACAATTTAAGAATGTGAGTTATCTACCTAGAAAAGTCTTTTAAACAGGGACCAGAAAGAGAAGTAGAGCTGAAAGTGCCATATGACTGCCCCCCTTCCACTAGCCACATGGAAAGAGACTGGAGAGAAAAGTAGATCTTCTCAGGGAAGACATGTGCTAAAGCCTTCCACAGCCCAAGTCCTGGTTTGTGGTAATTGGAGGATGTCTTCGGGATGACTGTCTGCTTTATATCCATGAACCCAAAAGTCTGTCAATACAACCAGTGCACTTACACAAAGCATGAAATCAACCCTTAGGAGATGCCTGCTGGGGAACAAGCCCCACATGGCCGCGGAGGAAAACCCTGCTAACTTCCATACAAGTCAACCTAAATCTTCACTCCTAAATGTAAATGGCCAATGCAAGATCATCAGATATTTGAGGAAAAGCAATAAAGGAAAGGAAAAGGACCAGATGCTCAAACAGAACAGATGACCCTAGGGAAAAAACATAGAAGTAATGCAGAAAATCAAAGAGAACTTTAAAAAAAAATTAAATTAGCATCCTCAGAACAGAAACGATATCACATCCATAATGTAAGAACAGGTTGCCATACAAAAGTGAGCTACCAGGGCTCTAGAAAAATTCTTGGAAATAAAAAATATGATTGCCAAAAATACCCCACACCTCATTTAATAAATGAACTAAATAATGAACATAATTAAAGGTAGAATTAGTCATATAGAAGGTAAAGTTAAGGAAATTTCAGTATGCAGAACAAAAAAGTAGACAAAAATTGTGAACAAGCTGAAACATGAAAAATCCATCCAGAAGTCCATGTACGCCTCAACTTACTAGCTGTGACCTTGGGCAAGTTGCATAATGCTAACATCCAGCTTTAAGTGTGTGTTTACTGTTTGCCAGCCCTGTTCTAAGTCCTTACACATGTTAACCCATCTAATCCACTCGGCAGTCCTCCGCAGGCTATCTTTCCATTTGCCACCATCTCCTACATCCTTAATCATCCTTCATTCGAGGAGCTGGATGCTCTGTAGTATTTCTACCTGATAATTAATGTTTTTATAAAGTTCCAAGTAAGGGACATAGAGAACCCACAACCTACCTTTCATCCTCTCCTTTCAAATGTTGGCCAGGGATGCCCTCTCTGCCTTTCTGCAAAGATCGTGGCACCCATGGTGGAGACAAAACACAGAAGCCACCAGTCACCCAGCCAAGAAGTGTTGGAGGCAAGAAACACGTTGGAGGCAGTGGTAATGCACGGACATGTGGTTTTGCTCCAAGCAGAGCTTCAAATAATACTGAATTAACAATCAACCTCTAAAAAATAAGAGAGACCTGTAGATGTCATATAAAATTCTAAATTTCAGTTTCTTGTGACAAATTTTGTCTTCAAAAAAAGGTAACAAGTGTGTTAGTTAGGATAGGCTGTTGTAATAAATAGGCTCTAACTTACAGTGCCTCAAAGAAGATAGAAATTTCTTTCCTGTGTAATAGTCCAGAGATGAGCGGGTGGGCCAGTCTAGGTAGGTGGCTTTATATGAGATCATCCAGGATCTCTGGTGCCTTCTATTTTGTTGTTCCAAAAGAAAAACATTTTTATTTACTATCTCTGATCTTAGAAAAAACTACTTTTGCCAGAAAACAAATTCCTTGCCTTTCTGTAGGTATTCAGCAATGGAATGAATGAAGGCAAATTTAAATCTCCAGCACCTTGCAGATAATGAACAGAAATTTCAAAGCACTTTCATAAAGCACTGTTTTGAAGATAATAAAGAAACAATAAAACGAAACAAAAACTAATGAAAAGTCCTTTACAGACCATTATATGTGACCTATAGTGATGTGCATGGTACTAAAAAAGGAGAGAAAACATGCAAGGCTCCTTCTTCATTAGTACACAGAAGCATCATCTCTACTCCACTGCAAATGTCAGTCACTTAGTCCCTCAATTTTCTTATTCGCTCTCTCTGTAGCAGATGTGGTTGAGTGCCTGTCCAGCAGCCATTTCCTCCCTCCTTTTCGTTGACAACGCTTTAATCTAGTGCAGCCACGTGCCTTGGGAGAGGTGGGTCTCACCCCTATCATCAAGGACTGGTCTGAATCAGCACAAAGACCCCACTCTCCTCACATTAAAGATTCTGAGAAAATAACTGTTCTGTGTCACAGCCTTGTTCTAATTTGTACCATGTCAATTGGCTTTTATAACAAACAGAAAAAGTCCTGATAAAAGATGAAGTATTTAGCATTGTCACTTCCAGGAGAGAGGTCATTCCATCCACACCGACTGGCGCGGTGCCATCCCTGCAGCTGCCTCACCTTCCACGCTGACACCGCTGAGAGCAGCAGGATGCTTGGCCTCGGAAACCACACATGCTTTGCCAATATCAATACAGTACTTGCTCGGCTCTGACCTTTCTGCATCTCTGTTCCTCTTCTTAACACTGCATTTAGCAGTCGCTGGTATAGGAATCTATAGCCGACAAAGACTCACCTGGGCTTTTTGTGCTCTGTGCTCTCTCCCCAAACTGCCCTTTCTTTTGCCTATTCATTTGTCAAGCATCAAGATCAAGTGTCTTCTGGGTGAAAGATTCCCTGGCCCCACCTTCTTCTGGATACAGTTAATCATGCTCTCTTCTGGGCTAGAACTGTATTTTGGATATATTTCTATTATTGAATATACATATTTCCTGATAATTATCTGTACACATATATTTCTTCCCACGAAGACATGAGTGCATTGGACCTAATATATGGTGCTTTTAAATTAGGAATAAAGGACAGAAAGGAAAGCGGACAATAAGAGAGAAGGGAGGGAAGGATGGAGGAAGGGAAGAAAGTAATATGTTAGGGTTTCTTTCTTTTTTCTCAATGAGACCATGATGAAATAACCAACTTGTGGCATGTTTAGATCTTAGCAGATTGTTCCCCAAATTGGGAAAATGTCTGCTCTATCCATGGTTAATAAACCAAATGGAGAAAATTGCAGTAATTTTTTTTAAATAGTTGGGGAAAATAGATTCATTAAGTGGTCGACATCTCGAATAAATAAAAAGAATAAAGTGCTACTGACCTACGAACCAATGGCAGACTTTAATACTGTTAAATGAGCTCAAGATCATTAAATTGGAACGGCTCTGAGATCAGGCAGGCCTGCTGGAACTGGGGCTTCCCCCTTTGCTAACTGTACGATCTCGAGCAACTTTTCATCTTCCAGCTTCCATTTCTGCATCACGGAAAAATGAGTGCAGTAATACCTATATTATAAGATTAATACGCAGTCTCTAGTAGATGAGATAACAGTACCTAGCTCAATGCTGGGCACAAACTGTTTAGATGTTAGCATCTTTCCACGCATAGCAAGCACTGACTTAGAATATATATATACTTCTTACCGTATATATCTGGTAAGAACAACCCACTTGTTCTTTTTTTTTTTTTAAGATTTTATTTATTTATTTGAAAGAGAGAGACAGCCAGTGAGAGAGGGAACACAAGCAGGGGGAGTGGGAGAGGAAGAAGCAGGCTCCTAGCAGAGGAGCCTGATGTGGGACTCGATCCCATAATGCTGGGATCACGCCTTGAGCCAAAGGCAGATGCTTAACGACTGCGCCACCCAGGCGCCCCCAAACCACTTGCTCTTGTGCATCTGGTTTGTTACCATATATATATATGATAAGGACAAACCACTGTTCTGCTTTGTTTAGGATGAGTCAATTCTCTACAGAATGAACGTTCTTGGGCAAATTGATAAATTTGAGTTACCGAATTTGAGCCCTGTGGATTGCAGGGGTCTCGACAAGAGGACATCAAGGTTTTCTGTGGACAGGGACCATGTCTAACTCAACTTTGGGTCCCAAGTGTGGGGCACAGGGACCGGCACACCTCAGGTGGCAATGAGTTTCATTGGCAGAATGAGTTCATGAAATCACGCTCAAGGTCTTATCTGAGCCAAACCGCTAAAATTTATATCAACAGCAGAGCCCAGAACTCTTGGCAGGACTTTTTTCTGATGACATCTTTTTAAAGTGCATAATATCAAGCAGAAAAGCAGTAGAGCTTCATTCTTCCTTAACTTTCTCACATTCCCATTTTCTCTCAGTGCAAGGAAACCTTTTTCAGCTCGATGGCTGAGAGACAACCAGCCTTTCAGCTGTGGGGATTTTCCAGTTGCACGAGAGAGCTTCATCAGAAACCATCTCCACTCTTGCCCTCAACACCTCCCCCCAAGAAATAAACACAGATATTTTTGCTTTTTCTTTTTCCAACTCTATTATTATGGGTTGTGAAATGCATTTTTAAAATTATGTCATTTTTATGATTTACAAAGTTCTAAATGAAATACTATTTACAATCACACAAAGCACTAAGATGTTAACTAGATATGATGGAAAGAGGGAGATAGCTGCCCAGTGTGAACTGAAGAGGAGAACCCCACTGGGAGTCAACTAACATGATTTGTTTAGTCAGCGTTTGGCAGACCCAGTAAATTACAGACATAGCAGATACCAAGTGGAATTATCTGCAATGCATTTTAGACAGCCAGCCATGCTTGGGATAAGAAATAGTGTTTAATCTAAGGGAATTAGTGTTATGAAATAGAGTAAAGTATGTCTGTCTAAAAACTATTATATAAAAATATATGGTTTTTCCTCTTTGAAGCTCATGTGAAACAAACTTTATAAGCGTCATTTTGAGTTTAAAAGTAGGCAAGCATTTTGTAGTTTAAAAGAGACTGAAACTGACAGAAAATGATGGTACCTGAATTGTTTAGCAGAACAGGGCAGAGATTTCTGAAAAAGTCCTTGTATATTTGGGAAACTGGCTCACAGACTGTGGAGTCAACCTGGTGTTNCCTGGTGTTAAATCCAAAAAAAAAAAAAAAAAAAAAAAAAAGTCATGAACGTCATGAAAAACTGATGTCCTCCAACCCCCAATGTGGTATCAAGCCGGGTCCATCACAGCCAGGTGGTGAAAGTCCTTGGATGGCTTCAAAATGGCAATCCACAAGTCTTACTTTCTCCCCCCTTGCAACGAACCCCTTCCTGGGAGAACTGCTGATGCGTAGGCTCCGTGAGGACCAGCGAGGTGTGAGACAAAAACTATGGAGCAAATCAGAAGTGAATTCGATGCCTCACTCCACCGCTAGAGGGTGGTCTACAGAGAGATTCCAGAGAAAGTCTGGGGGAGACTTCTCGAAGAGATCTTGGAACGTTAGAGTTGAAAGCTTCTTTCTTTCCCTATCCTCCCACTCTTAAGAAGGGGGAGCACTCGCGGTGGTTTCCTATAAAGAGGATCCCCAGAGAACAGCCTGGGAAGTTCAGGGATACATCTGAACATAGAAGATGGTACCATTTTCTCATCTGGAATGTGCTGAGTGGCAGAACCCGCGCGCACATCCGGGGCTGCCAGGGTACAGGCAGAGGGATAAGAAAGGGGACAGGACAAGTCAGGAAGAGCCACAAATTCCCTCCCAGAGTTCCATGGAGCCAAGATGGTCCTAACAGGGAGTCCAAGCTTCCCAGGGCCCCAGAGGTCCCATAAGACGGTCAAAAGCACCGATTGGCTTACTAAGAAACCCTCATTCCCCAGAGACAAAAGAAGCAAAGGTTTCAGTACCAGCCCCAGTCTCAGGCAAGAGGAACCCCTCAGGATCTGAGGTCAGAGGTGGCGCAGACCAACGTAAAACCCTCAAGATTTGCTCTCCGATGCTCTTCAGGCCTCGGGGAAAGCTGCCCGACTCCCTTAGATACTCTGAACAAAAGGCAATTGTGTCCACAGCCGGGAAGGTCTGTGGTCTGCGCTTATGCGGAGGCTGCTTGGGAGTGTGGGGAGGATTATAGCAGTGCATTTGGTGAAAACACTTTGGGGAGAAAAAACCAAATTAATTAACTTGTAAAACCTTCCTCTCAAATAGGTACATACAGAAATTTCTTTTATAATGAAATAGCAATTCCCTCATTGTGCCAACTCTCCGGTTTTTTTTTTTCTCTTAATTTTTTGTTTATACTTCCAGAGGTGCTCATGAATTTGCCCACTAGTTTCAAAGCTAACCTGATAGCTGAGAAATAATCACAGCATTGCTCATATTATCCTTAAGTGTATGTGTATTGTAGGTCTAACGTAGCAGGCATGAAGCACGATTACTTTTCTTTATATTGGCAATTATATGGACACTAAATTTTAGAATTACAAATAGTTCTGTTTCTATAAAAATATTTAATTAGAATTAAAAATTTTTTAATTTTCAGTTTTAATGGAATCACTTTGATTTAAAATTTTGTGAAATATGAACTGATATTCATTATAATTTCTAGTTTGCCTTTTAATTTTAATAAATAATTTAAAATATTTTAGAAGAAATCTTACATAACAACCTAGGGAAAACAATTTCATTTGTTTACATTTACTTTAAATTTTCCTAAAACTTCATCCAAATTTTATACAGTTTGAATATAATTACATTTTCCTTTTTACTCTATGTGTTCCCTAGTGAACACAAGTTATGTGTGAAAGTTTTGATTATATCACCATAATTAGTGGCTTTACTTGAAATGACAGCTCAAAAATTTAGATTCCAGGAAACAAATATGTACTAATTTCTGAACTATTACTCATCCTAACTTTGCCATCCCATCAGGATACTGCCGGGTGTGTATGACACGAATTAAATTCAATCGTATTCAACTGATATTTTGCTAACTCTCAGCTTTATGTATATTTTTCTGATTTTTCCTTACTAAGTTTATATTTCAGGTTAGGAGGATAGAACATATTTCATTTGGCAATTTATTAACCTGATTTATAACTCTTAACTATATAGATTTAAGGTATGTGTGCCTCCATTTGCCTCAGGCCTTCTGAAGGTTGGGTGGGCATGAAGGGACCCCACAAGCAGAGATCCAGGGTAGATCAGCACTCTGGGATTAAAGCAGAAGCAAACTGCAGGATGCCAGGAACATTCATGGACTGCTGAGCCAGCAGGAAGGTACCCACAACCAGACTGGGTGATGACATGAGCATCTGGCATCAGCAGAGAAGTGACTGTAACCAGCTCTTCAGTGTCCTGTCCACTGACCTGTATCAGTCAGCTCACGCTTCCTGACATCATCTCCTTGCTGCTTTCACAAAAGTCAAGCATGAGATTTCTTCCCTGGAAATTCAGCAAGAGTAGGGAGTGAAAGCAATTTGGAGCAAAGATATTGAACTTGATCATGATTGAAATGGTTTGGCCTGACTTTGACTACGGATATGCTAAATTAGATGTATGCCCACCTGATCTCACTAAATTGTATTGTCCTGCTGCAGAATAGAAATGGGGGCTTGCAACAGGAAAATGGGCACCAATACCAAAATAAAGGGAGTATCATATTTGCCAATGTTTGACTTCGCATTTTTCTAATACGTATCTCCTACTGGTAGCATCTTACTGGAGAATAGGACATCTTTTGAATGGGAGAGACTAACAAAGATAAAAAGGTGGGGATTATTAATTTCTTGGCTTGACACAGTAATTTGTAACCCTAGCTGTACAATAGACTTGCCTAAGAGCTTTAAAAATATTCCAATTTCCTTCCTCACCTCAGAGTAATTGAGTCTGAATTGCTGGGTATAGGGTTTAGCTATATATATTTAAAAACAACTCAAGTGATTCTAAGGAGCAGTCAGGGTTGTAACCCACAAAGCAGGTATCTTCCTGGTCAATTCTTTGTGTCTGTGTTCCAAAATCCTGGCAGATTCACCAGTTAATGCCGTACTGTTTCTTCTCTCCCTTCTATGTTGTCATGGTCCAAGATCCTGCCAACTGATTAGGTCCTGTGCCTCAGGTGCCTTGCACATCAGCTTATTTACTGAGAGGTGTGCGACAACCACATCACCAACCTGGGGAAATTAGCCTGTGTCAAAGCCAATTAGTCTCACTGTTTCCACTTTAATGAAGCAGATCAATTAAGAACAGGGCTCCACTGGAAAATTCCTGGATGTGCCAGACCAGCAGTCCTTGAGTTTTATGTGATTAGGCACCAAATTCATTCATTGATTCAACAAGCATATACTGAGCACCAACTATGTGTTGGACACCAGAAACAACATGTTTACTAAAGATACAATCTCAACCTTCAAAGAGCCCACAGTTTTTTTATTTGTCACCTTGGAAATCATTTATTTCTCAGCCACCTGTTTTTAGTCCCCAAATTTACCACTCTTTTCCAGACTCTAGAATTTGATAAGCCAGTATTTTTTTCAGTTGGAAGAATGATCAGTTTTTAATTTTACAAGGTAAACAACAAAATCAGATGAAAGTCCTTTTAACACACAAAAATAGCAGATATATATCTTAGCATAAGGAACTGACATTTAAATGAAATAAATTTAGCTTAATGAAAAACTCTACGTTATTCTTTTTTTCTCATTTTGCTACCTCTCAACAACCTCTTTCTATAAGGTTTATTTAAAACCAAATTTCTTCCTCTCTTTCTTTCCCTTTCTTTCCTGATTATGAATAGTACCCATTATCCTTCTCCAAATAAATGTGGTGGAAACTGAATTACACTTCTGGCCAAGATGGAGTAACAGGGCCAGATTTACATTTCCACCTTAAACAAGCAATAAGTGAAGAAAATATATGAAACGATGGTTTTCAAGACACTTGATATCCTGCAATGAAGAACAGTGACTACTGAAAGAAAGGAGAAAAATGAGGTGAGTACTACGATTATCCCAGCTTGCTGTCTTAAGAGGGATTCCAGTCTGTAGTGTAGGAAAGGGGGACACAGGTGGAGCCTGGATGATTCCCTGGCTTGAGGTGGAGCTGAAAGCATGCAGTGAATAGGTGGCTAGAGTTCACAGGAAAAAGTACTGGGGAAAAAAGGAGCTTTACAGACAGAGACACTTGATCTGCAGAGTTTCCCTTGAATCTTCACCTGAGTATTGACTAGCAAATGCATGTGAGGAAACTGCCTTAGGTCAGGGACAGAATCACCTGGAAAGGTAGAGGAAGGGTACCTGAGACCCATACAGAGTCAGAAGAGTGTTTGCACCCAAAAATCATGATGGAAAACTTCATGATTCATAAAGCATTAGGTAGGGTACTTAGAAGGGTGTCATCTTTGTAGTGAAGAATAATTAGCCCTATACTGATGACTATTCTGATCCCACTTAATAAATCATAAAAGTGAGACCTGAAAAAATCAAACTGTTTCCACATAATATAACAGTGTCCTGGAAAAAAGAGAAAGAATATTTATAGAAATGTAAAGCACATATCAAGGTAAAATTCACAATGACTGGCATCCAATAAGAAATTACCAGGTATGCAAGTTATTAGTAGGGATGAGAAAAACTGTAACCCATAGTAAGGCAAATAATCAATCAATCAAAATAAATTCAGAACAAAATAAGTGTTAGAATTAGCAGACAAAAAATATTAAAATAGTAATTACAACTACATTTCATACATTCAAAAAGTTAAATAGAGACATGAAAGATATAAAAAAAAATAGACCCAAATAGGAAAAAAATGAGATGAAAAATACACTGGATGGGATTAGCAGCAGATTGGATACTAGAGATGAGAAAAACAAATGAGCTTGTAAACAGAATAATAGACAGTACCTAAAATGTAGTATATAGAGAAAGGAAAATTTTAAAAACTGAACAGAACAGCAGTGAGCTGTTAGGCAACCTCAAGTAAACTAATATATATGTAATTTGAGTCACCAAAAGAGATGAGAGAGTCAAGGGAAGGTAGGAAAAAAAAATTTTTTTAAAGAACAGCCAAAATTTTTCCAAGTTTGATGAAAACTATAAACCCATAAATTCAAGCACAAGAAAGATAAAGAAGACTACACCAAGGCATGTTGATTTGTTAGAAACCAATGGCAAAAAATATTAAAAGCAGTCAGTGAAAACATGTGTCTAACACGTGACATACAGCGCAACAAAGATAAGGATAAGAGCAGATTCCACACCAGAAGCAACACAAGTGAGAAGATAGTGGAACAACATCCTTAAAAGTATTGAAGGAAAAATACTGTAAACCCAAAGTTCTACTCCAAGCAAAAATATCTTTCAAACATGAGGCAAAATAATTTTTTACATACAAAAAGCTGAAAAAAACTAATAATCAACATACCTTCACTATAAGAAATGCTAAAGGCAAAAGGAAAATTATATCAGTTGGAAATGTTGATCTGTACAAAGGAATGAATACCATTGGAAATGGTAACTACATGGATAAATATATAAGATTGTTTCTTATTATTTAAATGCATTTAAAAAACAATTAACTGTTTAAACAAAAATATTAACGATGTTGTGTGAGGTTTATAACATTTGCAAAAATAAAATCTATGACAACAATGGCACAAAGATCAAGAGGGAAGAAATAAAAGTATACTGTTGTAAGGTTCTTAGACTATAAGTGGTACAATGTACTTAAAGGTAAGCTGTGAAAGGTGTAATTTATAAACTCTTGAAACAACAAAACAAAAAGTCATAGTTAATAAGCCAACAAAAGAGTTGAATTATAATAATAAAAAATACTTCAAGAGAATAAGAAAACAAGGTAATGACTGGGAGAAAATATTTTCAAAAGACATATCTAACAAGACAGTTAAACAGAATATACAAAGAACATTCAAAAACTCAACAATAAGAAAACTAACAACATGATTTAAAAATGGACAAAAGACCTGAACAGACGCCTCATCAAAGAAGATATACAGATGACAAGCAAGTGTATAGAAAGATGTTCAACATCATATGTCTTAGAGAATTGTAAATTAGAATAATGAGATACCACTACAAACCTATTGAATGGCCAAACCAAAACACTGACAACACCGAATCCTGATAAAGATGTGAAGTGCCAGGAAATCTCATTCACTGCTGGTGGGAATGCAAAGTGGTGCAGTCACTTTGGAAAACAAGCAGTTTTTTATAAACTAAACATATTTTTACCATATGTTTCAGCAATTTCACTCCTAGGTATTTACCCAAAGGAGTTGAAAATTATGCCCACACAAATACCTACACACAGGTGTTTATAGAAGCTTTATTCATAATTGCCAACACTTGGAAGCCACCAAGATGTTTTTCAGGAGGTGAGTGGGTAAATAAACTGTGGTACATCTAACCAATGGAATATTATTTAGTGTTTTTTAAAATGAGCTATCAAGCCATGAAAAGACATGGAGGAAACTTAAATGCATATTACTAAGTGAAAGAGGGCTACATACTATGATGACATTCTGAAAAAGGCAAAACCCTGGAGGTAGTAAAAGACTCACTTGTTGCCACAGGGTTAGAGGGAGGAAAAGGGATGAACAGGTGGAACACAAAGGATTTTTAGGGTACTGAAATTATTCTGTATGATACTATAATGGTGGATACCTGTCATAATACACTTGCCAAACCCATAGAACTACAAGAGTAAAGCCTAATGTAAACTATTGATCTTGGATGATAATGATGTGTCAATGCAGGTTCATCAACTGTAACAAATGTTTATCACTGTAGTACAGGATGTTGATAGTTAAGGTGGTTATGCATATGTGGGAGCAGGGGTATATAAGAAATTTCTGTACCTTCTGCTAGATTTTGATGTGAATCTAAAACTTCTCTAAAATATATAGTCTACTTAAAAATAAAATGAACAGTAAAAACAATGCTCAATCCAAAAGAAGGCAGAAAAAGATGAAAGACAACAAAGACCAGATGGGCACATAGGAAAAACTAGCAAGATGATAGATTTGAACCTAATTATATCAATGATCACACTAAATATAAATGGTCTAATACCCTGGCAGAGATTGTAGATTAAATTAAAAACTAATACTAACTCTCTGCTGCTTCCAATAAACCCACTTTAAATGTAAAGACACAAACAGACTAAAAGTAAAACAATATAAAAAATATACCATGTTAACACTAATCAAAAGAAAGCTTGAGTGGTGATATTACTGTCAAAGTCCATTTCAGATCAAAGACTATTACCAGGAATAAAGAAGTCTTTCATAATGTTAAAGGGGTCAGTTCACAAAGTCAGCATAATGATCATAAATGTTTATCCATATAATTATAGATCTTCAAAATATATGAAGCAAAAACTGATAAAATTGCAAGGAAGAATAGACAAATACAGTCAGAGATTCAATACTTCTCTCTCAATAGTTAATAAAATAGTAAACAGAAATCAGTAAGGATATAGAGGACCTGAACAACACTATCACACAATTTCACCAATTCATTTATAGAACACTTCACCCAACAACCCAGGACATACATTCTTTTCAAGAGTACATAAAACACTTGCCAAGAAAGACCATATTCTGAGCATCAAAAAACCCTCCATGCATTTAAAATGATTCAAGTTATACAAAGTATTCCTGTAACCTCAATGGAAGTTAATTAGTAAACAATAACATAAAGATATCTGGAAAATGCCCAAATATTTGGAAACTAAAAAACACCCACTGGTACATTATCTATGGCCCTAGAGAAACCAAAAGGAAATAGAAAGTATTTTGAACTAAATCAAATGAAAACACGACATATCAAAATTTGTAGAATGCCACTAAATCAATATGTAGGGGGAAATTTATAGCAGTAAATGTCTATGTTAGAAAAGAAGAAAGGTCTCAAATGAATGACCTTGAAGTCTACCTGAAGATATGATTTTTAAATAGAGAAAGCAAAACCCTAAGTAAATAGAGGAAAAGGAAAAATAAAAATCAAAAAGAAATTAATAAAATAGAAAACAAAAGGGAAATCAATGAAACCAAAAGCCGGTTTTTGAGAAAATTAATAATATTTATAAACCATTGGCACAATGATTAGGAAAAAAAAGAAAATACAAATACCCAATATCAGTAATGAGAAAAGTGACATTACAGCAGGTATATAGATATTAAGATGATAATAAGGAAATATTGTGAAAAACTTTATGCCAAGAATTTTGACAGCTTATAGGTAACTGACAAATTCCTTGAAAAACACAAACCAGTAAGTTCATTTCAGAAGAAATACATAACTTGAATACCTCTGTATCTATTAAATAAATTGAAATTGGAATTTGGAGTTAAATTCCACACATACAAAAAAAATCTTAGATGGCTTTGCTGGTGAATTCTACCAAACATTTGAGGAAGAAATAAGAGCAATTTGATACAAACTTTTCTGGAAAGTTAAATAGGAAGGACTACTTCCCAACTCATTCTATGAAGCCAGCAGTACCTTGACTGCAAAACCAAAGACGTTACAAGAAAATAAAATGATAGATTAATAGTTCTCATAAAAATAATTGCCAAAATTCTAAACAAAAATATTGTAGAGCAAATCCAAAAATATGTGAGGAGGATCATACATCATGAGCTAGTTGGATTTATCCCAGAGAAACAAGGTTGGTTTATCATTTGAAAATTAATTAATGTAATTCACCATATTAAACAAAGAAGAAAAATCATATGATCATCCCAACAGACCCATAAAAAGCATTTTTTTCCTTATATCTTTCTCTAGAAGTTTTACAGTTTTGAGGAAAAAAATCTCTGTGACCTTGGATTAGGCAAAAATTTCATAGATGGGATACAAGTGCCTCATAGGCATGAGCCATAAATAAATGATATGATATACTCATAGGCATGAATCATTTAAAAAATGTGATATATAGAATTCTGTCAAAATTAAAAACTGCTCCTCAAAAAATACGGTTAAGAAAATAAAAAATAGACTGGAAGAAAACACCTGATAAAGGGCTTATATACAGAACATAACAAGGGGCTCTGAAATTTTCATAACAAGAAAACAACTCAATTGTTATTGTTTTAGAATTAATTTCAATTTTGCAAAACAAGTGTTTTTTTTTTAAATAACTCATTAGGAAAAGACTAATGTGGAACTAGAATTTTTGTCAGATAAACTCTTCTTCAATTTTCAAACCACTGTGGCTATAAGATATAGGTATATAACAACTAGAATTGGGATTAAAACTAAATGAAGAATATATTCAGTAAAATAAAACTTATAACCTAACCAACTGCAAAGAGATATGCAGAATATTTATAGAGTGAGTCGAATATTAAGATATATTCAACAATGTCTTACACTCTTTTGGCTACTTAATAACCTGATGCAAAAAAAATTTTTTTTTAGGACCAGAGTTAGGCAGATGGACAGCATGTGCACAGCACTTTCGTTACCTACTCATGAAAACAAGGTCATCTCCTGAGAGTTGGGGAGGGGGATGTCGGTCATTCATGGAGATGTGGAGAATATAGAGAAGGCTGGAGTCATCATATGCATAGTGAATTCTACCAAAATTCATGGCATGTAAAATACATTCAGGAGTTACCAGAAAATCCAGATTAAAAATACTTTGACCCCATCCTTCTTAAGCCAGCAAGAAATTTCTTAAAATTGCACTTTCTTGATATCTAAATTCAGATTTCCAAAGGCCTCCTGAGACCAGAAATGTAAAAATCCTTGTTGAAGTAGTGTTCTTTCTCTCACCTTGCTCTCTCAAGCTCTCTTGGTGGCAGGGAGTGGCAGGATGTGTTCAACATACCTAAGAAATCCTCAGGATACTGAAGTGTGATGGAAAGGCCAGCATCAATAGTTTTAAGGGTACATCCATACTGAGAATATTTTGGGCCTAGTGATCCATTTTTCACAGTTCTATATTACTTTATGATGATCACATATATTAAGAATAAAAACCCTAAGGCAATCCAAATGCGTATATCATACACAAGCGTGCACATGCCTACACACACACACACACACACACACAAAAGAGAGAGAGAGAGAGTGTGTGTGTGTGTGTGTGTGTTTTCATATGCTGTGAACTAAGAAGCCCAGGTCTAATCCTCTAGTCAGAATTTCTGACTGCTTAGGGCATCTGTGATGAGTTGTATCTTCAGTTAACGGACAAAGTGGTCTAGGGGGTCTTGTTTCTCCTATGCTCTTAAATGACACAAAAACTTTTTAAGTCTTCCATCAAATGTTTTATTGATGAAGCTTCTGGGGATTCATACAAGATCATGCTTGTGAATCTCAGCAGGAGCTACCCAGGAGTGGGAAGCTATTGGACTCAGATTCGAAACATTACCAGTTGAAACCAGGGTCAAATTCTCCCAAAAGAAGAAATGGAAATTTAAAGAGTTCCAGAAACAAAATTTGGACAATTTTTAGGTTTTGGCTAATTTGTATGATAAAAAAATAACATCTATGAAGTAATCTTCGAGCATTTTGTTGGTTCTACTGGAAAGAATAAGTTTTAGAATATTAAGTTCTTTTTACCCTTTTAAAAAATACTAAATTTTATGTGTTCACATCTTAATGTCACCTGATACATTTTGATGTCCAGTTTCAGCTAAGGCTTCTTCATTACATCTTTAATATCTTTAAGTATATTTTCTCCAGATATTTTCTTTTCCTTGAAAAACAAACATAATTTTTTGCCTTTGTCTTATTTTAATAAGATTAATTACAAGCCTGCATAATATGCCAGTTTTGCTGTGTTACCAGCAAAATGCAATGAAATGGATTCTAAATAATAAACTAAGAAATACTATAAGATAAAGCATGAATTTTACACAGTTTGAAACACCCATCATCCTCTGCTTGTGATGGGACCATACCTTTTCCATCTTCCTCTGACTCCTAACCAGAACAAAGAGATACAGAGATACATGAAAAAAAAATTTTTTTTAATTAATGGGTTTCTTTAGATGAAAACAGAGAAGGAGACAAACCATAAGAGACTTTTAACTCTAGGAAATAAACCGAGGGTTGCTGGAGGGGAAGTGTAGGGGGAAAGGGGTAACTGGGTGATGGGCATTAAGGAGGGCACTTTAAGTAATGAGCACTGGGTGTTATATGCAACTGATGAATCACTAAATTCTACCCCTGAAACTAATAATACAGTATATGTTAATTAAATTTCATTTAAATAAAAAATTTTTTTTAAAAAGAGGAAAAAAATAATGGATTTCTGGTGCTGAAGGAAGGGGGCTACTCAAACATAGTTGACCTTATTTGGTTTATTTATTCATTCATTTATTATTTATTCATTCATTCATTCATTCTCATTTCACTTAAAAAGATTTCCCACACACCTTCTCAAAAATGGCCCATTCCAGGAGAGGTAATGTCTATATACTCAATTATAAGTAATCTCTGAAGATGAAGTATTTGAAGGAGTCATTGCTTTCTAACTTTTGTTTTATGAAGTTCACTTTTCAAATATTACTATTTTGTTGTTTAGCTTTTCCAGATTCAAAGACATGAGACATTCTCGTGAAGCCTTTTGCTATTTTCCTTTGTCCTTAACATATATCAGAACTTTTGTCCCTTTAAATTTGTACATGCATTCATATTATCTACCTACAGTTACCAAAATCCAGTTTTTATCAAAATAAGCATGCTTATACCAGAAATAAGAAAAATAAAGCTGACCAGAAGACTATGGTCTTTTTCCTATTTTTCCAGCTGCCCCTCTTAAAACTTACTGCCTGTAGCTTGGAACAACATTTTTCTTCCTGCCTGTGAGATCCTGAGATGTTGGATTTGGTGTTTGTTTATATGTTCTTTTATTCCAAACATCAAGAACTAAGTCTTTGGGCAATTAAAATGAGGAGATAGCAGTGAGCAGAACAGCCTCTGCTCTTGGGAGCTTGTGCCAGGTGAGGCACCTGGCATAGAAGTAAAGAATAAATAATCAGTGGTAGGTAAGGAATGGTCCTTGGCACTCCCCTCCAATGTTGGGGAGCCTTGTAAAGGACAGGACTCAGGTCTCTTGGGAGACTGGCGGATAAACTTTTAGTGAGTTGGACCTGGGCGGTGTCTCACCGTCCGCCATGCTGTTTTCACTTGGTGAGGTAGTAGCCACTCCAGGGACAGTGTGGGCTCCTGCTCTCTTGCTCCTGGCAGACTCTCTTTCATCCTGTCTCACCTTCCTCTCCTTCTACTAGTCCCAGCCTCGTTCCTGGATGAAACCTTCTCTCCTTTCTCTTGTTCTTCACTTCCTTCTTCATTTCTTTTCACTAAACCTAATGATGACTTAAGTACATAAGAGTCATAGGAATAAAACACTGCATCAAGCCCAAGTAAAACCCTGTGTTTTGAAATGAAATGAGCTAAAATTAATATACAGTGATAGCAACCTCTCTACAAAGCCCTTGCAGACGCTTAGAATTCTCCTCTAGGAAGCCCCCCTCTGCCTTCTCATCCTGTTTTAATCAACTCTGCTTCCCTGTAGCTGCCCCCTTCGCCCTCAGCTGGACCACTTAAATCAACCTATGGGTACACTTATCCCCTCTCCAGTCCAGAATGTGACCAGTTCAGACTGTGGGTGGACAAGATTTAAGGAATTCTAGCCACACTGCTCCTAAAAGTCATGCTTTACTAGTAAATGAGGTTAAAGGAGGCTGAAGTCTGGGAATGTACATCATTATTGTTGTTGCTGTTGTTTTCAGAAAACCCTTCCAATGGCCTCAGAGCATACCCTAGGTTATGAGCTATTTAACAAAGAGTGTTTCTCCACATGAGATTCCAAATGAACTGTCTCAGCATCACACAGTGTGTTTCTTTAAAATTGCCAGTTTTCGGGGCCTCACGTCATCATGTTCAAAATCTCTGGGGTTGGGGCCTGGAATTCTGTGTTTTGATGGCTCCCTAGGCAGTTCTGATACACACTAAAGTTTGAGGCTCTTACAGGTCTCAAATCCAATTAAAATACATTTGAGTGTATACACACATTTTTTAGAATTATTGTTTAGTTTCTCCGAGTAAATGGGACCAGAGAAACTCGTTAAGAGGAAATTCTTTTTAAAAAAATCACTCTCTAGGGGCATTTGGCTGGCTCAGTGAGTCAAGAGTGTAACTCTTGATCTCAGAGCTGTGAGTTTGAGGCCCACATTGGGCATGGAGCCTACCAAAATTAAAAGTAAAAAAAATTTTAAAAATTAAAATTACTCTCTGAAGGAATTAGTATTGTGAAACTTTGTGTTCCTGTGACAGGAACTTTAATGATGTATCTTGTCCACATTTGCATAATTAATGAAAGTCCTTCTTTATTCCTCACCTTCAATCTGGACTATGTTACTTCATTTTTACCTAATTCTATTGAGCAAATATTCATATATTTATCCAGCAACCAACTGTTGAGAGTCTTCTAGGGGCCAGTCATTGCCCTGGGATAGGAGATGATTTTAAGGGCCTTACGAATTGAGAGAGGTGTGATGGGGGTAGTTTTGGAGTCCTATGGTAACTGGGAACTTCCAGTATGAGAAAGCAAGCATCATGTTGAGATGTGCACAATACCCAAGTGAAATAAACTACAAAAGCCATTTCCTAACCACAGGACTAATCTCCAGACTCCTGCAGCTGCACAGCCACAGTCATGGGCATGGTCTGTGGTCTGTCACTGGCAGAAGCCTCAACTCACTAGGCTTACTAATAAGCCTTCAGAAAAAGGAATGTTCACACTTACACAGAAGAAAAGCAGTTTGGATATAATTGTAATTGGGATAAAATATCCCCAACCTTAAGGGACTTTTCCTGACAGGTGAAGCAAAAAAAATTTTTAAATATTTATTTATTTGAGAGAGAGAGAGAGAGAGAGAATGCAGTGTGGAGGGGCAGAGGGAGAGGGAGAAAGAGACTTTTAAAAAAAGACTTTGCATTTTTTAAATTTCTTATTTAAATTCAATTTAGTTAAAATAAATTGTATTATTAGTTTCAGGGGTAAAATTTAATGACTCATCAGCTGCATATAACATTCAGTGCTCATGACTTCAACTGCCCTCCTTAATGCCCATCACCCAGTTACCCATCCCCCACCCACCTCCTCTCCAGTAACCCTCAGTTTGTTTCCTAGAGTTAAGAGTCTCTTATGGTTTGCCTCCATTTTGGTTTTCATCTTATTTTATTTTTCCTTCCCTTTCCCTATGTTCATCTGTTTTGTTTCTTAAATTCTGCATATGAATGAAATCATATGGTATTTTTCTTTCTCAGACTTAGCATAATACCCTCTAGTTCCATCCATGTTGTTGCAAATGGCAAGATTTCATTCTTTTTGATGGCTAAGTAACATTCCTTTGTAAATATAGATATAGATAGATAGATAGATTTCTATCTATATCTATATACCACTTCTTTATTCATTCATCTGTCAGTGGACATCTGGGCTCTATCTGTATTTTGGCTATTATGGACATTGCTGCTATAAACATTGGGGTGCATGTGTCTGTTCAAATCACTATGTTTGTATCCTTTGGATAAATACTTAGTAGTACAATTGCTGGGTCATAGGGTAGTTTCTATTTTTAACTTTTTGAGGAACCTTCATATTATTTTCCAGAGTGGCTACACCAGTTTGCGTTCCCACCAACAGTGTAAGAGGGTTCCCCTTGGGAGAAAGAGACTTAAGCATACTCCATGCTGAGTGCAGACCAGACGTGGGGCTCCATCTCACAACCCTGAGATCACAACCTGAGCCAACACCAAAAGTCAGCGGCTTGACGGACCGCACCACCCTGGTACCCCAACCATAAATGTTTTTACTGTCCTTCTTATTTCTAAAATATTGGTAGGGATAGAACTCTGCTCAAAACTCAAATAAACATATGCTCAAGAAGGCACCGTAGTTTTGCAAGGTTTGTTATATTCTTTATACTGCTGGGAGTAGAGTCTTGGAGTGAATGCTCCATTGTTCAGCAGAATACCCTAATCAGTATCTGAGTTTGCAGACCTATGCCCTTATTCTAGATTGGCTGGGTGGGTTGGAGTAAGATCAAGGTTTCTCAAAGCTACACTACTGACATTTTAGGCTGGATAATTCTTTTCTATGAGAAGCTGTTCTGTACATTGTAGGATATGTAACAGCACCCCTGGCCTCTACCCATTGGATATGAATAGAACCTCCATTTCTAGTCATGATGATCAAGAATGTCTGCAGACATTGACAAATGTTCCCTGGGGCAGCGGAAGCAAAATTGACCCCAGCTGAGAGCCACTGAGTTAGATGGATAAACTGCTCTGCACTAGAAATTAACAGCAATTTGAAGATGTTGCTGGCAGCTAGGGAAAGAGAAAAAGGAGAAGCAGCTCCCAGCAACATAGCAGCAGATCTGGCTTGAGAAATTCCCAGTGATAGGGAAGTCATTGTTTTTACAAGAAGAGTAATGCCTAATAAAATTGTAAATTTCAAACTTTTTCCTGTTTTATGCTGAACCAAAATTGTTCTTCTTTTTCTTTTTTAAACTCACAAGCATCCAGTAAAATTCTATTGCATAACAGTAAGAGAATCGTAGCCTCCTCCACCTGACCCACTGGTGAAATCAGTTGACACCACATATCAGAATTCTAGGCAGTGACCGATAGCGAAATGAAAAGAGGCACAAGTTCACCCTAGAAGCTGTGAGTAGGAGCCAAAGAACATTAGAGAAGCTGCAGTGACTTGCTTAGATGTAGACTTGAGACATAGTCCCCTTTCCCCCCAAACACTGCAGTAAGGAAGGTAACCATTGTGGGGGAAGAGAAAGGCAGACACAAGGAAGAATAACTGATGGCAATAAATTGTGTCTTTCTCTTTCATGTAAATGTCTTTGAATATAGTAGCAGGTGATCATATTTCAGATGGATTAGGCACTATACTGCATGTATGGGAAAGGATTAGACAACATCTTAGAATTTCTAAATGGTTGATTTTAAAGCAAGACATTGTCACTAGCCAGACCCCAAGACCTAGCCTTTACTGTTCACCTGCTTATACTCACTAACCTTTGTCTTACGTTCTTCCTTAAGCTCTTCTTTCAGACTTTCCTCTTAACTCAGGTAAATGAAACCTGAAACCACCCCTCCAGGTGATGGTGACTGCCCTGACAAGACCTCCCTCCAGTGGGCTCACATGTGCTCACGAACAAAGAAAAAAAAAGCTAGACCTCTTGTGCCAAACAGCCAAGTTGTGAATGCAAAGGAAAAGTTCTTGAAGGTAATTAAAAGTGCTAGTCCAGTGAACACATGAATAAGAAAGTGAAATGGGCTCTTTGCTGACATGGAGAAAGTTTTAGTGGTCTGGACGGAAGATCAGAGCAGCCTCGTCCAGAGCAAGGCCTTAACTCTTCAATTTTGTGAGGGCTCAGAAAGGTGAGGAAGCTGCTGAGGAAAAGGATGAAGCTAGCAAAGGTTGGTTCATGCGGTTTAGGGGAAGAACCAATCTTCATAACACAAAAGTGCAAGATGAAGCAGCACGTGCTGATACAGAAGCTGCAGCAAGTTCTCCAGAAGGTCTAGCTAAGATCATTAATGAAGGTGCTACTCTAAACCACAGATTTTCAATGTAGATGGAACAGCCTTGCACTGGAAGAAGATGCCATCTAGGACTATCATAGCTTGAGAAGAGAAGTCCATGTCTGACTTCAAAGCTTCAAAGACAGGCTGACTCTCTTGTTAAGGGCTAGTGCCGCTGGTGACTTTCAATTGAAGCCAATGCTCATTCACCATTCCAAAAATCCTGGGACCCTTAAGAATTATGTCAAATCTACTCTGCCTGTGTTCTCTAAGTGGAACAACAAAGTCTAGATGACAGCACATCCACTAATAAAATAGTTATTATACTGAATATTTTAAGTCTACTGTTAAAATCTACCACTCAGAAAAAAAGATTCCTTTCCAAATATTACTGCTCATTGGTGATGCACCTGGTCGCCCCAGAGCTCTGATGGAGGTGTACAATGAGATTAATGCTATTTTCATACCTACCAACAGGATATCCATTCTGTAGTCCATGAATCAAGCAGTAATTTCAACTTTCAAGTTTTATTATTTAAGAAATACTTTTTGAAAATCTACAGCTCCCATAGGTAGTGATTCCTTTGACAGATCTGGGCAAAGTCAATTGAAAATTCTTCTGGAAATGATTCCCCTTCTAGATGCCATTAAGAACATTTATGATTCATGGGAAGAGATTCAAAATACCAACACAAACAAGAGTTTGGAAGAATTTGACTCTAACTGTCATGTATGACTTTGAGGGGTTCAAAACTTCAGTGGAGGAAGTAACAGCAGATGTGGTGGAAATAGCAAGATAACTAGAATTAGAAGTGGAGTCTGAAGATGGGACTGAGTTGCTGCCATCTCATGACATAACTAATGGCTGAGGAGTTGCTTCTTAGAGATTAGCAAAGGAAATGGTTTCTTGAGATGGAATCTACTCCCCATAGGGATGCTGTGAAGATTGTTGAAATGACAACAAAGGATTTACATAAACTTAGTTGATAAAGCAGTGGTGTTTGAGAGGATTGATTCCAATTTCAAGAGAAGTTCTACTGTGGGTAAAATGCTCTCAAACAGCATCTCATGGTACAGTGAAATTGTTTGTGAAAGGAAGCATCAGTCTATGTGGCAAACTTCACGTTGTCTTATTTTAAGAAATTGCCCCAGCCACCCCAACTGTCAGCAACCACCACCCTGATCAGTCAGCAGCCATCAACAACAAGGCAAGACCTTCCACCAACAAAAAGATTACAACTCACTGAAAGCTCAGATGATCGTTAGCATTTTTTAACAATAAGGTACTTTCTAATTAAGGTAAATACATTTTTCCTTTAGACACAATACTATTGTACCCTTAATAGACTACAGTATAATGTAAAATAACTTTCATATGCACCAGGAAATCAAAAATTAATTTAACTTACTTTATTGAAATATTCACTTTATTATGGTGGCCTGGAACGAAACCCACAAGATCTGTGAGTTTTGCCTGTCCTCCTCTGAGTCTATGCTCAGCAAGCCGACAGTTGGCTATGATTTGGCTTTTCATATAACTTTATCTGTAGGGGGAAAAAAAGCAATGACAATCATCCAGTGCACTTGATAATTTCTCTTTGCAAATTATTAAATTAGCCTCTGGCATGAGTCTCTTATGAGCGTCATCAGCCGAGGAAGTCTAGCTAATCCTAACCACTTCAGGGAACTCTGGAAAAAAAATCAGCTTTGCACCTGCAAGGCCAGGACAGATCTTAGGTTTTAATGATTCTTCTTAAATACTCATACTTTCCATTCAAGGCCAAACCCAAATGTCCTCCTTTAAAAACAGGTTTTCTTCACTCCCGTTTAACTACAACCAAATGACAAAGGTTAAGTTCTGGAAAAGTAAGCTTTTAAGACAATGGCAACAACAGCAACAACAACAAATGCCGTTGCATAAGCTCATGCTTCTTACACTGAGAAAGCACAGCCACAGAGCTACAAGACAAAGATGGTCTTCTAGGAGTATCCATTTTGCTCAATCTGAAAAGTACTTTTATGTTGAGACAAACATAGATATACTTTGGAATAGAATAAAAAAATCCCCCTACATCTTTAGGATAAAATGTGAAGCATCAAAAATGTCACACTTGTGGAGGGCCATAGCTTAAGCAAAATGTAAAAGGAAAGGGGGAAAAAAAACCCTAACATTTGTTCAAGCACCTACCACGGACCAAGCATTTTAGAGAAATGATCACACAAAACTCCCAGTAGCACTATCCCCCAGGCATTGTATCCATTTTATAAAAGCAAAGGTAGTAGCAATGGTAGAGCCAGAATTGGACCCAGATCTTCCATCTCTGTGTTCCTGCCGTTGCATCAGAAGTGTTTTAAACAGTGAATTGCAATCCGTTAGCACAGGGTCTGCAAACTTTTTTTTTGTTAAGGGCCACATGGTAAGTATTTCAGGCTTTGTGGCCATATGGTCTCTGTCACAACTACTGAAGTCTGCCCTTGCAGCGTAAAAGTAGTCATAAATAATATGTAAACAAATGGGTGACTGGGTTCCAAGAAAAATTTATGACACTGAAATGTGAATTTCTTTTCATTGTTGTGTATCATGAAGTATTCTTTTTCTCTTGCCCAAGTATTTAAAAAAACGTAGAAACCATTCTTAGCTCATGAGCCATACAAAAACGTGACCACAGTTGGCCAACTTCTGCATTAATGAATTGTAAAACTCAATTTAGTGAGTTGCTTCCAACATTAAAAAGTTGTGGGGCGCCTGGGTGGCACAGCGGTTAAGCGTCTGCCTTCGGCTCAGGGCGTGATCCCGGCGTTATGGGATCGAGCCCCACATCAGGCTCCTCTGCTGTGAGCTTGCTTCTTCCTCTCCCACTCCCCCTGCTTGTGTTCCCTCTCTCGCTGGTTGTCTCTATCTCTGCCAAATAAATAAATAAAATCTTTAAAAAAAAAAAAAGTTGAAAAGACTGGGGTGCCTGGTGGCTCAGTTGATTAAGCATCTGACTCTTGATTTCAGCTCGGGATTGAGCCCCGTGTCTGGCTCCGCACTCAGCATGGAGTCTGCTTGAGATTCTCTCCTTCTCCCCCCTGTCGTGTATGCTCTCCCTCTATCGCTCTCAAATAAATAAAATCTTTTTTTTTTAAGATTTTATTTATTTATTTGACAGAGAGAGAGGCAGCAAGAGAAGGGAACACAAGCAGGGGGAGTGGGAGAGGAGAAGCAGGCTTCCCGCTGAGCCGGGAGCCCGATGTGGGGCTCGATCCCAGAATGCTGGGATCATGACCTGAGCCGAAGGCAGACACTTAATGACTGAGCCAACGAGGCACCCCTCAAATAAATAAAATCTTTTTAAAAAACTGAAAAGATACAAAATAGAAAAGAGAAAATATCATAATACATCAGTGGTAGTTATATCATGAAACTTCTATTTGTTACCATATTTTATCAAACCTGAAAACATTAATTATGAGATGTACCTTTAATGATTGTACCTCTAAGAAAGAAAAAATGCTTACAACTATAAATGTAAGATCTCATCATTTGTAACATACATCTCAATGTGAAAAATTATGTATCTTACAATGATACTACAATAGAATACAGGGTTTTAAAAAAAAAGATTTTATTAATTTATTTGATAGAGACAGCCAGCAAGAGAGAGAACACAAGCAGGGGGAATGGGAGAGGAAGAAGAAGGCTCCCAGCAGAGCAGGGAGCCCAATGCAGTGCTTGATACCAGGACCCCGGGATCATGACCTGAGCCGAAGACAGACACTCAATGACTGAGCCACCCAGGCGCCCCTAGAATACAGTTTTTACACGAGTGTGGAAGTGTGCCTATGTATGGGCACACATACTAGTTAATGACAGAAAATGTAGTTTTCACCATGAGTCGTAGTCAAAAAAGCTTAAAATCCACTACCTATATCACGATGTCTTTGGAAATAAATGAAGAAATGAAAATAAAATTTTAAAAATGGTTCAGATTCTACCATCTTAAAATGAAGTATTTTCCACATTTCTTTCTAGTTCTTGCCAAGATTCTTGCCTAATTTTAACTTAGTTGTAATCATAGCTGCTTTTTTTCTGTATGTTTCCAGGTTGCTACATAATTTTTGTAATTATCATTTTAATGGCTGCATCATATCTAATGAGCTTGGTAATTTCTTAAGCATAATTTACCAAGCCATTCTCCTATTGTTTAACTGTTAGGTTACTTTCTATTTTTCCATAGACTTGTAATGAACACCTTTGGATTCTATCCTTTTCTTTTCTTAGAATTTTGATCGTTATGCCACATGGCACAAATGTTTTCATGACTCTTTAGATGCTATGCCAAATACTTTCTTAAAAGGAGAGTAATCATTTACATGTTAAATGCTTCTCAGCATTGTTTTAAACTCTGAAAATAAATGTTTAAAAAATACAAATTGATGCTTTCCTCATTAAAAAACAATTGATTTTACATCTGGAACTTTAAAAATAATGGTTCTCTTCAAAGAAGTAAATCCCAGGAATGAAGTGGAATGGTAGGTCCTGGTCCTTTCAGTTGATTGCACCTGACCAATGAGTGGGACAAGTCATAAGTAAAAGCTACTCCACGCCCCACAGCATGGGGTTGTTCTTTAGAAAGATGTGAAGGATAAAGAGGGCAAAGATGAAAAGATGGCTTCTATAACGCCTGCCTAGGTCACTAGAAGATGGTACTATTTACAGAGATACAGAAATTGGGAGGAAATCCACTTTTTTTTTTTTTAAAAAGATTTTATTTATTTATTCGACAGAGATAGAGACAGCCAGCGAGAGAGGGAACACAAGCAGGGGGAGTGGGAGAGGAAGAAGCAGGCTCATAGCGGAGGAGCCTGATATGGGGCTCAATCCCATAAGGCGGGAATCACGCCCTGAGCCGAAGGCAGACGCTTAACCGCCGTGCCACCCAAGCGCCCCCGAAATCCGCTTTTGAGTGAGACACGCTTCATCTCATTTCAGATATGCTGAGTTCAAGATTTCCAAGAGTGGAGTATGGGATAGGAGTGAGAGGGCAGGACTGGAAATACAGCAGTAGAACCTTTGGCATAAAGGTGATACTAACGGCATCTATGATAGAAACGTACGCTCTCAGAGAGGGAGAGGAGCGCCCACAAGCACACACTCCTACGAAATGATGGCAAATTCAGTCTAGTCAGCAGGGAAGACTCAATTTGGGCATAAGGATATCAGTTTTGACATTTTCAGAGTGCATATTGGAGAACGGGGGGAAATAGAAGCAAATTTCTTAGGGGGAATGAAAGAAAAATGGATGTTATTAATGTAGTCTACTTGGGTCCAGGTGGAACTCAAGGCAAGAGAAGTGGAGAGGGAGTAGCAGGCTCAAGCAGAATTTATTAGCAGGACAGACACACTTGGAGGCTGGGAAGAGGGGCGGGAAAGATGCTGAGAATCAAGATGCTAAATGAGAGTGGGAGCAAATGCACTATTCATAAGTTTGCTGTGGTCAGGCTTGTACAAACGATGCACACGAAAGCCTCTGAAAGCGCATGTTAATCACATGCTCTCTAACAGCTACTTCCAAACTTTTTGACCTCAGTCAAGATTAAGAAAAACGTATCTAAGTGAAACAAAAATTTCACCCTGATATATTCCCTCTATTATCTTCCATTTTTCATCTTTCTCCCCTTCCGCCCAGCTCCTCTCCCCCTCCTCTTCTCTTCCTCCTTCTCCTCCTCCACCTAGTGGAGTCCCACTGAATAAATTCCATAACCCACAATTTGGAGAACACTGATCTGCAAGGTAGCTCTCAAAGCAACATTCGCCTTGGGGGGAGTCGCATTATATCAAAAATTTCTCACAATATGCAAATACACTTTATCACACTGCTTTAAACATGCAGAATGCAGACTCGTATCAGATGCTGCTATTCTGTAAAGTTCTCCCTTCTACTGCAGACCGGCAGAGCTAAATATTTCCCCAGCCTCACTCGCAGCCTCCCTCGTGGCTAGGGGTGGCCAGACAACCCAGTTCTGGCCAATGAGACAAAAGCAACTGCCTGCTGAGATATTTGGAAAGCATTTGTTGTCCTGCCGCTGTGGCTCTGGGCCTCTTCTTCCTTCCTTGAATGTGAAAGTCATGCCTGGAATGGGGGCAGCCACATCGTGGCCATGGATGAAAGATCAAAAGAATCACAGGGACACTCATCGTGATGTTGCTGAACCTCTGAAACAATGACAACCCCACCTTGTGACATGTTCTGTATCACCAAACTTCAGAACAAAATGATCTTCATATCCAAAGAACTCGATGCCTATCCCTTCGGTTCACACATCTGCCTTCTCTTCAGAAGACCTGGAGGGCCCAGCCAGGTACAGAACAATCTCACGTGAAACAGAGAAGACCCAGCTCAAACATTGCCCCTCAAAACCCAGAGAAAGCAATGGATGGAGCACAAAGAACTTCTTGTTGCCGAGAGGCCTCTGATGACCGGGGCAGTCATACTTGTTTCCATAAGAATTGGGGGTCCCACTGTAGTGTGCTAGCTTATTGCAAGTTTTGAGAGGACAGATTCACCCTGAACAGAGAAGATCGTAACTCCAGGCCTATCATTATCACTCCCTTGGCTTTCCTCCCGAAGGACTGGTGCCTTGGAAGGAAAATCTCTGTGGCCCTCAAGGTCCCATTGGCACCAAGGGAGGCAGATGAGACATGGTGTTTGTACTTCCCAGGGTACCCTGGCCAGGTGGTGGTAAGTCTCAGGCTTGGTTTTTTGTATCTCCTGTTGCTGGCTCTGCTGAGAACATCAGATCTCTCTGGGTGAAGATAATGGTCAGGGCTGAACCATTCTTTGGGCCACTGTCAGGCTCAGTGTGAATCACTGCGAATTGATCAGCTGCTGTGACACCACCTGTATCAATCAGGAGTCCCCAGAGGAAAACAACCAATAGGATTTATACATTTACATACAAATGTAAATATGTATTTGTTATATATAAATATTTCATATATTAAATATAAAATATACATTTTAAAATATATAATACATAGAGAGAGATAGAGAAAGAGTAAGGGAGAGAGACAGCGAGAGATTTATTTTAAGGAATTGGCTCTTGCCATGATGGAGAGTGGCAAGTCAGGATTCTGCAGGGCAGCCAGCAGGCTAGAGATCCCAGGGAGAACTGATATTGCAATTCAAGTCTGAGGCAGAATTCCTTCTTCCTAGGGAGATTTCAGTCCTTTTCTTAAGATATTCAACTGATTCGATGAGGTCCACTCACATTACTTTACTCAGTCTAATAGATTTAAATGTTAATCACATCTAAAGATATATCTTCACAGCAACATCTAGACTGGCGTTTAACCAAATATCTGGGTACCATAGCCTAGCCAAGTGGACACATAAAGTTAACCATCATACTCCCTTAATAATAAACCACCCCTCCCTTTCCCAGGTTTCTCCAAATAGGAAGACAGAGGTGTCTGTGTCTGGCTGGCTTTCCAAGTACCTTCTTGCTACTTCGATCAGACAAATTAAGATTTTCCTCAAAAGGAAATGTAGCAGTCGGAAAAATTCTTTGAATTGAAGAGTTTTTTTTTAAGGAACTTGGAAATAATGAGTTTAAAAGCACAGCTTAAAATATTTCAGACTGTAATTCTAATCATCTTGCATTTGTAGGTTGTATTGAAATAGCTGGCACCTATTTTTTTCTGCTTAAGATCCCCAGAATTTCTGGCACGAAGGAATAAGCTATGGGAGAAGAAGAAAGTTTCATATTCGCATGCATATAGATTTCAATTTCCTTATCTGCAAATTAAGGGAACTGGATTAAATTATCTCTAAAATATTCTTAAAATCTAGGCCATAAGCATAATGAGTCTGTAACCGTGATGAGTACCGTAGCCGTCTGTCTTGTCGGACGGGCAGTGCAGGTGTGTGAAATGGAGCAGCATACCAAGTGTGCACATACGGCAAGGACTCAAGACACTGAAGTACGGTTCTGCTCTTTTTCTTTCATTGTCATCACTCCCCAGCCCCACCCCCGCTGTTCCATCATGACTGCCAAGAACAAAGAAAGTAGATGAACCACCTCCAGGCTCAGCGGGGAACTTGCCAGGTGTTGGATGAAATTGATTTGAGCAAACCAGACCTGATTTGTGACCTTTGCCATTAGGCTATATTAAAAAGGCTGGGGAAAGTAAGACTAGTTCTTTTCAGAGAAGTGAGAGTTTGTAGAACCTTCTAGTGCTTGGAAGAAGGTGGTCAGAGAATCTGCCCAGTGACTCTTGAAGGAATCACTCTGAAAGATAGGGCTGGAATGTATTTCTCATCTGGAACCCTCTGGAGGGCCAGTAATGCACAGAGGTGTTCCACATCAGCCAGAACAGGTGAGGGACAGGGAGAGGGTGTCTGGGGATAGCTCAAGTCCCCATTCTGTGCTGTGCCAAAGGTGTGTGAGCATGCCATGGGCTCAGCAGGAGCTCTGGAAGTTGGCAAACCCAGAAGCTGGCTTGCCACCCAGATCTACATAGCCTGATGAAGGATCAGTGTCACAGGAGTCTAGAGATGGGCTTCTGAGTGAAGGAAAGAAAGCACATTCCTGGGGGAATAGCCACACCTAGTGCTGTGCAGAAGGTCACATCGCATGCACCACACCTGAGAGCTCTCAACAGAAAGGACCAAGTGGCTGGGGCCAGCTAAGGAGTGACCACAAACCAGATGCAGTACCTTCCATCACCGATAAGCCACCAGGTACCCTGAAGCCCCTTCTTTCCTTTTGTGAAGCTGCAGCTGCCAGGAATGATCAGACAGGAAGAGAAGGGATGAGCAGAAGCTTGGAGAGGATACTGAACTAGATGGAAACTGATAATGATCATAGTGGATCTGACTGAGTACATACTGAAGAGAGATTATGTTTCAGTTAAAAAAAAAAGCTTAAAAACATAGAGGATTGGTCTGACTTCTCTAGATTGTCCTGTTGCCAGGAAAATATGGGGGCTAGTCAAAGGAATATGGACACAGGTATAAAAATAGAATGAGATTCGTATTTGCACATCACTGTTTTGTGACTTTCCAATTCATACCTGCTGTATGGAAAGTTTTAGAATGAGTATTCATTTAAATTCAGTGTTATCTTTCAAAGATTATATGTAAGCACGGCAAGTGTTTGCCATATCTGTTTATGCCGCGTGGCTCCACGTGGGTTGATTTAATCCTCCCTAGGGGCGGGCTGGCTCAGTCAGTGGAGCATGTAACTCTTGATCTCGGGGTTGTGAGTTTGAGCCCCACACTGGGTGTAGAGATTACTTAAAAATAAAATCGTTTAAAAAAATCCTGCCTGAATTCAGCCTTACTCTGCTGATTTTGACAACCTTTCCAATGGAGAGAAGAGCTGAGATGATTGAAGGGGGGTTAGGGAAAAAAGAAGAAGATGGAGCAGTCATTAGTAATTTTGTCTTGAAATGGCTTCTATTTTGGGGGGGGGTGTGGCAGACAGAAAGAGAGGAAGAAAGAATATCAAGCAGGCTCCATGCCCAGCACAGAGCCCAGTGCAGGGCTCAATCTCACAACCCTGACCTGAGTTCACGACCTGAGCTGAAATTAAGAGTTGGATGCTTACCCACTAAGCCACCCGGGCTCCCCCTGGCTTCTGCTTCTCCGAGGCACAATTTGACCAAGGATGTATTGAGCATGTTATTTTTTCAGGAAAGGCAATATTTATATCCACAATGACCAACACACAGGTGGTACCCAGGAAATGGTTATTACCTTTGTTATTTGCAGATGCATCATCTTTCATTGCCTCATCCCTACTAAGAGATTGTCTCTTAAGATGGCTCAGTGAACTTCATACCTGAGTTTCTGAAAGCAGTTGGGTACCAGGGGTGGGCAGGAGACCTTCCAGCGTGTAGGGCATTGCTCTGGTCATCTAGGTAGATACCTCATGCTTCTGACTCATTGTCTGTGTGTGGGGTGGCCGGTAGCACTGCCTGCATTCTTCTCTTAGGAAATTTCTAAGGGAATACACCATATGCTACGTGCTAGTGTATACTAGTAACAGAGCAGTTTACTTTTCAGCATTTTCACTCCACAAGGCTTTCTTCTGCTTCATTGGTTTTTGGTTCCTTATTTCAGAAATCCGGTAACAAGTAACTAGTGACCCTGGCTAGTTAGTGGCTGGCTTTATGTGCCACAGATAATCTACTGCAGACAGATCACTTGACTTTCCTTAAGGCCAGGTAACACATCAAAAGCCCAGGTGGAAAGAGTTCAGGGGCTTTTTGAATTTAAATTTTGTTCACAGAGATGTATACTCTGAACATTTTTAGCAGTGGAGATAGAGAATGAAAGCTGTCCCTACTGACTTTGGAGCCCACATTCTTGCCTCTGTGCCAAACTGTCTCAGAGGTCTCCTTGGCCAAAGAAGTAACACACATTTGTTGAAAGATGGATATCTGTTAACTCAAGCAATCTACCTTTCAGTTATCCAAACAACAACAACAACAACAACAACAACAACAAAGGGGTATGACTCAGTTGAGGATGACAGAGAAGGGATCCTTGAGAAAAGTAGGAGTCAAATAGGTGAGGAATGGTTCAGAACATCACCCCACACAGAGGAAACTGCATGTGCAAAGGCCCTGGGGTACTGCAAGGAAAAAATGGTACCCAAAGGACTAAAAGAAAGTCGCTATGATTGGAATGAAAGGGAAAAAGCATCTGGACAATACCACTCACTTGTGACATGAAGGACTTTCAAGTTACTACTAAGGTAAGAATTCAGTAATTCAGGTTACTGGAGGTGAAGTTTCAGTTGAATGACCAACATGTATGACTTAGTGGTTATTTCTGGAGTGGTGTCTGAAAACCACATCACAATAATTAGTTAACAATTATTCCTTCCTACTTCGTGCTAGATACTATATTAAGTACATTCTGTTGGTTATCCCATTTGTATCCCACAGCATTGCAAGGCATTAGAACCCCCAAATAACAGCACTATTCACCGCATTTTTAGAGATGAGGAAACCAAGGCACAGACAGGTTAAGTAACTTGCATCAAATCATGCAACTGACGGTGATAGAGCCCAGAAAACTGAGTTTTCTCTGTTCCTCTTTCTGAGCTTTGTCAATATTATTTGTAATTATTCTCCTGAGACTGTGGTTTTCCATAAAGAGACTAAAATTTTCTTAGAGTAGATGTCCAAAGTGAGCAAGATGATCGATTCATGAGGTGTGGGAAGAAAAATATTTGAAATTCTATTTTTTAATTTATTGCTGTATCTTTTTTCTGTTTTATAATGTATATGATGTGTTGGTACAGTAGTACATATACATGATTTATAAAGAAGTTAATAGACCTATATGGGGGATAAATGTCCATCTTCTTCTTCTTCTTCTTCTTTTTTTTACTAATAAGAATGAGTAATGAAAATATTTAGAAAGCCGTATTCTAGAGAAAAACAACCAAGCTGGCCAGGAACAGAAGACAGTCTGAAGGGAATAAGACAGAAGAGAGAGATGTCATGGCTGAGAGGTGGGGGAGGGGGTTTGTGTTGCTGCAAAGGGTAGAAGTGGAATCACAGGTAAAGCCAAAGGGGGCAGATTTCAGCTCCACAAAGACAAAACTTTCTAACCATTGGAAGCAGCTTAAAAAAATGGCGCAAGTTGCTCTGTGACCCAATGAGATCTCGGACTGAAGAGATTTGTTTGGAGCCTGGACAACTGTGGATCTGGGCCACTGTGCTGAACATTCCTGCATGGCTAGGAGGTCAGACTGCACAATTTTTCAGGCTTTCCCAACTCTCAAAGTCTATAGGTTCCATGATTTTTAGAGGACACACTGCAGATGGAGAAATAGATGACTTTAATTCCTCAAGCATGGCAGGCGCATCTCAGAAACTGTTCTGTGCTCACTCTTGCCTTAAGGCCTTGTGTAGCTCTGCAGAGATGCTCTCTCCCAGCCATTACCCCCATGGCTAATTTCCTTGCCTCTTCTCCAGTGTTTTCAATGATGCCTGCCCTGACCACACTACTTAGAATTGCACACTGCTGTCACCCCTGCTAGCACTCCCAAATCTACTTCCTTTGCTCTACTTTCTTTTTTTATGGTACTTATCACCCCATAATGTGTTGTGTAATTCATTTTGTTAATTCATTACTCTTTTATTATCTCTCTCCCTCTGCCAGCTCTATGGGGTCAAAGATTCTTGCCTCTTTTGCATCCAAGCACCTAGAACAGCTCCTGACACTTTACTGGCAGTCAATAAACATTTGTTGACTAAATAAATAGTGGAACAGGGGTGGGCAGTCTGAGCTTGGGCTCTTCTGGGACTTGGCTGCCCAACTGTGGGCAAATCAGTTAATCAATCCAGATCCCTGTTTCCTCTGGGAGTCCATACACCTCTAAGAATAACTGTATGATTTTAAAATTCAGTTGGGTAGTTTATTGTTTGCCTCTTAAGAATATACTAAGTAATTCCAAATGGACACCAATACAAATATAAGAAAATATGCCAGTTATCCCTTTTGAACCACAGTTTGTTCTTTATTTAGCTCAGCTGCTAACCTGAGCCTTTCACACTCAGATTCTTTGTTGTTCTGAGAGCAATTTATTATTGGAAACACCATGAAAGATAAATCTAGTGACCAGCACATGTTTACCACACTTCCTCTAACCTTCATGCTGGGGATTTTCCACTGCTAAGTTACTGCTGAGGGGAAAATTTTAGAGCAGCAGGAAAAAACAGTGATGGTCTGCTCCTTTTACTGGTATGATTTACCTTGATTGGCCTCTCTAAGCACACCAAGGGATATATCAGCTAGTACTGATTGTTTGATGGCTTTTTTTTTTCAAATCCACACACATTTTGTGAGATTTGCTGTTGTTTTCTGATGTGCCTTGATGGCTCCACGTGAACATGAGCAAGTAATAGCTTTATATGCACTCTAAAAGGTAATAGCTACAAGATGCACTCTCAGAGTAATAGCTACAAGATAATCCTATCTAATAAATATACTGTATTTAGTGAAATGCAAACATACATGATAAACTCAAGTAGCATTTTCCCACAGAATGAAAAGCCTCAAGAATCTAGAAAAATAAGGGTAAAACTATTCCAAAGGAAGCAGAAGGGAGGCACTAGTAAAGTTAAGAGCAGGAATCACTAAAATTGAAAACAGAAAATCAATACAGAAAAATCAATGAATCAAAAAGTTGGTGCTTTGAAAAGATCAATAGAATTGACCAACTCTGGCAAGACTGACAAAGAAAAAGCCAAATTACTGATATAAAAAAATGCAGGTTTCACCACTACCAACCCTGCAGACATCAAGAGGATAATAAGGGAATACTGTGAACAAATCTACACCTGAATTTGACAACTTAGAAGAAAAGCACCAATTTCCTGAAAAGCACAAATTACCATAACTCACCCAACATGAAAGATATAATTTGAATAGTCCTATAACTATTAAGGAAATTGAATTCATAATTTCAAAAATCCCACAACAAAAAATCTCCAGGTCCAGATGGTTTCACTGAAGAATTCAACCAAATATTTAATAATGAATTAACAACGATCCTACATAATCTCTTCCAGAAAATAGTAGAAGAAAAAGAAACAACTCTCCAGTGTTAAGAGTTAATAAGGCCTGAAAGTGACTAATATTTGGATTATTTAGATGTTCACATCCTGTCTTTCCTTAGAAACTGGCAATAAGATTTTTCTCCTTAGGTTGCCTGACAATCATAGGAGGTTCTTGATAAATATCTGTTGATGACTTTTTGCAACACTTTGCCCATCTAGACATAATTATAGGAGAAGTGGAATCAAGGTCTTCTCTCTAGGTTGCATGACACTGTGGTTTAATTATTCTCAAGCATCCTAGGATTGCTTTTGTTGTTATCATCCTGAGATGCAGTTTTTTAAAAAAAATGCTAATGCAAAATAGTTAAATGAACTTCCAGATAAGACTCTCTATTTGAAAATTCTTTGGCATATCTAAATGCTCCAAGTGTAGCTCACAATGGTGTCAATTATTGATTTTGTAAAACAAACCTCCCCTAACTTAATGGCTTAAAACAACAAATGGTTATTTCTCATGATTTGTCAGTTGAAGAACAGTTTTTCTTCTAGTCTTGTGTTAGGTAGGTCCTGTAACTGCATTCAGATGGCAGCCAGGCTGGGGCTATGAATTGTCATGCCTTCATTCTCCTCCATGTGTTCCCTCCATATGGTAGCTTGGGCTTCCTCACAGCATGGTAGACTTAAGGCAGCGTTCCAAGATGACTTCATCACATGCCTGGCACTTTAGTTGAGTTGGCTGTGGGCTGGCCATGTGCTCTCTTCAGCAAAGTAACTGGACTTTCTGACATGAAGTCTCAAGACACTAATAAAGCAAAGGCTGCCAGTTTTTAAAGTGTAGCTTAGCCTGAACTAGACTAGCATCACTTCTGCCACATTATGTTGATCAAAGCAATTCACAATGCCAAGCCAGATTCAAGAGAATGGAAAATAAAGTCTCTCTTTTGATGGAAGGAAAGCAGAGAAATTGTGGCTATCTTTAATAACCTCTAAATTATTTATATTCTTCCCACAAGCAAAATACACTCATCCCTTCCCAAGACCTACAATATTCTCATTCCATTATGGCATTAAGCTCAGACTTGAGACCCAGAATTTTGTCATCTAAATCAGGCCCAGATATGAATGAGCCACCTAAGGTGCAATCTTCTGAATGTAGACAATCAGTGTAGCTCCCATCTATGCAGAGATCTGTGAATTGAAAAGAAAAGTTATCCACCTCCCCAAACACTCAACATACAAAAGTGAAAACAATAACGGACACTCCCATCCATTCAAAAAGGGAGAAAGGGGGAGCACATAGCTCCCCTATTTCGTAGTAATTTTGAAATCCACCTGGGCACAAGTTGTCAGGGTCTCCCTCCTTCAGGGACTGTTCCTTGATTAGGGTCCAGTTCTGCTCTCCCAGAGTCTTCTTCCAGCCCACTGTTCTTGGTGGCTCTTGTTTCTATCCTCTGTATCTGGCTCTCTCACCTGAGAACTTTCTTTTCTATAAGATAAGGGCCAAATTCACACCTGAGTTGCTTTCTTTGCCTAGTTGCTGTCTATGTAAATTTTGGAGTCTAGAATCTCATTTTATGTTGTATTGCCCTATCCCTTTTAGTCTAATCTAATGGCGATACTTTTGCCAATACAATTCCTTCTAAATTTTGTATGTTTTCTATGCATCATATTACAAATCCACTTCATTAAATAAAATTCACACCCATAAAATTCTTCAAGTTAGGCCCCTTTTTCCTTTAGACTGCAAGTCAGGGTGCTTTGGAGCAATGCTCTTCAGATTCTTCTTTCTGAGGTCTAAACAAAAGGGTCACGCAAGCACAAATCAAAGTCGTACAACCTTTATTTGATCTTTACTTGGGTCCAGGTTTTACTGTCAGCATTCTGGATTTGACCTTTACCCTGAGTCCATTTCTAACTTTGAAAATCTTTTGACACATGGAAAGGCTAGAAATTTGCCAACCTATTAAATCCAGAATTGAAAACATTTCCCCTAAATTCTGTTTTAAAAAGGAATAATTTCTTCTTTGGTTCATTTCTGTCTTCCCATACTTTATCATAAGTGCCTAAAAGAAGTTAACTTTCACTTTCAACATTTTACCTGGAAATCTCCTTAGCCAGATCCATAAATTCATTAATGAATTTTCTATCTTCTAGGTTATCAGAAGTAACAGTGTTGACAAACAGATCAGCACTATGTAATATGAATGCTGTTTTCTCCAGTTTCAATAGCAAGTATTTCACTACTTTTCAAACGTCTACTACTAGTCTCCTTACCACCCTTCCAACTTCTACCTACTACCTGGTCCAAAACCAATGCCTCATGTTTCAGGTTTTCTATGGCTGCACCTTATTTCCAGGCACCAATTTCTGTATCAGTTTATATTGCTGTGTAACAAATAATCCTAAATCTTAGTGACTTAAAACAAAACTTTATGCTATTTCTCATGATTCTATGGGTTAATTGAATGATTCTCTCACTGGTCTCACTTGCGCAGTCATGAAACTATCTGACACCTGAGCTGGGGCTGTTGCCCAGGATGCCTTAGTTCTCCACATGGTGTCTCCATAGGGCAAATGTGGACTTCTTCACAAAACAGTCTCAAGGCTACCTTTCAAGATGGCTTTGTTCATATACCTAGCACTTTGTTCAGATGGCTGGAACACGCAGGCATCTCTCTCTTTATGTGTGTTCTCCAGCTGGACCACTTTGTGTGATGCCTGAAGGCTTCAAGAGAACAAAGACAGAAGCTGCCAAGTTTAGGCCTAGGCCTACAACTAAGATAGTATCACGTCTGCTGCATTTCTTGGTCGAAATTTATAAGGCTGACCCAGATATAAAGGGACAGGAAAAATAGATCCCATTTTTAATGGGAGGATTGGCTAGAATTTGTAGTCATTTTTAATTCACCAAAACGACAATGACCTCAAGATAGTAATAGACCCTCCAGTGTTTCTTGATTCTTATATTTTGCTTTATATCATACATTATACCTTCCACAGAAGACTTACAGTTCTTTGAGAGTAAGGACTTAGGAAAAATAATTTATACATCTCTTTAAGCCTCTTACATAGAGTCTGCCACATAATAGGCACTCCAGAATGATTTCTGGATAAATGTTGGCTAAATGAGATATTCGGTCTGACTTTTGTAATGTACATATTTTTTTTCTAATTTCATGTAGAATTGGCTTCTATTGGTAAACTTGTCAATATTCATTAACTAAGATATTTGATTAACCAACAGCAGAGTATTACCTACCTATTGGCTTGGTAACAGTTTTATATAAATATTATCTTCTTCAGCAGAATGGAGCCCCCCATAAATAGTCTTCCACTAGGGCAGGGGTTCATAGCCCTCACTGCATAATAGAACCTGGGGTGCTTTAAAAAAAAAATACCATGCCAGAGATCTTCTCCCTAGACTAATTAAATCAGGATTTCTAAATGTATTAGGATTTGTTCATAGGTGATTCTCCTATGCAGCCAGTGTGATGAGCCACTTTTCCAGGGCTAATGCTTTTAAACTGTGTCACATTCTAAGGACATGACCTTGCCCTATCTCACTCAGCTTCAACCATAGTAGTCTAGTCATGAAAAGGATTTGATGCTAAGATAAAACTTGGAAACACTAGTCTGTTGTGATAACCTAGGACTCTTGACTTTATGAAGTAGAATAATCACTGAAATATTTTTCTTGGCATATTATGGCTGATCTATATGAACAACTTACAGGCTGTGATTGTTAATAAAAGGCAGGGTCTGCCTTCCAAGATGTCCAGGGTGTTTCTCTGTGCAAAGCCTTCTGTCCACAAGGCAGATCTGAGGCACGTTGATCATCTTCTCTGTTTACCTAAAGGCTACGTAGGACCTAGTGTCTGTGTACAGCACATCAAGCGACTCCTTCCTTGCCTCTATTGTGGGTGCTTTGCAGGGCTCACTGTGCTAACCCCCAAAGCTCGCTTTTCAAAGGAAGAGATGCCAACTCATTTTTCTTGAACTCCATAGACTTAATTCTTACAGACAATTTCTGTACTATAAAGAAGGGCAAGAAAAATTGCTCTGGAGAAAATGTTCAAAAGCATTATTTCTCTAAAGACTAAACAATGTTTATAATAATCAGAGAAGAATCAGGTTAAGAATGCTCTGTTATTTGGATACTTCCTCAGATCAAAAGGTCAGGTATGATTGTTTCCCATCCTTGTAGCCAGGCAGGTCAGTTCTGGAGACAAACCTCTGCAATTTAGCAAGCCAAATTCTTTAGGAATAAAAGCTGATTAACAATGTCTGAATGGGTCTTCATTTTAGAACACTCCCAAGGAATGGTTGGTCCCAACAATATTTCCTCTCCTCCTTGCACTTCTCAGGCTCTTTCAATCTGTGTTATGCTCACCCTATTCCACTCAAACCTCTCTGGCAAATGTTGCTAAATCAATGTGCACCTTATGATCCTTAGCTGGCTCTGCTTGCCAGCTGTGTTCAAACAGGCATCTCTTCTCTAAATTCTTTACTCCCTTAACTTCTCTTGCAACACACTGCTGGTTCCCTTTGAACATTCATTTTCTATCCCTTTAATAGATTTTTTTTAAAGATTTTATTTATTTATTCGACAGAGATAGAGACAGCCAGCAAGAGAGAGAACACAAGCAGCGGGGGAGTGGGAGAGGAAGAATCAGGCTCATAGCGAAGGAGCCTGATAGGGGGCTTGATCCCATAAAGCCAGGATCACGCCCTGAGCTGAAGGCAGACACTTAACTGCTGTGCCACCCAGGCGCCCCCCTTTAATAGATTTCTTATCTTCTGTCCTGACCTTAAACTTATGGGATACACAAGTGTTCACACTTGGTCCCTATTCTTCTCATATTGCATTGTCCAGGGATTTCATTCATGCTCTTTAACGATTGGCAACTATTGATAATTCCTAAATCTCTTTGGGCTCAAATATTACATACTCTTGTACTCAACAAATATTTTCTGAACCACAAACACAGTGCCAACGGGGACTGGTCTGAAAAGGCAACATCTCCACCACAATTCCTTCTGTTGATTTCTGACCATCACTCTATATGTTCTCTTTCCTTAGATAACTTTATTTCAGAAGCATTGAGGTCTTTCCATGCTCCTCCCTTCTTTTGCTGCCCCTGAACTTCAATCAGACATTTTTACAACATCTTAGTGTGAGATCTAGAAGTAAATCTCTAGAAGACAGATTTACAATAAGATTTCCTAGTCTACATTCTGGGCAATTAGACGTGCTCTGTAGGGGGTATCATCTGAGTGCCTCCTTCTTAAGATTATAGCCAAAGTTTTCTTTCTTTCCTTTTTTTCTCTTGTAAAAAAATGCTTTAAGAAGACATATTCCCTTTTTATTCTGTACTTCTATTTTCACATTGTCATACATTCCCCATATCTTACTTAGTTAAGGAAATGACCTTTCATCATGGACTTTAATCAACATTTTGGTAGATCTTCCTTGTTCCATGTTAACCCAGGGTGCTTAGAGAAAAGACAATGAAGTAGATCACAGGTCTTGGCAGTTTCCTACCTAGCACTGTTCCATATGGTGATTAATGTGCCCTAGAGGGCCCGATTACAGAAATATTTTGTCTCTTTCCTCTTGCACAGACCTAAATGACATTTATGGGCTCTCTTGAGAAGCTAATCGATATAAAACATGCTCATATGTTCAGTATCTTTTCTGATTTAGACATGTAGCTACTTTTACCTTTACCACACGTTAGAGACAGTCCTGACCTGTGGGAGTCAGCTCATCTCTGGTTATTTAAGATTCTCCTTGACTTTGATAAGGTTGGTGTTATCATAATTTGAGATGGTGTTCTGTAAGGCAGTATCCAGGTCTGCCTTAATTACTACTCTATCCCCAGTATGTAGCACACAGTAGATGCTCACTGAAGTTTTGTTTTTTAAAAACAATCTATGAATGACTATATCTTTACACCTCTCAGTTAATAACCTAGGTCCCTCTTGCTAATGATGACTGAGGCAGACATGACACATTCCTCAGGTCATGAAGAGGGCAGGTTTGGGAATGCGTCTTGACACCAGACAAATTTTGATAATTACAGAGAAATATTAGCTGCTCAGATCTTGTGCTGTTGTGTCAAAGGTCACTTAGTCTCTGCCCTTTCAAGGAAGAGCCTGGCTGCTTGCTGAGCACAACCTCCTGGACTGCTGTATAACAAATTTACCTTAGCATTAGGTTATCCTGTAGTTCATTAGGAGGAGTTAGTCAAGAACAGATCCTAAAGGCCTTTTAAGAATGCTTATGAAAGGGGCGCCTGGGTGGCACATTGGGGCGCCTGGGTGGCAAAGGGGTTAAGCATCTGCCTTCGGCTCAGGGCATGATCCTGGCATTATGGGATCGAGCCCCACATCAGGCTCCTCCGCTATGAGCCTGCTTCTTCCTCTCACACTCCCCCTGCTTGTGTTCCCTCTCTCGCTGGCTGTCTCTATCTCTGTCGAATAAATAAACAAAATCTTAAAAAAAAATGCTTATGAAAATTTCCCATGGAAAGGTGGATTTCAGGAGTGGCCTCAGATTGACACATCATGGCGGGCATCTTGTCCAGCCTTTACAGATTACTCTGTAAAAATTCTCAGATGGCTGACCTCAGTTAGCTTCCACAGCTATAAAATTTCAAGGACCTTGATGAGCAAACCAGGGCCTTTTCTCAGAGAGGAATCAATACCACTGCATTTGAATCACAAGAAACCCAGACAATTGATCTTTCCAAACTTTTGTTTGTATCAACAATACTCTTCAACACGTGTAAGACTCTGTTTTTATATTCAAATGTTTAAAACCTACCCACTCTATACCAGCATTTTCCAGTGGAACTTTCTGTGGTAATGGAAATGTTCTATACCTGTGCTGTTCAAAACAATAGCCACTAGCTACATGTAACTTCTAAGCTCTTGAAATACTGCTAGTGAGGAACTGAGTTTTAAATTGAATTTAATTTTGATTAATTTAAATTTGAATATTCACATGACATTAATGGTTACCGTATTGGACAGCATAGCTCTATACAATTGAGATACTATATACAAACAGAGGAGAGTACAAGAAATACGTATTCTAAAATCATAAAAGTAACAAAATCTCAATAAATAAAGAGTTTTAAATGTGTGGGGGAAACCCTAAGAACACTCATATCTTAATATCTAAATGTAAATATTGTTAACATTGTGGCATATGATACTCTATTATTTCTCTTCAGTTTTATGTAAGAAGGGAAAATAGTGCAGGGTAGTCAATATATAGTTATAATGGTGAAGTGAATAGTATGAAAATCCCAGATAAACCTGGTTTTAACTGATTATGATACACATGCCAGGATCTCTCTTCTGCACAGACAACGGGCCAGCTGGCTGCCTCTGTGGAGTGAATGGCCTTCCTATCCTCACATAAATTTCTTCCCCATAAGCTATCTATAATGTCCTGCATTCCCACAGTATTGAGAAGGATGCATGTCTGTTAAAAGCTAAATATTATGCACAGGGCATCATGACATTCCAGCCTTTAGCATCCTAGCGGGGCATTGTTTAGACTGTCAGACCTGGGCTTGGGGTGCATAAGGAGGTCTGGCAGCTAACAGGTAGTATTTAGCCACTGGGACAAGCAAAGAGAACACTAAAGGAAAGTGGGTGGACAAAAGAGAGATGGAGAACGTCATCTTTATATTTTATTCTAGGACAGGGTCATATATAGTAAAGACGTTCATTCATTCGTTCATTCATTCATTCATTCAACAGGTAATTTGTAAGTACGTACCTATTCTATGTCAGGGTCTTTCAGAGGAATATGGATATATTGGAACACAGTCATATTCACTCCCTCACAGATTGTGAAGTCTAACAGAAACAGACAATGCGCAGTGGAATACATTTTTAAAAAAATATTCAATTACAAGTTGAGGAAAGTGCTATGAGGGAAACGACACGGAGATGAGCATGTGGGAGAAGAGGTCCTCCATGGATAAGAACAGTCAGAGAAGGATCTTTAGAATAGTTGAAGAAAGGACCCATGCTGAGATATAGGAAGGTTGGGAAGGAGCTGGTCCTGTGAAGTGTGTGTGTGTGTGTGTGTGCGCGCGCGCACAGACACACGCATGCGCTCACCATGCTGAAGGAAACATTTGCAAAGGCCTGGGAGGGTAGCTTGGAAGATTTGAATGAAGAAAAGGCGGCTTGACCTGAAATTAAAGAAGTGGTCAGTGGGCAGATCACGTAGGTCACATAAGGGCTTCAGGGTTTATTCTAACGGAAACAGAGAGATACTGAAGAGCTATAATTAGGAGGGTGACAGGATCATCAGCACTTCTTTTAGGTGAAGCACCATTCTAATTGCTGAGGATATAGCCTGGAACAAAACCAGCAAGAATTCTTGACCTTATGGAGCTTATGTTCTAGTGGGAATTGAAAGAAAAGTGAAGTCGAGTTTGGAGGAATTGTTGAGATTTCAGCAATGACTGAAGACACTCGCCGAGGCAGATGCAGCCTGACAGGTAGGACTCTACCTGCAAGCCCGCACCGGTATCTGCCTACGGCCTCAGGAGAAGACTTTTCACCTGCATCTCCGGCTCTGCCTTGTCCAAATGCTTCCTTTGCAAACCATTCGGTGTTTCCTGACCTGATAAGCACAGAGCTCCTTCCAGGCAAATCAACTATCTTTTGGTCTAAAGGTATCTGAGGGCCTGGTTCAGGTCTTGTCACTCATTTATTACCTAATTCAGGTTAGTATGGGCTGAAAATGTCAAACTAGCCAAAGCTTAACTGTAAGTTAGTGACAGTTAAATAATGAATACTTCCTGGAGGAATTAGGCTGCAAAAGAGACATAGCCAAAATCTAACCAGTCTTAAAATGACTTTCAACTGATTTCTTACAGAGAAGCCTCAGAAATTCAGTGGGCCTGTGTCCAGCTCTGCCACAGACCAGCAGTTCATCCCTATCCTCATGACTGGCCATCACCACTCCTGGAAGCACAGCACAAAACCTTAGTGAACCTGAGCATGACCTTCCAAGGAAAAGGACAGGATGCCCAGTTCATGTCTCTTTCTAGATGCAATTTCTGGACCTGGGGAAATGATGTGAGGTTTTCTCTTGAATACTCCCCATCATTTGGCTATGACCTTGGATGCAAAATTTAAGGGGATGACAAAAAAACCTTGGAATAAAGATATATAATACTTTAGTACACTATTTTAAAACTCAAAATTCATGCAAAAAAAAATCCGTGATGGAAAGAATATCATAATTTTAACTAAAGACAGTATGCGTTGGGGTGACTGCCCTTAGCTGGGCTTCAGCAGACCTGGGGCCCTTCTCTAGCTATGCAGCACCCAGTGATTACTCTACTCCTCTGCTCTCAATTTGCAGAGGGACAAACTGAAACCAGAGAGGTGCTCATTCTTTAAAGGAGGTATTCATTAAGACACATTCACTTGGGGAATGGAATTTATGCTCAATATCAATAATTCTTAAAATGCTGCCCGGCAATTCTAATGTGCACCAGGGCTGAATGGAACTGGGCCAGGGAGTGCCCTGGCTGGCCTAATAAATGAATTGCAGCTAAAGTGTAAGATGCTAAGAATGGATTCCTATATTCCTCCTGCCACATGTTGCCACTCTCTGGCAGTCATACTCTCAGTTTAGGGCAGTCTGACAACAGAGCAGGGAAGGATGGGGAAGGATGGAGCAATCTTCTGGAGCTCCTACTTCCTCCCCATCGTCATGCTAGGTGCTTATCATTTGGTTTAATTCCCCCCCACACACACCAATCAGAGGAGGTCAGGACAATCACCTCCATTGCAGAGATGAGGAAACTAATGTCTTTCCTTACGGAAGCCTTTCATGAAAGCCCTCAACAAGTCTCACAAAGCAGATTCACCCAATGGGGCATCAGACCTGCTCATTTCACAGATCCTCCAGAACTGCCCGCCGAAATTCAGTTTTCATTCAAATACTTGGAGAACCCCCACATTCCCCAGCAGCTTGAAGATGATTGGGGCAGAATTCAGCAAGAGGTTGAATTGGCTCTGGGATCTGCTGTGGATAGGCTGTGTCTGGACAGAGATGGCCCAAGAAGGTCTCTTGGGGGGTAAACTGGCTCTAGCCCAGATCATCCCTCTGAGAAAGGATTTCCTATTCTCTCTCCCCATCCCCATCTCATTTCCCCCATAGTTAACATGTTTTGAGTTCTAACTCTGTGCCAAGTACTGTCCATCCTTTGTATAATATGTTATTTTTAATCTTCATGACAACCCTAAGTGATAGGAATGATTGGCACAATGATGTCAAGTAACTACCTGGTAAGGAGCAGAGTTAGGATTCAAAAGGTGTTCTTACCCGAGAGCCTGCATTCTGATATATGCTTTATACTGCATACCCAAATATCTCTCCAGGAAGGAGCAGCTAAAAATGAAAAATGGTGGGCTCGTAAACTCTGTTCAGAGTGTGATGCAATGGGTATCACTGAAGACCCAATAGTTTCCCATTTGTAAATAACATAAAATTTCCACCATCTGGGTATTTTCCATTTAAGGAGACAGCATATTTTACCTGGGTCAAGTGGTAGTTTACTCACGGCCCAAGGAAATGCTAGAAATTGAGAACTCTCTATAGTTTGTCTGACCCCAGCCCATAATTATGGAAGCTTACTTCTGAGCATACCAGTAACTTTCCACTTCAGACTAGATTGGAAATATCCCCCACCTCCCAAAACCTGGTGTATATTATCCTTACAGCATCATTCAGGGGATACAAAATGACAACAATGATAGTAGTCAGAGCTTTTTCTTCATATTTGACTCAAACGTACCCTTCACCTTTTGGTCCCATTAAAAAAAAAAAAATTGGTACCCAGAGAAGATGCTTGCAGTCAAGGATTGTATCTTATTCACTTTTGTAGCTCCGGCACTGAACACAGTGCCTGACACAATGTGGGCTCCCAGGAAGTTTTTGAAATGAATGAATGCTACTCTGAACGTGAAGAAGGTGCTACTGAACCACCATTGATAGCACATAACCAGAGAAATTTTTTCTAGAAGTGCAGATGGATTTTCAGTAAGCCACCATGCACGTCACCCTCTGCCTTGCTTCCTCTGGTTTTTCTAAACTGTTCCCCTGCAGCTGGATTTACTGACGCATCCCCATTGTGGTCACAGGATTACCCCACCCCACTAAGTCTGGACTTGGTTAATCAAGTTGGGGACAGGAAGTGTATCAGTGGCTTAGGTGTTCACCACCTACAGGGGCTTAAGAATAGGACAAGGTCCCAAAGCTGGATTCTACGTGCTCAGCAATCTCTGCTGGGTTCACCTCAACCCTCAGGGTCTGCTGAGGCATCTCATCTAATCCTCCCAACAGCCCAGTAAGTCAGATAGGTGCGTCTGTTAGGACTGGGTCCGTCTGCATACAACAGAGCCCATCCACAGTAGATGAGCCAAACAAGAGTTCATTTTTCTCACAAGATGAGGAGCTGCAGTACCTTATTCAGAGCTGTCCTGCCTCCCAGTGCCATCAGGGTCTCAGGCTTCCTTCAGCTTCCAGCTCCACCCAGCTCAGCCTGTGGCTTTGGACTTCCCACTCACCAGATGGCTGTTTCTCTTTCCGTGTCCTGTCTGAATCTCAGGCAGGAAAAAAGGGGCAAGGGTGAAGGGCAAATGCATGTGCCAACTGAACCTACCCCTTACACAGGTTTTCCCACAGCTCCTCTCAGGGATTTCTGCTTATCTCTTAACAAACACAACTGGGACTCTGAGGATATTAGTTTTTCTGGTTGTTTACATTGTTTCTGAAACAAAATTGGGGTCCTTTTTGTAACGATGAAGAGGAGACAAGTCAGGCATTTTCTAGTGTCCTGTGCAACATGGCAGTATTTGGTGTCCCAGGGAAGAGCCCTGGGGGCCCATGCATTTGAGGGTTATGTGTTTCCTCCCCACCATTGGGTGACCCAGACCACAGCACCAAGCTTCCATTGTTTCCCCTCCTATCACCCATCTTTCCTCATACCTCAGTCTCCCTCCTGAGCTACAGTCCTGACCTGAAGGCTCGCCACTTCCCAGCATCCCTCTCCTGCTTCTCCATCAGCCCCTCTCACCACTAGCAGGGTCCTTCTGTCTATTGACCAGATTTCCAATGCTGGTCACTCTGCTGCTTGGCTTCTGATGTTAATCGGTGGATGGCAACCTTGCCTCCAGCCCCCTAGCCACGAGGCTGGACCTCCTTAAACCTGAGATTGTCCAATTCATTTCTCCTGTTCAGGAGATGACCCAGAGCCTGTTCCTACAGTCAGCTTAGTTTCAGTGCCCAGAAAGCTGGGGAAAGAGGATCTAGTTTCCTTGGTAACAAGGTTTGCAAATGCCTTGCATTTGGCCCCTCTTGAGGCTGGATGTACCCAGAGCTGAAGGGAAGCAGCTTTCATTCTCCCTTTGACATCAGCTGACCACTGAAGGTATGGAGGACTTGGTTCGCAGCACACAAGGATAACGGCCCTAGGGCAGCATCGCAGCAGGTGGGATTTAAGAGAGCTAAGAGGCATAAAGTTATCATCTAGGCTGACTGTTGTGCTTCAACCGTGTGAAACTGAGGTCCGGAAAGGTGGAAGCAACTTTTCTAAAGGGGGAGGAGCTGCACCCACACCCATAGGATCCCAGACACACAGCTCATTGGAAGTACTTCAGGGTGAGCTAGGAGTCTGAGACCAGCCAGTGGGTTACTTCCCAGAACTCTCTCCCAGTCTCCTTTACCCACAAGCAAACCATCCCACGAATTACCGAGAAGGCAGAGGGAGGGGACCTCAGGTGGCTGTAGGGAGAACTTTCTGTTCTAAATGAGGACGGCATTTTGGCAGATAGCTGGGAAGATAGGAGCTTCAGGAAAGGCAAGTGCTGAGTGGCTGAACAGAAAGAATTTTAGACATTAATAGCAACAGGCACAGGGGCGCCTGGGTGGCTCAGTCAGTTAAGCATCTGCCTTCGGCTCAGGTCATGATCCCAGGGTCCTGGAATCGAGCCCCACATAGGGCTCCCTGCTCAGCGGGGAGTCTGCTTCTTCCTCTCCCTTTTCCCCTCTCTCTCTCTTTTTCTCTCAAATAAGTAAAATCTTTAAAAAAATTGTTACAGGACAAATAGAGAACCAGGTCTAGAGCAATGGTGGAAATTGTTCAAAGATGTTGAGGGCTGCAGTAACGGAGGGAATAGCAATGGCAGCTAACATTTGCTGAGCACCTACCATGGGGCAGGCACTATGCTGAATCTATTTACTTAATCATCACAATA
>NC_048220.1:119223024-119369033 GCF_002007445.2 Ailuropoda melanoleuca | reverse complement strand
TATCAGTGGCTTAGGTGTTCACCACCTACAGGGGCTTAAGAATAGGACAAGGTCCCAAAGCTGGATTCTACGTGCTCAGCAATCTCTGCTGGGTTCACCTCAACCCTCAGGGTCTGCTGAGGCATCTCATCTAATCCTCCCAACAGCCCAGTAAGTCAGATAGGTGCGTCTGTTAGGACTGGGTCCGTCTGCGTACAACAGAGCCCATCCACAGTAGATGAGCCAAACAAGAGTTCATTTTTCTCACAAGATGAGGAGCTGCAGTACCTTTTTCAGAGCTGTCCTGCCTCCCAGTGCCATCAGGGTCTCAGGCTTCCTTCAGCTTCCAGCTCCACCCAGCTCAGCCTGTGGCTTTGGACTTCCCACTCACCAGATGGCTGTTTCTCTTTCCGTGTCCTGTCTGAATCTCAGGCAGGAAAAAAGGGGCAAGGGTGAAGGGCAAATGCATGTGCCAACTGAACCTACCCCTTACACAGGTTTTCCCACAGCTCCTCTCAGGGATTTCTGCTTATCTCTTAACAAACACAACTGGGACTCTGAGGATATTAGTTTTTCTGGTTGTTTACATTGTTTCTGAAACAAAATTGGGGTCCTTTTTGTAACGATGAAGAGGAGACAAGTCAGGCATTTTCTAGTGTCCTGTGCAACATGGCAGTATTTGGTGTCCCAGGGAAGAGCCCTGGGGGCCCATGCATTTGAGGGTTATGTGTTTCCTCCCCACCATTGGGTGACCCAGACCACAGCACCAAGCTTCCATTGTTTCCCCTCCTATCACCCATCTTTCCTCATACCTCAGTCTCCCTCCTGAGCTACAGTCCTGACCTGAAGGCTCGCCACTTCCCAGCATCCCTCTCCTGCTTCTCCATCAGCCCCTCTCACCACTAGCAGGGTCCTTCTGTCTATTGACCAGATTTCCAATGCTGGTCACTCTGCTGCTTGGCTTCTGATGTTAATCGGTGGATGGCAACCTTGCCTCCAGCCCCCTAGCCACGAGGCTGGACCTCCTTAAACCTGAGATTGTCCAATTCATTTCTCCTGTTCAGGAGATGACCCAGAGCCTGTTCCTACAGTCAGCTTAGTTTCAGTGCCCAGAAAGCTGGGGAAAGAGGATCTAGTTTCCTTGGTAACAAGGTTTGCAAATGCCTTGCATTTGGCCCCTCTTGAGGCTGGATGTACCCAGAGCTGAAGGGAAGCAGCTTTCATTCTCCCTTTGACATCAGCTGACCACTGAAGGTATGGAGGACTTGGTTCGCAGCACACAAGGATAACGGCCCTAGGGCAGCATCGCAGCAGGTGGGATTTAAGAGAGCTAAGAGGCATAAAGTTATCATCTAGGCTGACTGTTGTGCTTCAACCGTGTGAAACTGAGGTCCGGAAAGGTGGAAGCAACTTTTCTAAAGGGGGAGGAGCTGCACCCACACCCATAGGATCCCAGACACACAGCTCATTGGAAGTACTTCAGGGTGAGCTAGGAGTCTGAGACCAGCCAGTGGGTTACTTCCCAGAACTCTCTCCCAGTCTCCTTTACCCACAAGCAAACCATCCCACGAATTACCGAGAAGGCAGAGGGAGGGGACCTCAGGTGGCTGTAGGGAGAACTTTCTGTTCTAAATGAGGACGGCATTTTGGCAGATAGCTGGGAAGATAGGAGCTTCAGGAAAGGCAAGTGCTGAGTGGCTGAACAGAAAGAATTTTAGACATTAATAGCAACAGGCACAGGGGCGCCTGGGTGGCTCAGTCAGTTAAGCATCTGCCTTCGGCTCAGGTCATGATCCCAGGGTCCTGGAATCGAGCCCCACATAGGGCTCCCTGCTCAGCGGGGAGTCTGCTTCTTCCTCTCCCTTTTCCCCTCTCTCTCTCTTTTTCTCTCAAATAAGTAAAATCTTTAAAAAAATTGTTACAGGACAAATAGAGAACCAGGTCTAGAGCAATGGTGGAAATTGTTCAAAGATGTTGAGGGCTGCAGTAACGGAGGGAATAGCAATGGCAGCTAACATTTGCTGAGCACCTACCATGGGGCAGGCACTATGCTGAATCTATTTACTTAATCATCACAATAGCTCTGTGAGTTTGGTACCAAAGCCCACAATCCCATATCCAAATTCCTTGAGGCCAAATGTGTTTCCAATTCAGAATTGTTCTTATTTTAGGAAAAATGGCACAGTGCATGCATTGCATGCTATTAGTGATTCCCAAGGGATCTGGGGCAGCACCCAGCAAGGGAGCACATTGAGATTTCTGCAGGAAATGGGCTAGACAAAGACCATAAAAACCCTCATGTCAATCTTGCCACCAAATAAGTATGGGTCCCCACTCATGAAAAAACTTTTAGTTCCCAAACTTTGAGGATTTCAGAGCTTTCAGATTGTACCATTATCCTCATTTTCCAGAGGAAAATCCTGGCTTTAAAGAAAGTCTGGTTCCAGAGTTATCTTGTCCTGCTGCCTGGTGATAATGCCCATCATATTTTATGTTTCCTATATCACTATAATGTACGTAACTAGATCCAGTCCTCATAGAAATGCTAAGGAATGGGAGCAAACTCTGTTGCATCTCTTTAACAAATGGGGAAAATAAGGTTTGAAAAAGTGATGTCTTGCTCAAGGGTATAGAACGGATGGCTAGAGGCCGAATTCAACCCACAAGTGAGGTCTGCAGACTCCTGGCTCTCCTGACTCCTTCTCCTGTGCCATTGGGGCACATTCCTTAGAAATAATTTGAAGGAAGAGTAATGTGAAGAGAATGTTAATATTTGTGATGCTTTGAAACATAGGTTTGAAGTGGCAGCAGAATTAGAGTAGAAACATGGAAGCCGTTGCTAACTTTTTGAACAAATTGTAGAAGACCCCTTATCTTTCCCAAATGCCGCAGGCCAAGGTTCCAACTGGTCGGGTAAGGGGACGTGACAAGGAATGCACCTGTAGCCAGCTCCCCCACCCCTCCCAGTGCTAAGCATTTGGTTTTTGAGGCAGAGATGATCCCTCCCGATATTAGGGTTATCTGAAGCCTCTTGCCTATCTCCAAGGACACCAGAGAGAGAGAGAGAGAGAGAAAGAGAAGAGACAAGCAATGTCCTGAACACTGGAGGGTTTGATCAGGAGGTCTCTGCTGTCATGCCCCAGGAGCTCCAGACCAAATGTCAGAGAGCCACAGCCACAGGGCATCATGAGAAGAGAGGTCTGCAATATTCAGGAGGGGCCAGAAGAGGAGGTTGTGAAGTCAGCCCCAAGGACGAATAGATGAGGGACATAGAGATGCTGCCTAGCTCTCTGTGCTCGGAATATGTTTAGCCCCTAGCATGGACAGGAAAACAGGTAAGGGTGGGGGTCATGGGGAGAGGCAGGTGGCCCTGCAGAATTCTGGGAAGGGTGGAGAGAAGAAGGACATGAAAGAACTTCAATACTTTCCTACCTTCTTACATCACCACATCATGGAGCATTACTTCAGCAGAAATCTCTGGAGATGTTTCCACTGCTGGCTATAACTATAGTTTTTCTAAGATGCCAAATTGGCAGTTAACTACATGGTATTATTTAAGGGTCCCAAAAAGTCCCCTGCCCTAGCCTGCAAATATCTCACTCAAATATCTCAAAGAAACTCCTTGGTACTAATGAATTTTCCAGAAAACACCACATGCAAAGATTTTGCCAAGATATGCCTATGCACATACCATCCATCTGTCTGGAATGTTCTTCTCTGACTTTTCTGTTAAATTTTCATGCATCTTCCAAGACATTCCTTGGGTCTGTGTCTCGTTCCTAGATACCCCAATAGCTTTCTTATATATGCTTCTATTAGAACTATTGTCCCTCTGTAAAATTACTACACTTTTACAGATTGGATCCCCCCACTGGATGGAGAGTATAATAACATAGCTCACTAAATGGGGCAGTGTATGCGAAGTGCTTGGCATGGCGTAGGCACCAAGCAAGTGTTACCATTTTTTTTCTCTTGCCTTTGTCAGTTCTCCAAGCAAACTATTTCTAGGATTTACTTTTTCCCCACCTGCTTCCTTATCACCACTATAATCCATCCCTCAATCACTTTAAGAGCTCCCTAACTGCCTTTCTGGTCACCAGTGTCTTCCTTTTAATAGGTCCTCCGGGCTGCTGACTAATGAACTTCCCTGAGATATTTCTGTCCTTGTGTTCCTCCACTATTCAAGGACTGCAGTGTTTCCTAGTGATCTACTGCACCAGCCCCAAATAACTAGCAACGTACCCAGCAGTAGCATAAAACTCTTACTAATCCTTTTTAGGGGATCTAACCCTTAGGCGCCAAGTATGCTGTGCTAATGACCAGTTCTAGGATTCTCTGTTCTTTCATCTGTTAACCCACAGTATTCCTTTTCCACACCACCTTTTAAATCCTCCCTTCCAGGTTTAGATCAAGTTGGAAATCCTCTGTAAATCAATTAAATACTTTAATTAGTTGATTAATAAATGTATGTTGAGTCATGCAGTTGAAGGATGGGAATACAAAGGAAAGTCTCTGGGCTCTCGGAAGCTGAAGTCCATCCGCTTGGAGGCTTGATGCTCACTCATATCTAATATCAACTTTTCGATAGAGATGCTAAATGTAACCTGTATTTGGTTGGCTCTCTCCGTTACCTGATAATTTAGGACTCTCCTTTCTTGGAAAACTCCCCCTAAACATTTCTGAAAGTTGGTAAACTGTGTCTCACATGTGCTCATGAACAAAAACGCACAGCTTCTCTATCAGCTAGGGATGTTTCTGTTTGCAGGTAATAGAACAGCTGACAGTGTCTTAAGCAACAAAAACACTGAATGTTTCACAACTCTGAGAAATCTAGAGGTAGGCAGTCAGACGTGAAGCTTAGTATAAGTTCAGAGAATGATTGATAAATGGCAAAGTTGACTACACCGGCTATTGAGTCTGCTATGGGTCCTTAAACTCCCCCTGACTACTGAAAAGATATTTTCCAGTGACTGAGGTAGGGATGTACATATAAGAGGAGATGGGAGTGATGGTGATAGGGGATCAAGTGGCCCTGTGTGAATGAAGGAAGAATATATGAGCAGGGATCTTATAGGGAATAAGTTAGCCATTTAATTTTTTTAACCGTGTCAGCTATGCTTGACATTCAACCACATTGGTAATCTATTAAACACAAAAAATGTGGAAAGGGTAATACCAGCTACATTTGCTGCATTATATTTCCTTTCTTCTTTTTCTTCGTAGACTTCTAATTTCTGTACCTATATTTAAAATCCTAGTGTTCTGTGGTCAGTAATTGAGGCCTACAGAAACAATGTCTACAGATGGACTATCACATGGTTGTTGGTTATGTTTTTAGTGACATTGTTGCTAGCCTACCCAGCATCCATTTCCTCCTTCTTCCTTCCTAATAGAATTTGAATGTTATTCAAGTATTGCTCCAATCCAGGTTTGTCTCAGGGAAGGCTGAACCCCTTGGATGGAGCTCAACAATGTCTTAAATGACCCATGCTCTTTGCAACCTTTTGCTTTACTCTCCACGGTATCTTGGCTTTTCATCCCCCTACTTATAGCCCATGACCTCCAGATGGCTGTCATCACTCCAGGCATCATGAGTAATCCAAAGACATGAAGCAAGTGGAAAGGTCAAAATGCTTTCTCTTCTCAATGCTTTGTCTTTTTATTCAGAAAGAGAAGCCTGCCAACTGCCTAGTTATCATATCTGGATTCCTTCATCTAGGCTCTACTGAACCCCAGTGGACATTTTACCCTCTTTCCGGCGCCACTGTCTCTCTTAGTAGGGTTGCTACATTTACCAAATGAAAATATAGGACACCCAGTTAAAATTGAATTTGAGAGGGACGCCTGGTTGGCTCAGTGATTAGAGCATCCGAGTCTTGATCTTGGGGTTGTGAGTTCGAGTCCCACATTGTACAGAGATTACTAAAAAATAAATAAAACTTAAAAAACTTTCTTAGCACTGGAAACAAGTGAAGTTATGTTTGGGGGGGCTTTAAAAAATTGAATTTGATAAACAACAAATAATTTTTAGTATAAATATGCCCCAAATGTTACCTGAGATATACCAAAAATCTATTTGTTGCTTATCTGAAGATTTTATTTATTTATTTATTTATTTATTTATTTATTTATTTAGAGAGCATGAGGGAGGGGAGGGTCAGGGGAGAGGAAGAGAGCGAGCATCTCAAGCAGACTCCCTGCTTAGTGCGGAGCCTGATGCGGGGCTCGATCTCATGACCCCGAGATCATGACCTGAGCAGAAATCAACAGTTGGACACTTAACCAAATGAGCCGCCCAGGCACCCCTGAAATATTTTTTTTTAAAGATTTTATTTATTTATCCGACAGAGATAGAGACAGCCAGCGAGAGAGGGAACACAAGCAGGGGGAGTGGGAGAGGAAGAAGCAGGCTCATAGCAGAGGAGCCTGATGTGGGGCTCGATCCCATAACGCCGGGATCACGCCCTGAGCCGAAGGCAGATGCTCAACCGCTGTGCCACCCAGGCGCCCCACCCCTGAAATATTTTATCTGGCAACCTTTCCTTATGGGCACTGCCATGACTCTCACCAGGTACCACCATCTCCCGACTCTCACCAGGTACCACCATCTCCCTCAGGAATTGATAGGATGGCCTGGAGTCCTCAAAATGCCACAGCACTGGGATGTTAAATGAGAAACAGGCTGAATGCCTCTCTTCACCATCCATCTTACACTCCATTAATGGAATCCCAACTACGGTGGCACAGGGGCAGAAGAAAATGTGAATGACAGACACTATGATGTACCCAGCACTGCTTCTTCCCTCTGAAGCCAAAGCTTTGGCCAACCTAGTCTGTCCACCTTGACTCTAACTTGGATGTGTCTTTACCAGGAGGCTTCAGCCCTGTTGTCTTGGGCAGCATCTTTTCATTTCATGCAAATAGACCTATTCACCTATCTACACAGACATGCCAGAATCCTAGAAGTAGACATGGCTTAGTCCCATGGCTGCATAAGCCATGTGCTATTCAGAGGAGAGACCAACAAAGGCTTCACCACGTAAGACTGTCTTCATGGAAATTTGAATTTGGCTTGGTTCTTCAAGGAAGGAAGTGAACAGGTCAGCAAGCAAGAGGAGGATGTGAGTGGGAGATGGGAGAAAATGTGTTTTCTGAAGACTGTGAGGAGACCAAGAGTAAATAGAGCAGGGGTGGCTTGCTGTGGCGTCATGGACATGAGGCTGAGTAAATTCAGGACCACACTGCAGAAAACACTGCAAAAAAGGAAGGGCAGCAAGCTTGAGTTAGTAGGAAATAGAGAACCTTTAGAGCTCTCTGATCAGGATGAGTGACCAGATACCAGATGAAAACTGCATTTTCATGTTGCTGATTGCTTCAGCCATAGGGAGAGAAATCACAAAACCATGCATATGCACAAAACTGAAGTTAGAAGCTGTTGTTTGAGCTATTAAACTTTGCAGTCCAAAAAAAAATATGTCAGATCACTCAACCTAGGCTGTTTTTTACATTTCCCCTTATCATTCCCTAGTGTAACATTAAGTCACTTAAAGAGAAACCCAGCGTATTTTGTTGAAGGTATGCATTCCTCTCTGCCAGTTAGGGAGTCTGAGCCTTTAGAGGAATTCACTCTTTCTAGCTACATTCTTTAATTTCTGGACAAAAAAATAAGACCATCTAGTATTTGAGAAAACTGTATGTTCTTAGATATTCAAGGTAATGTGAACTTCATCTCAGGCACAAGGATGTTCCTGGGCAACTTTGATCATTACTACTTACTTCTCTGACACGCACTTCCTTCCTCCTGGCCCAGGGGCTTGTTTACTGCAGCATTCCCCACCTGCCAGTAAGAACAGTTCCCCTTTCACCCAACTGCCCTCCCACCCTGCAACACACACAGGCTTTTCCTGCATTATTGCCCAAAGAAGTGAGTGCCCTTGTTCTCAGTTACACTGTTCTCAGAACAGTACAGTTGATTAACCCAAGGTAAACCCCTCCCCTTTTCACATTTTGTGTCTCAGGAGGGCCCTTTCCCCTCCCCCGAGTCTGGTGGCCTCTGTTCCTTCCATACTGCCTTAAATCCTGTCCTGAAAAAGATCTAATAAACTATTTCACAGAAATGATTCATATGAATCAGATGTTCATGTGGGGGTCGGGAGAAACCTGGAAAATTGAAAGACAAAAGAATACAATGTAACCCCTTTCTAAGGCCTTTTCTTTACTTCTCTCTTAATTAAAAAAAAAAAATTTAAAGGGGGAGTGTGGAGGGATTTCTTCTTGTTACTTCTGTTTTCCTTGGAATTTTTCCACTATGACATTGACATGTTTGCTAGGCTGGAAATGATCACCAAAGCTGTGATTCTTCCTAGAAAAACAGGAAGGAAACCATTTCTAAAATAAGTGAAACTCAAATTATGAGAGTTTAGGCATTAGCCATTCTGAGGAGACACTATTTCTTTAGACCAAGCGGCCTTTCCAGTATGAGCAACAGGCTTTGCAAAGTTCCAAGGCACCCCCTGCTTGGTCCTCTGCTCCGAATCCTTCACGTGAGTCATCAGAAGGGTCGTTCTAGTTTAGGGCTACTTATTCATGAGCAGATCATCTGTACACCCAGCACAGAATTCAGAGTATTCACAGGGGAGGGAGTACAGTAAGCCTCCTTCCTTTTCCTGCCCCTGGCCACTCTGTCCTCCCTGGAGATGACTTTTGTGATCAGTTTCTTCAGTGTCCTCCTTCCAGAGATAGTCTATGCATTTTCAAAAATATAGGGTTATTTGAAGTTCTTTTTTTGGTTTACTTGCTTATCTTTTCAGAGACACCACATTCACACGAGTCAAATGATAACAAACACAAAAGATAATCAGTGAGTTACCACTATTCAGAGACTGCCGTGGCTCTGGATGGGTAGAGGGAGCTCTGCCCTGAGCCCCGCTTCTGAGGGTACCTTTATTTGAGAGTTTCACAGATCCTCCTGACGTCAGCCGCCTGGCATTTTACTGCATAATCATTGCATTTTCCTCATGGATGGGCTTTGCCAGACAACCATATAGTTTTGTAGGTTATCGCCTTGTTTACCTACTCAGGATAACCCAACTGTAGGCTCAGGGACCTAGCTGTGTCCCACTGCATTTCTTCCCGCTGTTTCTTCTCCTTGGAATACCGTCTCCATGCAATCCTCATGTTTGAAGTCCCACCCATCCCTTAAAATCCTGTGCAAGGGGCGCCTGGGTGGCTCAGTCATTAAGCATCTGCCTTTGGGTCAGGTCATGATCCCAGGGTTCTGGGATCGAGCCCCGCATCGGGCTCCTTGCTCAGCGGGAAGCCTGCTTCTCCCTCTCCCACTCCTCCTGCTTGTGTTCCCTCTCTCACTGTCTCTCTATCAAATTTTTTAAAAAAGTCTTTTAAAAAATAATAATAAAATAAAATCCTGCACAAGAATCCCCTGAAAACAACCCAGACTTCCCATTTAAATATATTTCTTGCTGTCCTCGAACACTTACTGCTGTTTCTATCATACAATCACATTCTGCTTATAGCTGTCATTCCAACTATAATTATAAATATGTTTTCCCCCTACCATCAGACTATAAATTTTGTGACTTTGGTTATTTATCTCTGTAGTCCCCATGGCATAGCTTAGCATGGTGCCTTAAAAATTGTAGGATCTCAATACCTACTTATTAAACAGAATTGAATTGTTTGTTTGGTTTAACCCTCATTCATAGCCCAATTGAATGGCATTAGGAGTATGGGAGGACAGGGGTAGTGCTGAAAATCTCATATTTGATAGGTAAAAAAAAAAAGAAAAAAAAAAAAAAAAAAAAAAAAAAAAAAAAGAGCTTTCCAAGTAAATAGTATAGCCGGAGGTTAAGAATTTAGTCTCTAGATTTGGCATGACCTGAAATCAATCCAGATTCTGTACTTACCAGCTACAAGATCTCAAGCAAGCTACTTGACTTCTCTAAACTGGTTTCTTTAAATGTAAAACAAGGATGAGAATAATATATCTACTTTATAAAGGACTTAGCACAGCACCTGGCGCACAGTAAGTATTCAATCACTACCATTTTTAGTATTGGGGCAATGGTCAGTATCACCCATTTCTTGTCATAAGGCTTTGACAGTAGCAGCTAAGCCAGAAGCTCTTTGAACCAATGCTCAGACCACTTCCACAGCCAAGCTGCTATTTGCTTGGAAAGAGGGAAATAAAAAAGCCATCAGTGAAATCTCAGTGAGCATGCATTCCCCACTGGGAAAGCAGGCTGAATAATAATCATGCATGTTTTATCCAAGTCTATTCATTGGTTCAAAAATAAACGTTGTCATTTCTAAACTGACACCAATCCTGAGAGCCACAGGGCACATGTTTTTATTTGCTATTTACCAAATATCCATTAGTGTTCTTAAAATGTTATTTTTGAAAAATCTGTCCAATTAGCACAGTATCGTCTCAATAAGAAACAAACAAATTGAACTTAAATATTAGGAAGTTTTCCATCCTTTAACAAAGAGAAAGAGCACTCAGCTGGTGAAAGGACATGGAAAATTTACAATTTCTAAAGCAAAGGTCAGAGATAGACTACAAAGACCATGAAGCCTTGCAAAAGTTCAGGAAGTAGAGAGTTAATGACTAGGACCTGCTTATCTGTCGTGCTGGAAATTTCCACTGCTTCTTTGGTTGGCTGTGGAAGGGGTTATACATGGAGAAGAGCTGTTTCCACATGTGTGTGTGTGTGTGTGTGTGCGCGCGTGTGCACCTTTTTCTTCATAAACCCTTTGCAATGGTGTGTCATGTTCTGTTTTCCTTCCAGCTTTCTTTGTCTTCCACATTCTGGAGTCACCAGAGGGCCCTCCCCTGGCTTGTTTATTATATAACCAATGTCCTGTGGTACATGGCCTTACACCCATTATCTGATCTATTAATATTCCCATTGCAAAGACATTATTAGTGACACTTGTTAATGAAACAGTTATTTAGAAAAATGCAATAAAATACGTACTGACTCATGGAAACAAAGAAAATATGAATCCAGGACATTTGAGATCTTATAAAGAATGATAGAAGCTCAATCCCTTAGAGCAGAAAGGGACTTAAAAAAACAACATTTGAGTCAACCCCCCCTTTTTTTACTGTAGATGATGACATTGAGGCACAGAGAAAAGAAGCAATGTTCCCAAAGTCTCAAAGCTAATTACAAAGTCCAGCTTTAGGACTAACAATGTATGGTCAACCACATAAAGGATAGAAATAGAGTGGTTCCCCACTGTGGTCATGGTCTGCAATTAAGAAATAGCATGACCCCTTTCCTTGGGGAGTCATGTTTGGGAAATAGAAATACAAATATGGCACATTTAAACTCTATTTGTGAAGCAGCACCGCTAACACGAACATTGCAGAACTTAAATATCACAGTAAGTGCAGATGGAGAGAATTGGTATGTCTCCTTGAGTGTCTATGTTTCTTCTAGGAGCCAGGGAAGGATTAACAGCTAAATTGCAGGTGTGTGGGAGGGGCTAAGAGTGGACGCATGACACATCCTGAAGCTGCAAGGGGCTGGTCTGTCGAGCTAACCCAGGATCAATCGGAGGTAGAACTGTGGAGAAATTTGGCGCCAGGGAGAAAGAGTGACAAAGGAAGAGGCAGGAAGATGCCTGCTTGCCCTGCTGATGTCACTGTCTTGATCCTTGGGGGAATTTCTTGTAGTGTCTGCAGAGTTTCTGCTTTTCGCCCTGGGCAAGTATTCCATGAAACATCCTCTGGATCCTTTCACTCAGTCTTTCTATTTACAACACCACAAGGATTGAGTCAGGCCGTCACTGGTCTCCTTCCACCCCTCAAAGCACCACTGCTCTCGTAACATGACTCGCTACAATTGAAGGGGAGGTGGGAAGGCTTCCTGATGCCTCCATCAGGCAAGGGGGCCTTCCCAGGGCCAACTTTGCAGGGTCGCAACAAAGAGGCCTCTCCCGAAGCACATTCAGAATGAGAGCACATCCCAGGGCGAGAGGCATGTGGCAGGACAAGCTGCCTCTGAACAAGGGCGCTGGGTGAGGGCTCCGGATTCTGTCACCAGCAGGCTCCATGCCTTCCTCAAAATCACGTCAGGCGCATCCGCTGGATGACAGGAAATGCCTGTGGTCTGGAATTGTCAGGGGACCTGCCTATTAATCTTTCCAAGACGACTGCAGACCTCCCTTCACCACCAAAGGAAAAAAATATTCACCCAGTACCACCACCACCCCATACCGAAGTCCCTCCCATTCTAGACCCATTTCCGGGGGCTAACATTATCTCAGTTTTCCAGAGGGGGGGGAAAAATGAAGCGCAGAGAGGTTAAATGACTCAGAAAAAAAAGAAAAAGAAAAGCATAATTTGAAGTAGGTTTTCAACCTGAGTGTTAGGGTTGTGTTTTTGTTTTTGTTTCGTTTTGTTTTTTCCTGCTCCCCAGGGCAGCTCTCATCACTTCAGTGAGGAAATCTATCAGATCAGCTCTTGTGTCTGAGGGGGACTGTGGATAAGCAGGGCAGGGACACTTTTTTGTCATAGGGTCATTAGAAGCATTCTCTCTGCCTCAGCTAGAGTCAGTAGGCTTCTAGATCACAGAGAAGGGTGGAGAGAGGATCCGGAGAGACAACTAGAAGATACCCAATAAAGTGCTATCACTGGACTCCCTGCCAGAATCATAGAGGATGGGGGCAGAGCAGTTTTGCAAAGGAGAAGCATGATGCTACTGCGATAAGAAGGGAGAAGAGGGGTGTGAGCAGTCCACCATAACAAATGTCTTATCAACTCTTAGGGAAGGAGCCTGTGCCCAAGGGCTGGGCAGAGATAATTTTACAACCTGGGTGAGGATTCTGATGTCCAAAACCCGTCACATCCAGATGGAAGTCTATGGGGCTGGGAGACCTAACTCTGTCACCAACACTGCCCACCACAGCCCACCATGATGTCCTCTCTCCATCTCCACCCACACACTGCAGGGGCCCCTCTTGGCGCATGCCCATGCGCTCCATTGCGTTGCCTGGCCTCTCTTTTTACAAATGCCTTAATTTCCCACCTAGATTTAAAACTGGCATGCAGCCTCGGGATCTACACCAAATAGTTGTGCAATAAAAGTTCGTGAGACAACACTGGTGACTCTAGTTAGAAAAGGGCATGACTTTGTAGCTAGTGCTTTACACTCTGTCTCCTTTTTTCTTCTCCCATTAAATAAATAGGGAAGACAGAGGATAAAATGGATCTGGGTTTTGGGGTGGTGAAATGGTATAGTTACGGTTAAAAATAAAAAAAGCAGTGAGCTGAGCATCAGGAGAACTAGGCAGCTGCCCCAGCTTAAGGACAAACTCGTGTGACGCCAAGGCTTGTCACTCAACCTGGGTCTTAGGCTCCTGTCACTACTAACTGAGGTGCTTTGTGGATTGTCAACCTCAGCACCTTGATATTTTGGCTGCGTAATACTTTCTTGTGTATTGTAGGGTGGTTACAGCATCCCTGGCCTCTACTCACTCCATGTCAGCAGCAACCCCCTCCCCACGCCCACAAATGTGACAGCCAAAAATGTCTCCCGACATTGCCACGTGTCTCCCAGGGGAAACAAAATTACACCTCTTCTTTGGAGAACCTCTGGGCTACAAGGCCTCTGCCACATTGCGATACAGGCTGGGCTTCTCCTTCTGGAGACTGAAAAAAACAAGAGCTGCTACAAGATAGGAATGCATTTTTCTCATATTAAAGTAAGAGCTGGTAAGGCAGCTCTGCTCGGCCAAGTTATCAAACACCTGGACTCCTTTTATCTTGCTGGTCAGCTGTCTGGAGGATGTTTCCTATGTCTGAGCCCAGTGGGTCTGCCCCTGCACCCACATTCCAGGCAGGAGGATGGAAGGAAGGGGATAGGGATGAGGAATTGCCTCTGTAACTACTCTCATACTATTGGCCAGAATTTAGTCCCAAGGCTATCTACCTAACTTCAAGGGAGACCGGCAAATAGTTTCCCTTATGGGCTGTCATGGGCCCAGGGGAATTCATTTAAAATCAAGGTCTGACTATTCTTTGCCCTTTCTTTTTTTTTTTTTTTTTTAAACTTCTGGTTGGTGGGGAGAAGTTTGGGAAATATGTCCTTAGCTGTCTTGGGGACGCGAGAAACAGAATCCAGCTCCCTCTATGCTCTTTTTTTTTTTCATCCTCTCCTCTGACCTCAGAGCCCTCAAGGCCAAATTTCTAGGTCATAGAATTCCAGGAGCCTTGTAGATCTGGCCATAAAGCTCAGAGGTGGTTGAGCATACCGAGGAACAAATCTGAGGATCAGCTCTCAGGTTCTTAGTTGTAGAGAGGAGTACGTCACTGCTGAAGGCTCTGGGAATGTGTCTGAAGCTCTGTTTAAAGAGGCTTGTGTGAAAAGAGATCTAAGAAGATCAAAGAAGATCAAAGTGAGCCCTGAGGAGTCAGCGATTCTGCCCGGAACGGGATGACTTCTGACAGCAATAGGCAGGAGCAGCTAGAGGCAGGGGAAGAATGCACTTTTTGCATTTTCTTATTGTGACATCATTGGCTTCCTCTCTGAAATTGTTACCTACTGAGCTAATTTATTATTGCTTGCTTTTCTCTTCTAGCCTGGAGAGTTGTATCTGGTATAGTGTTTCCTCTGTTGGCTGATAACAGCATGGCAGAGATAAAGCTTGGTATTCCCAGCATTCTGTACTTCTTCAGAGTACTTAACGCAGTCTAGTTTATTACTTATGTAATGACTCAATTGTACAATATATAATTACCTGTTGTAGTATATAATTACCTATTTGTAGACTTACCTAATTAATGTCTTTTCCCCCTGATAAGCTACCAAAAAAAAAAAAAAAAAAACCAAAAACCCACAACTGTAAAAAAAAAAAAAAAAAAAAGCAAAAAACAAGAACAGTCAATATAGAGGGAAGAAAAGTACTAAATTGGACTGCACTTGGCTCCTAGCCCAGGAAAGGCAGGATGAATGGAGAGAGTGTTTTTTGTAGTTACGCAACAAGGTGGGCCTTCTAAGTTAGAGTTTGTTAATTCTCAAGCTTTTAATTTCATATGTGTTTTGAGTAGGCTGTGGCTACAACAATTGCATTTTTTTAAACTTCTTTATTGCGAAGTGCCATATATAGAGAGGTAAATATACAAAAGAAAAATAAATGATCATAAAGCAAACACTGATCTGTGTTCAAGAACGAGAGACAGAACACTTCAACCTCAAGCCCCACTCTTGCCCCTTCCCAATTGCCATTCCATTTCTCCCCCAAAAGATAAACCCTGTCCTGACCTAACGATGTAGTTTGGTTTTGTCTATTTTGAACTTTACATAAGTCAAAATCATGCACGCGCTTAAGATAACTATTTTTAGAGGCAAAATGTTGGTCCTTATATATGCCACTGCGTTAGGGAGATGAGATATTTGAAGCAGGAGCTGCCTCAAAATTCATGACACATGGTCAATTTAACTTTGTCTCTTTATGGACAAAGTTTATCTTTAGATTCCATATTTGTCCTATCAGAAGAAAGAACAAAGCCATGGTTGACCAGTCCAAGAGACCCTGAAGCTTTTCCTGGGAACCAGTCACTTACCCCCAAATACAATAGTTATATTTTCTTGGCAAGAATCTAGAAAGGTTCCATAGCAAGCAGGTACTGACAAATAAGATTTAGAAGAAGACAAGAAGCAGAGCAGGAGGAGGAGGAAGAAGAGGAAGAGGGGAAGGGAAGGAGGATTAAAGATAGAAAAAGATAAGGTTTGTCTTCCTTAATTATTTCAGGAGTGGTCATTAAATAGAAGCATCCATAGTAAACTTTTTTTAGTTTGTTTATAGATCAATAACTATTTGAAGAGAATGGAAAATTTAATTAGTAGAGGTTGGGTTAGTCAGCTTTCACTGAGTTTTGCTACGTAACAACAAACCTCCAAGTATCAATGGCTTGAAACAATAAAAGCTTTTTCCTTACTCACATTACTTCAGCCACAGTAGCCTGACACTCTTTACCACATGTCTTCATCCTCTGCAATATCAGCTTTGGAGCAGTTCCCATCTAGGATGCGTCATTCCTGAGGCAGAAGAAAGAGAAAAAGAGATGGTGGAACCACTCGGTGGCTGTTAAAACTTCTACTTGGACCTGACATATCTCATTTCTGCTTATATTTCATTAATAAAAGGAAGTCACTTGGCCAAGCTTGACATTAGTCCTTTCTATGGAGGACAAACAATTGGGGGAAATAATGTGGACTATCACAAGGGCTATTTTCTAATGATGGTCAATGAGAAATTATATCTTTTTCAGATATTGGAGGGAAAAAGAACTCCCCCATATTCAATGAACATAGTCAGAATCTATCCATTAATCATTCATGTAAGAAAATCCACTAAACAATTAAACATATATGTGTTAGATGTGTTAGAAGCCCATATAATCCCTATGTGAACAATGACTTCTCTAGGAAACATCTTTTACTCAGTGCATTTGATTTCTGATAAATTCTTTGTTTTCTTGGAGAGTTTGAAGAATTCTAAGGGTACAACTTAGATGAAAGGAAGAACTATAACCTAATCCCTGCTTTGTACCCAGAAGCCTCTGTTTATAGGCTGGATTTTCAGAATCTCTTCTGTTCTATAATCCTCCTCTTTATGGACTCCTCTGTGAGGATATAAGCTACCCAGCTTCAACCAAAAGTCGACTGTGATGTATTTTCAAAAAATTTCAGTGTCTGATCCTTGCTGACAACATAAATCTTGTCTTCATACTGAAAAGACAGGAAAGCAATTCTCTTTCTTCAGATTTTTTTTTTGCCATAAAATTTCTTAATTCAGCATTTTGTTAGTCCTCGTAGAATTTGTTTCCTTGAAGCTCTTTGTTTCTTTTGAAATCAGCATTTTTTGCCTAATTTTCAATGACAGTCTTGGTAAAATATCTGCCTTATAAGTTGAGTCAGGAGACTTGTATGTTTGGGGAAATTATAGCAGAAACTGGATTTCAGTCTTCAAGAAATGCAAGTCTGACACCTTCTGGAAAGCATGCAACCACTACACTCCCAAGTATTTCCCTTGTCAGAGGCAGTAAGACGGGTCCCAGGAACCTCATTTAAAGAGGAGTTCTTGACCCTGGGTAGGATTCAGAGCTGCATGAAACTGGATAGGGAAAACCTTGCGTTTCTATTTCCATTAATTGCTATTTTAAATTTAACACTTTCTTCAAATATATGTATATGCAATTAACTCTATTGGTGTTACTAGTGAGTAGTCAACAGGAGAAAGTAGAGGTGTTTTCTAATCACATTCTCGATATTGCAGATGTCTCAAAGTATTGTTTACACTCATCGGTGCTTTGAAATCACAATAGACCTGCCACAAGATCTTGTTACTCAGTGTGTTAGTAAATAAGCACATATGTTAATATCTCATGCATTTGCTTTTCAAATTTTGATTTTTGAATATTCTAATATAATCAGTTTCCTACAAAATTCCACGTATTTTGTTTTATATCTTTACAGGCTATTTTGAGAAGGTGTTTATAGTCTCCACCAAACAGCTAACAGTGTTTGATATTAAGAATGCTTGTTCTAATAACAAGTGTTGGCAAGGGTATGGAGAAAAAGGAGCCCTCATGCACTGTTGGTGGGAATGTAAATTGGTGCAACCATTATGAAAACAATTCCTCAAAAAATTAAAAATAGAAATATCATATGATCCAGTTATTCCACTGTTGGGTATTTATTCAAATAAAACAAAAACACTAATTAAAAGAGACATATGTACTCCTGTGTTTATTGCAGCATTATTTACAATAGCCGAGATATGGAAGAAACTTAAATGTCCATCAATAAATTAACCAATAAAGATGTCGCATATATACATGGTGGAATACTAGCCTAAAAAAGAATGAAATCTTGTCATTTGTGACAACATGGATGGACCTAGAAGATATTATGCTAAGTGAAATAAGTCAGAGAAAGAGAAATGCCATATGATTTCACTTATATGTGGAATCTAAAAAACAAAACAAACAAGAAACAGACTCATAAGTACAGAGAACAAACTAGTGGCTGCCAGGGGAAGTGGGTGTTGGGAGAAATAGATAAAGAGGAAGAAACTTCCAGTTATAAAATAAGTACGTCATGAGTATGAAAAGTATAGCACAGGGAATATAGTCAATAATATTGGAATAACATCATATGGTGACAAATAGTGACTATACTTATTGTGGTGAGTGTTGAATAATGTATAGAACCATTGAATCACTATGTTGTACACTTGAACCTAATATAATACTGTATGTCAATTATGCTTCAATTAAAAAAGAATGTTCTAGATGCATACTAGAGGGGATAGAGAAGTATAAAAAAATTAGAACTACTCCTCTCTTTCACTAAAATGATGATGTTTAGAGTCTTATATATAGAATTAAACAGCAACAGTTTCGGGGTGCCTGGGTGGCTCCGTTGTTGAGCGTCTGCCTTTGNTGGTGGAAAAAATCCTTTCTCTCCTTTTACTTTCCTCCCTCACACCACCCGCCCCCCCACACACACACACCCCCCCCACACACACACACACACACTTCTCTAAAAATATCTTCTTAAAATTATGAAATTTGTTTTTAATTTTTATATCAGGTGATGTTTTCTGAATGTTGAATTGCAACTAAAAAGAGAGTATGAAGAACACACTGTAGCAAATTTTCAATTGTTCATTGAAATGCTTCCACATCAGGAGCCTTGGGAACATTCCTTGATCAAGGAAAGGATCTACTGTCCAGCACAGCCAGCTGTGTGGCGCCCTTCACTGGAACAGAATGGACTGGAGCATTGGCTGTCAAGCCTGAGTGGCCTCCAAGTGCGCAATATACACTTCAAGGGAACACACGATGATCCGATGGAAAGCAGAAAGTTGAGAAAAGATGAACTGACCAGTATTTCCCAGGCATCACCATCTGTCTGTATGTCAGAGGTCAGGTTCACAGGAGGAACGTGACATGTCCTCAGAGAGGTGAGGAAGTGCCACAAAGCAGTGGGGCTGATCTTTCTCTGCTTTGGGGCAGAGGCATTTGCAGTATTTGTGTGCCCAATTAGATGGCTTCAGGAATGACATTATCTAATTTTAATTAGTCTAGCCCTCACAAAATTGACTTCCACATAAGCTGTGTATTAAAGATAATATTTGCAATAATGCAAGCACAAACACCTATACAAATACAATGGCAGAGGTCTAGTTATTCCTAATATGACCCCTTCAGGAACAAGGCGGAAAAAATTACTATCTCATCACATCTGATAGTGAATTGGATCCTCCCCAAATTGAAATTACCAAGATGATTTAATATATGGAGTTGAAAATATTGTTATTAATGATAGATAGCCTTGCCCATAAGGTACATTGTGCCTTGAGAAATGAGTTAATAAGTAGTGGCAACCGTATATAATATATATACATGTAAGTTCAAAAATTATTTACTAATAAAAAGATGTGCTCAAAAGAGTTTGAATAGCACTATGTTAAAGTTCTAAAAATGAAGCTTTTGAATTAAAATTTGAAAAAAAAAATTCTGTTGTGATTTCAGAGTTACTACAGAAGGGAGTGTCATGTTGGCCAAAATAAGTTTCACTGGCCAACAATAAGCATAACTATAATACAGGAAAATGAGGAAAAAACATTGTTGATTGAAATGGATATTGGGGTCCTGTGGAGTTATTTATCCATCTCTGCCTATCTCCGCAGATAGACTGTGAACCTTGTGTGGGTAAGGACCGTGCCTATTAGTTCTATATCCCCAGCTGATGGTCCCCTACCTAGAACTGGTAGGAGCTCCAAAAAAGCTTTTCAAGATTAATGGATTCCAAAAAATCAAAGTACTAACGGGAATTTGACCATTGGTTTACAGCATTTCTCTCTGCCCCTTAACATTTTCCAGTGATGAGTATTTATTCCAAGATGGAAGACTACTCTCTTTGTCCAGCAGAATTCAAACGACAGCATCAAGAGCTTGAGTTGATAGGAAGCCCAACCCCTGTCTGGGCCTCCATGGGCCTTCACATGTCACTCCGTATTACAGCAGGCATCATGTTTATGTTTCTGGTTGTCTCCCACTATTAGTTAGGGATCTCCTGGAGGGATGACATGGGGTCTTCCTCATCTGTTTTCCTGCTGTCTAGAACAACAGCAGACACAGAAGAAGGAGTCAGGGAGCAAATACATATGAGCACCTACTCTGTGCCAGGTACTTGCCATATCTTACTTGTTAATCCCAGGAAAGTTAAATTATATTCCCAAACTCACACAGCAAGTGAGCGATTCAGGATTTGAATCAAGGCTTGATTCAAGTCCAGAACTCTTTCCACTACTTTATACTATATTAAAAAAATGTAGAACACGTAAATTCGTTGATGAATTGACATAGCTTCTTCGTCATGACTCTCGAATGGTAGAGAGCTTACTACCACACAACAGAGCCCACTTTATTTTCCAGATCCCTAATTATCAATTTCCTTTTATTGAACTAAACTCATCTTCCTGCACTTCCACTTACTACTCCTGGTTCTTTTCTGGAGCCACATGGGAAAATTGTAATCTCCTTTCCACCAAATCAGCCCTTAGTTCAAGAGGAAAATCACTGTGTCTCCCTTGTCAATGAGCCATTCTCTTCCCATGCTTTAATGATCAAATACTTCAAGAAGCAGAAAGCAAGCCCAATTTTAATCTTTCAGTCATGGATCCTTTGCTGTGAAGTATATAGGCTTTATCTAGCCAGACAGCTCGTGGGCTTCTGACAAGCTAGACCCTGGCACTCTTTTATGCATCGAAACACGTCAGTGAAATTCCCTGGCTCTTGCTTATTCCCTGCAAATGCTCATTTTTGCTAGTAGCCGCAGGGTGCAGGCTTAGGGGAGGCTGGTGACTCACTAGATGCCTCTGAATGGGCTCTGTGGAAAGTACATTTACGGGCGCCTGGGTGGCTCAGTCAGTTAAGCATCTGCCTTCGGCTCAGGTCGTGATCCCAGGGTCCTGGAATGGAGCCCCACATCAGGCTCCCTGCTCAGTGGAGAGCCTGCTTCTCCCTCTGCCTCTGCTGCTCCCCCTAATTGTGCTCTCTCTCTCTGTCGAATAAATAAATAAAATCTTAAAAAAAAAAAAAAGGAAGGAAAGTACCTTTATCAGCTTCTCTCAAAGTGCAGACAGGAACTACCTATATCAGAATCACCGGAAATCTGTGTTACTATGCCGATTCCTGGGCCTACTCCAGAGCTCCTAGATCAGAATTGCTAGGATGAGACCTAGAATCCTTACTGCTTAATGACACTTTCCTCACTCAATAATTCTGGTATATAACCAAGCCTCGAGCCTCAGACTAAGTGACATGGAAGCTGCCTTTTAGTACAGTCCATGTTGGTGGATGGCAGGTACATAAATAGTTTGTTTTAATTTTCTTTTTTAATTAAATCAATTAATTAACATATAATGTATTATCAGTTTCAGAGGTAGAGGTCAGTGATTCATCAATCTTATATAATACCCAGTGCTCATTACATCGCATGCCCCCCTTAATGTCCATCACCCAGTTACCCCATCCCTCCATCCCCTTCCCCTCCAGCAACCCTCAGTTTGTTTCCTATGATTAAGAGTTTTTTGTGGTTTGTCTCCCTCCCTGATTTCATCTTGTTTTGTTTTTCCTCTTCCCCCATGATCTTCTGTTTTGTTTCTTAAATTCCACGAGTGAGATTGTATGATAATTGTCTTTCTCTGACTCATTTTGCTTAGCATAATACCCTCTAGTTCCATCCACATCATTGCAAATGGCAAGATTTCATTCTTTTTGATGTCTGAATAATATTCCATTTATATCTATATCTATATAGCTATAAATATAGATATATACACCACATCATCTTTATCCATTCATCTCTCGATGGATATCTGGGCTCTTTCCATAGTTTGGCTATTGTGGACATTGCTACCATAAACATTGGGGTGCAGTTGCCCCTTCAGATTACTACATTTGTTTTTTTGGGTAACTACCCAGTAGTGCAATTGCTGAGTCATAGGGTAGCTCTATTTTCAACTTTTTGAGGAACCTCCATACTGTTTTCCAGAGTGGCTGTACCAGCTTACATTCCCACCAGCAGTGTAAGAGGGATCCCCTTTCTCTGCATCCTCACCAACATCTGTCATTTTCATGTCCTGACTTGTTAATTTTAGCCATTCTGACAGGTGTGAGGTGGTTTCGCATTGTGGTTTTGATTTGTATTTCCCTGATGTTGAGTGATGTTGAGCATTTTTTCATGTGTCTGTTGGCCATTCGTATGTCTTCTTTGGAGAAATGTCTGTTCATATCTTCTGCCCATTTCTTGACTGGATTATTTGTTCTTTGGATGATGAGTTTGATAAGTTCTTTATAGATTGTGGATACTAGCCCTTTATCTGATAAGACATTTGTAAATATCTTCCCCCACTCTGTCAGTTGTCTTTTGGTCTTGTCGACTGTTTCCTTTGCTGTGCAAAAGCTTTTTATCTTGATGAAGTCCCAATAGTTCATTTTTGCCTTTGTATCCCTTGCCTCTGGAGATGTGTCTAGCAAAAAGTTGCTGTGGTCGAGGTCCAAGAGGTTGCTAACTGTGTCTCCTCTAGGATTTTGATAGATTCCTGTCTCACATTTAGGTCTTTCATCCATTTTGAGTCTATTTTTGTGTATGGTGTAAGGAAATGGCCCAGTTTCATTCTTCTGCATGTGGCTGTCCAATATTCCCAACTCCATTTGTAGAAAAATAAGGAATATTTTTAAGTGGGATTGTCAATATTTATATAATGTGGAAAAAGCAAAGGTATCTGCCAAGGAAGTTTAGCAGCAATCACATATAAAATCATGATAAAAAGGTGGGATCCTGTAGCTAACAGGGCTGGCTTAGGAAACGTAGGTGGGCATCTGTACCAGCAGATGGAGCAGATGGAAGACAGGATTCTATTTAAAATCTCCTTTCTCATTGTTCTTTCTCTCTCATGCTTATTAGCTGCCCAAAGTCTCTTTTTCCTCACCCTGATTCTCAGCCCTCTCTCCAGAGAGCCTCTGTATTTCTGGGGCTGAAAGGTCAAGTACAGGGGAAGGGAACCCACAAGACAAAAGCCTTTGAAGAACTCGTGTACTGAATTCTTGGGAGTTCTGCTCTGTGAGCTGTTGTGTGACCTGTCTGAGATATTTTCAGCTTCTCTAGAAAGGGTCTTACTCTTAGTTAGGTCATTTCCACCATTGTTTTTTTCCTTTCAGCATATAGGGTCTTGCATGTGTTTAAAATAGACAGAAACCACATGACAGGCCCAGAGGGTAGAAGTTCATGAACAGAACAGTTTGTGCATTTGGAGTATGTAATGGTTAATTTGTATATGTCATCTTGACTGAGCTAAGAGGTGCCCTGATAGCTGGTAAAACATTATTTCCAGGTGTGTCTGTGAGAGTGTCTCCAGAAGAGATTAGTATTTGAATCCATACACTAAGTAAAGAAGATTGCCCTAAACAATGAAAGTAAGCATCACCCAATCTACTGAGGGCCTGAACAGAACAAAAAGGCAGAGGAAAAGAAAAATTGCTATCTTTGCTTGAGCTGGGACATCCATCTTCTCCGACCCTTGAACATCAGTACTTCCGTTTTTTGGGTCTTTGGACTCTGACCCAGACTTATATCATAAGCTCCCCTGTTTCTCCAGCCTTTGGACTCAAACTGAATTATACCACTGTCTTTCTCGGTTCTCCAGTTTGCAGATGGCAGATTGTGAGACTTCTCAGCCTCCACAATTGTGTAAGCCAATTTCTGTGATAAATTTCCATATATATATATATATATATATATACCCTATTCGCTCTTTTTCTCAGGAGAACACAGACTAATACACATGGTAAGCAAACATTTTATTCTCTTACTTTCAATGCCTCATTGAAACTCAGAGCACCCTTTTTTTGGTGAACTGCTGATCCTACCCAGCAGGTGAAAAGACCACAGGAAATAGCAAACAGTCAGTAGGTGTCAGCAAGTGATCTCATTCCCAAATGAGATCAAAGACCCAGGACTCTGAGCTCAAACTAAAATATTTACATAATATCTTGCTGAGAACATCAGCATTTTGGAGAAGGACATTAGAGTGTAGGAGATAAGAAAAATCACCAAATTATGTTGGAAACAACCTGGGATAGGAAACAATGAGCTAAAACATTGGGCTAGGTTTTTCCAGCTTTGATTTCTCATGGAGGCATTGGTATCAGAGTCTGGGTGAATTTCCACCAGCGTGGGCCAATTCCCAGGATCCCAGGCTACTAGGAAGAGGGTCTCACTCGGCTTCTTGTTTACCATTCAGAGCAACAATATGCAAAAATACAGATTATGTCCCAGTGCTCTAGAATTTCTTCATCATGATGACCCTGGGTAGATTCTATGCTAAGAAATCCAGATTTACAAAATGACAAATTATTTATGAAAAACATCCTTCATTTCAGAGAGTCACCACAGGATTCTTCATGAGGGCTTTTGGAAAACATAATTCCAGGTACAAAACTCTGATCCACTCACAGCTTTTCAAGAACACATCTCCTGCATTACGAGAAACACTGCCACAAAAAGTCCACCAGGCCCAGCTGCTTATTGCAGCGGAGAGGCCCATGTGGGAAATAACTCCGGAACCCCCTCAGACAAACTTGCTGTGGCAGGGTGACTGGGCAGTCACTGAGCCTCTGCCAGCTCATTTGCGGTCAGTATTTTTCACAGATGCTCCCTGGTGAGTAGCAATTTCCGGATATTTTTCAAATGATTTTCTTCCTGCCAGCTGGGCACCGTTCAGGGAGACAGCTTGGAGGACTCAGCCGGATGGACCAATCAAAGACCGCTTGCCAGCCTGATTTGGATTGGACTGGATTGTTTCAGCCTTGCCCTGAGGTTGGCATACCCCCTGCTTACCCGTCCTGTTGATTTCCATCCTTCCCCTTCCTCAAACTTTTTTGCCTCTGCTGTGATAACTCACTATGCACTCATCTTTCCTTCTCTAATATCTTCTCCCAAGCTGGCACCATTCATGGGCAGGCATTGGGACAGAGGGAAAACAACATTCTAAAAATAGAAAAATGTAAATCTTGTTCCAGTTCTGCCACTAAGTAGCTACATGGCTTTGGTCAAGTTGCTTAACCTCTCTGGGCCTCAGTTTCCTCTCCGTTAAAATGAGAGAGCCATCACTAATCTCATGTAAGGCCTTTACCAAATCATCCAAGTCCTTCCATCAAGCTGCACACCTGATGACAGCCAGCCACCTCTCCACCTCTAAATGTGTTTTCTAAGCTATTTCAGGACACTCAGGATTTCAGAAGAAAAGCAGTGTTCCTTGCATGAGCCTGCATCAGTGAAAGACTAGAGCTAAACATTAAATTTGGAAGAAGACATGAAATCCATTATTAATGCTGCTTGGGGCAAGAAGAGGCTGAAAGAAACACAGCTGTAAAAATCAATGGTGAAATGAAATTTATCACCTCTGTGCAAGCCTGACCTCCCAAGACTTCTCCTCCAGGGCCCCAGGATCCTGAATAATGAATAATGAATCAAAACATGTTCTCCATGACCTTTAGGATATGCAAAGATGGAAGGATGATTAAAGAATAGAAGAGAAAACTCTGGAAAGTTCAACTTTATTTTTATATGCTAAATTAAAAAGAATATTTCCTCAGATTTTAAAATATATACAGAGATTTGGGGACTACTGAAAAATATAAGTCATAAAATAAAATCACTCATAATAGAGATAACCGCAGTCAACATTTTGCCTATTTCCTTTTACCTTTTCCGATCCAGACACTAAAAACTGTTTCCTCCACTATTTTGAAATGTGAGCCCTACCCTGAATCATCCTGGCTCATGAAAACCTCTGAATCCTAGAGAATCTAAGGTGTTGGCACAATTTTTGATTTTCTTTCTCATTTCACCCTTACCCAAATTGAGAAATAATGCGAACAGGTGACTATTTGAATATGTAGCCAAATTGCGGGTAACTTTTGAGGGTGCCTGCTGCTTAGTGTTTATGAACAAGCCTTTGTCTGAATCTCCATATTTCAGTAGGGGGTACAAGGCACTTTTTCTAATATACACTTTTTGATCCTCTGCTTTAAACTCTTCAATGGTTTCCCATGCACTTTTGATCAAATCCACACTCCTCAAGAGGACTTCCAGAAACCATCATGGTCAGACCCCTGCCTCTGCCTCTGGTCTTGGTGTGTACCACTCTCTGCTCCAGTAAACCTCTGGTCCTTTGCCCAGGCTGTCCCTCCTCCTGAAGCACTCTTCCTCTTTCCAATGCCTGGCTAATTTCTAATTTATCCATTGACTTAAATTTCTTAATTTAATAAATTTTAATAAATTTTAATTATTTAATAAATAATTTAATAAATAATTTAATAAATTTTAATAAATTTAATAAATAAATATTTAATAAATAATTTAATAAATAATTTAATAAATTTTAATAAATTTAATAAATTTCTAATTTATCCATTGACTTCTTTTGCTATATGCTCCCGTGTATTCTTTCCATGTGAGCATTCAATGCATTTCATTGCTATAGTTTATTTTTTTGCCTTTTCTACTAGATTCTAAATACCCTGAAATCAATGACCAGCTGTTTTGCTCACCACCGTATCCCTATCCACAAGCATGGGCATTTTGCAAAGTGAGTATACAATAAACACTTGTTGAATATATTAATGGATGGCAGTCTTAATCGACATTAAGCAACAACACTCTTCAAGAGAAAATATAGTTATAGATATAGATATTGCTGTCTTCCAGAGTAGGAGTTTTTATAAGTGGTGAACACTATGAAGAGAGAAAGAGAAATTCTCTGTGCCCTTTTTTGAAACTCCTAATACTTGGTTTTATAATGTTCACGTTGAAACCTTTATATGCCTTTTGTAATGGCTACTGCAACTCTTAAACTTCCCCAGAGTAGGATAGGAACTAGGGAGATGATCAGTACCCCTGTGACTTATGCCCCCAGACAGCACTGTTAACATCTGCATTCTACCACCCACGCCTCAGAGGGGTAGCACAGGTAACCTCCAGCGTTAATGCCACCAGGCCCTACAATGCAGGCTCTCTCTAGCCATACACACAGGAAATCTGTTATCAGAAGAATGGAGGACTGGGGCTCAAATGGAAAAGGCAGGAAACCCAATATTACTCCTACTTGGCATACCAGACATTTTTGTATGGTTGCAGCAGCCAGTTCTCTCTTTACAGTGATAGAAAAGGACTTTCATTCTCCGGGTGAATAGTCCTATACTTTTCGGGAGAAGGGTCCAGGAGAGAGAGTCAAATAATGGAAGCCATCCATTATTAATGGACTCTAGGATCTGCCCCCATCCTACCTACAATGCAGCTAGTTCCCTNTTCCCCTTCCTCAAACTTTTTTGCCTCTGCTGTGATAACTCACTATGCACTCATCTTTCCTTCTCTAATATCTTCTCCCAAGCTGGCACCATTCATGGGCAGGCATTGGGACAGAGGGAAAACAACATTCTAAAAATAGAAAAATGTAAATCTTGTTCCAGTTCTGCCACTAAGTAGCTACATGGCTTTGGTCAAGTTGCTTAACCTCTCTGGGCCTCAGTTTCCTCTCCGTTAAAATGAGAGAGCCATCACTAATCTCATGTAAGGCCTTTACCAAATCATCCAAGTCCTTCCATCAAGCTGCACATCTGATGACAGCCAGCCACCTCTCCACCTCTAAATGTGTTTTCTAAGCTATTTCAGGACACTCAGGATTTCAGAAGAAAAGCAGTGTTCCTTGCATGAGCCTGCATCAGTGAAAGACTAGAGCTAAACATTAAATTTGGAAGAAGACATGAAATCCATTATTAATGCTGCTTGGGGCAAGAAGAGGCTGAAAGAAACACAGCTGTAAAAATCAATGGTGAAATGAAATTTATCACCTCTGTGCAAGCCTGACCTCCCAAGACTTCTCCTCCAGGGCCCCAGGATCCTGAATAATGAATAATGAATCAAAACATGTTCTCCATGACCTTTAGGATATGCAAAGATGGAAGGATGATTAAAGAATAGAAGAGAAAACTCTGGAAAGTTCAACTTTATTTTTATATGCTAAATTAAAAAGAATATTTCCTCAGATTTTAAAATATATACAGAGATTTGGGGACTACTGAAAAATATAAGTCATAAAATAAAATCACTCATAATAGAGATAACCGCAGTCAACATTTTGCCTATTTCCTTTTACCTTTTCCGATCCAGACACTAAAAACTGTTTCCTCCACTATTTTGAAATGTGAGCCCTACCCTGAATCATCCTGGCTCATGAAAACCTCTGAATCCTAGAGAATCTAAGGTGTTGGCACAATTTTTGATTTTCTTTCTCATTTCACCCTTACCCAAATTGAGAAATAATGCGAACAGGTGACTATTTGAATATGTAGCCAAATTGCGGGTAACTTTTGAGGGTGCCTGCTGCTTAGTGTTTATGAACAAGCCTTTGTCTGAATCTCCATATTTCAGTAGGGGGTACAAGGCACTTTTTCTAATATACACTTTTTGATCCTCTGCTTTAAACTCTTCAATGGTTTCCCATGCACTTTTGATCAAATCCACACTCAAGAGGACTTCCAGAAACCATCATGGTCAGACCCCTGCCTCTGCCTCTGGTCTTGGTGTGTACCACTCTCTGCTCCAGTAAACCTCTGGTCCTTTGCCCAGGCTGTCCCTCCTCCTGAAGCACTCTTCCTCTTTCCAATGCCTGGCTAATTTCTAATTTATCCATTGACTTAAATTTCTAATTTAATAAATTTAATAAATAAATATTTAATAAATAATTTAATAAATAATTTAATAAATTTTAATAAATTTAATAAATAAATATTTAATAAATAATTTAATAAATAATTTAATAAATTTTAATAAATTTAAAATTTCTAATTTATCCATTGACTTCTTTTGCTATATGCTCCCGTGTATTCTTTCCATGTGAGCATTCAATGCATTTCATTGCTATAGTTTATTTTTTTGCCTTTTCTACTAGATTCTAAATACCCTGAAATCAATGACCAGCTGTTTTGCTCACCACCGTATCCCTATCCACAAGCATGGGCATTTTGCAAAGTGAGTATACAATAAACACTTGTTGAATATATTAATGGATGGCAGTCTTAATCGACATTAAGCAACAACACTCTTCAAGAGAAAATATAGTTATAGATATAGATATTGCTGTCTTCCAGAGTAGGAGTTTTTATAAGTGGTGAACACTATGAAGAGAGAAAGAGAAATTCTCTGTGCCCTTTTTTGAAACTCCTAATACTTGGTTTTATAATGTTCACGTTGAAACCTTTATATGCCTTTTGTAATGGCTACTGCAACTCTTAAACTTCCCCAGAGTAGGATAGGAACTAGGGAGATGATCAGTACCCCTGTGACTTATGCCCCCAGACAGCACTGTTAACATCTGCATTCTACCACCCACGCCTCAGAGGGGTAGCACAGGTAACCTCCAGCGTTAATGCCACCAGGCCCTACAATGCAGGCTCTCTCTAGCCATACACACAGGAAATCTGTTATCAGAAGAATGGAGGACTGGGGCTCAAATGGAAAAGGCAGGAAACCCAATATTACTCCTACTTGGCATACCAGACATTTTTGTATGGTTGCAGCAGCCAGTTCTCTCTTTACAGTGATAGAAAAGGACTTTCATTCTCCGGGTGAATAGCCCTATACTTTTCGGGAGAAGGGTCCAGGAGAGAGAGTCAAATAATGGAAGCCATCCATTATTAATGGACTCTAGGATCTGCCCCCATCCTACCTACAATGCCGCTAGTTCCCTCACAGCCTCCCAAAAATGTAGGGGAGGGGAAGGGAAAGGATGTGCTGTATCCCAACACTGGGGAAGGGGGGCAGGATTTTAATCATTCATTCTATCATATTTCTGATAGTTATAATTACTTCTAGTGAGCAACATAAACTCTGAAACTAAATCATGGTTTTATTTGTTCTGTAGAGTGTTAAAATCTTCTCACACCTCAAGGAGATTAAGCCCTAAGACCATTCTTTTCATGCTGTCCTTATGCTATTCTTACTCATGCCATGCTCATTCCCAACGCCAAGCCATTACTCATGCTGACCAGGTACTTGGAAGAAATGCCTTGCCCACTCCCTTTCACATTGCAAGTCCAACTTACCCTATCAGGACCAACCTGTTACTACCTTCTCTGTAGGATCTCCCACCTCCAATCTGCAATGATCTGCCATATCCCTGGCTCCTTTTATACTTATACCAACATCACTCATTTTGATGTTTAAGTACACTCTGCTTTGTATTGTCTCTTGGCTGTTTTCAATGTCTATCTTGACTCTCTAATGGATCTCTAAACCCCTGGAAGGAAAAAACTGTGACTTAAACTTCTTTGTGTTTTTATGACAGTATTAGCCAAACAACAGATGTTGAAAGATGTAATAAATGACTGAAACCATCATGAAACTAACAGTATGCAAAATATAGAGCATAGTGATAGAATCCATAATATTTAATTGTGGCCAATTAGGAAAGAATTCATTTAACAACACATAGACTAAACAGAAATTGACACATTAGTTTTGATTTTCAGATAGATTTCTTTACAGTACAAGAGACTCGCTTAGAAATTAAATGACTAGTTAGTGGAACACATGTTTTCTGGATTTTAATGTGAAACTAATTATGAACAATTTTCTTTGACCAGTTGATTTAAAGCACAATTAACAATTTGAAATATAAAAAGAATGTCTCATAAACCTGCTTTCATGGTTCAGTGTTGCCTGAGTGCCCACTCTTTCCATTTTTTAGTAATATTTCAACAGATTTAAGATACACATGAGAGATTTAAAAGAACTGATGAACATCTACAAAAACTTGCAGCTAACATCAATAGCGAGACTAGAAGCTTTCTCACTAAGATCAGGAACAAGACAAGGATGTTCCTTTTCAACATTGTCCTGGAAATCCTAGCTAATGGAATAAGATAAGAAAAGGCAATAAAAGGTATACAGATTGGGAAGAAAGAAACAAAACTGTCTTTGTTCATAGACGACATGATCATCTATGCAGAACATCTGAAAAAATTAACAAAAACACTCTGGGATTAATAAGAAATTACAGCAAGATTGTAAGATACAAGGTTAATATAAAAAAAATCACTTTCCTGCCAGCAATAAACAAGTGGAATTTGAATTTTAAAAGCACAATACCATTTACACTAGCCCTCCAAAAAAAACGACTACTTAGGTATAAAGGTAACAAAATATGTACGAGATCTATATGAGGAAAAACACAAAGCTCTGATGAAAGAAATCGAAGAACTAAATATTAAGAGAAAGATTCCATGTTCATTGATAGGGAGACTCAATATTGTCAAGAACCACATACAAAAAAATAAAAATAAAATACAAATAAACAAATGAAAACCAAATGGATCTAGACACAAAACGTAACAGCCTTTACAAAAATTTACTCAAAATGGATCATAGATCTCAATGTAAAATGTAAAACTCTAAAACTCCTGGAAGGTAAAATAGGAGAAAATTTAATGATCTTGGGCATGACAATGACTTTTTAGATACAACACGAAAGACACAATGCATGAAAGAAATAATTGATAAACTAGACTTCATTAAAATTGAAAACTTCAGCTCTGCAAGAGACACTGTCAAAAGAATGAAAAGACAAGCCACAAACTGAAAGAAAATATTTGCAAAAGACATATCTGAAAAAGAACTGTTACTCAGAATATACAACTAATTCGTAACCCAACAATAAGAAAACAAACAACCCAATTTAATAATGGGCAACATACCTGAATGGACACCTCACCAAAGATGATACAAAGGTAGCAAATAAGTATATAAAAAGATGCTCTACATCATATGTTTTTAGGGAATTGCAAATTAAAACAACAACGAGATATCACTACACATCCATTAGAATGGCCAGACTCTAAACAATGACACCAACGAATGCTGGTGAGGATGTAGAGAAACAGGAAGACAGTTTGACTGTTTCTTACAAAACTGAACCTATTATTATATGATCCAGAACCGCTCTCCTTGGTATGTATCCGAAGAAGTTGAAATCTTATGTCCACACAAAACCCAACACCTGGATGCTTATAGCAGCTTTATTCATAATTACCAAAATTTAGAAGCAGCCAGAATGACCTGGAAAACTATAGAAACAGTAAAGGATCAGTGATTGGCGGGGGTTACAGGGGAGAGAGGGATGAGTAGACTGAGCACAGAGCGTTTTTAAGGCAGTGAGACTACTCTGTGTGATACTGTAATGGTGACTACACATCGTTATACATTTGTCCAAACCCAGAGAATGCACAACACCAAGAGTTAAACCTAATATAAACCATATCCTTTGTAAGATAATGATACAAGTTCATCTATCATAACAAATGTGGCACTCGGGTATGGGATGGGCATATATAAAGGCAGGGAATATATGGACAATCTCTATACCTTTTGCTCATTTCTTCTGTGAACCCAAAACTTCTCTAAAAATAAATTCTAATTCTTAAAAATCTGGACTGAAACTTAAAAAAATAAACTGTATGTTGATCTCAAGACTTTTTTTTTAAAAAGTTCTCATGTAGGAAAACTGTTCCCTGTGGTTTCAAAAGAATGTTCTATTTCCTGCCTGAAGGTGGCGTTTGTGTACTATGGTCAAAGAAGGAGTCCCTCAATTAAGACCAAAAAAAAAAAAGGAAAGAAAAAAAGTTTACCAGACAGTAAAACAACTCATAAAACTGTCATGAGTAATTCCAGCAGCTGGGCTGAAATGGAAGGCTGCTCTAAGCACCTCTGGTTCTCCGTGACAGGGGTGAGCTTTTATAGATTAAGATTATAGACTTACCTGTGAACACTGAGACTCATAACTCAATTTACAGATGCCTTAGAGCTGAAAGAATATTTGCAGAGCTGACTCTCTGGGCTTTGTTACAAGCACTGTGAACTTCATGAGCTTTGGAAGGCCACAAGATCTGGCTGGGATAGACCGACAGGAATGAGGGTTCTCAGCCCTGCACAGAACACGTGACCAATTCACTCTCAGCCATGCCAGTTGGTTGTATTGTGGGAACTATTTGAACTTGAGGGGGAAATCCCCTAATTACAAGTTTCCTAAACCCAGCTTCTGCAAAAGCATTCCATCTGTCGCACGTTAAACACACAGATTTCTGAACCTCAACTTCAGAGGTCTGAATATCGAGATCAGTGGAGCCCAAGAGTCTACATTTAAGAAGTTTTCTAGAATGGACAATTACTCAGCTACATGAATAGAACAAACGACTGATATAAGAAACAACGTGGATGGAATCTCAACAACAATATTCTGAGCAAAAGAAGCCAAACACAAAAGAGTACACACTGTATGTTATAACACACTTCATAAATGTATAAAGTTTTAACATAAACACAACTAATCTCTGGTGATAGAAATCAAGCTGGTGGTTGTATAGGGCAGGGGGTTACGTAGACTGACTGCAAAGGGGCATGAAGGAACTTTCCAGTACCAGGGTAATGTTATATATTATATTGGAGTGGTGGTTACAGGGTGTATAGAGTTGTCCATACTCATATAACTGAATACTTTAAATTACGTACACTTAATTGCATATAAATTGTATTTCAATAAAGTTGATTTAATAAAACACTTCCTGGAAACCTCAGGCCCTTTGCTAGTGGAGAATAACCAGATCTTAAGTACACCTGAACTACACTGAGGCTTCGTTTTTGGCATTTCTACTCCCACTGAGAGAATTTCTGAGCCCCAAGGCACCTTCAAGATCAAGTTGCCTACCTTCTGGATTTTCCATGTGAGAAAACTAAAGTTCAGAAAGGTCGAGAGACTTTCATGAGGCCACACAGTAAGATACCAGCAGATATCAAACAAGAATCCAGGCCCTGACAGCTTTTTCTTTTCTCTCAGTTTCACACTGTATTCAAAGGAGTAAGAAAAGGAAGTGGCTTGTAGATGTTTCTTGCTCTGATGCAGCTTATTTTTCATCCCCATCTCTAGGATAGAGCCACCTGAGCCAAAGAAATTGAATAGAATAAAATTTTATAAGGAATGGTTGAAAGACTGGTTTCAGGTTACCTACTCATTCAATTAACAAACAACAAATATTTACTAAGTGCTTGCTAGTCACGGGTCTAGGCAGAGCGATTTGGTAATGAGTAAGACAGACCAGATCCCTGCCCATAGCCAACCCCAAAGAAATAAGCAAATGCATGAGCGAGTTAATTTGAGACTGTGAAATGTGCTTGAAGAAGACAGACAAGGTGATTGATGGAGTGACTGAAAGGGAGGGTGTATTGTGCCTGCACTCATCAGCAAGGCTGCTCTGAGGTCATGACACGGAGGAGCATGGGATGAGGCCAGAGATGGCAGGATGGAAGGCAGCTATACGCAAATGCTTCAGGGGCCTGGCTTACTCACCTTCATTTAGAAAGAATTTGCTTGGGGCACCTGGGTGGCACAGCGGTTAAGCATCTGCCTTCGGCTCAAGGCGTGATCCCGGCGTTATGGGATCGAAGCCCCACATCAGGCTCCTCTGCTATGAGCCTGCTTCTTCCTCTCCCACTCCCCCTGCTTGTGTTCCCTCTCTCGCTGGCTGTCTCTATCTCTGTCAAATAAATAAATAAAATCTTTAAAAAATAAAGAAAGAAAGAAAGAAAGAAAGAAAGAAAGAAAGAAAGAAAGAAAGAAAGAAAGAAAGAAAGAAAGAATTTACTTGATTTACTAGAGGAAAATAAAGTTGTACATGAGAAAGAAGCAGCCTCGATTGGAAGGCTCTTCAACAGGTCCCTCTCCAGAGAGACGGGTAGGTCTCCACCAATTAAAGGCCCCGTGTGGAAAAGGGAAGACATGGATATCTTGGATTATTTGGGCATTGGCCTTCTTGAAGCCTGTTGCAAGGCAGGAACTAGGTGAGCCAACATTCTTTTCATTCTATGAGTCAAGGCTTTGTCAAAATTACCCAATTACTGATCCCACCTGTCTCCATATGGAAAACAAAGTTCCAGCTACAGTGCAGGTAATAACAAGATTGAAGTATGCTGTGCAAAACACAAGATTCCCACAGGCCAGACTCCCATTGCCTCTGGCTGGCTGCTTATCACTCCGTTCTCCCTCTTTCATCCTATCCTCAATTACTGTTCTATTAGGACATAAACCACTTAAGAGCTCAGGCTTCCTGTCTTTGAGTGTGCATCTGGTACAGTGCGTGGCAGAGACACAGAGAGAGAGAGGGCTCTTGGTAAGTGCATGATGAATGAATGAAACTTCTAGTCCTGCGTTCTGGTGCCTAATCCCAGCTAAAACGAACTGAACATTTCTGCGTAGCAGGCATTGTTGTGAACACTTTGGAGATATTACCTTCTTTAATCCTTAAAACAACCTTATGAAGTAGGTTCATAAGTTTTAATCATCACTATTTCCATAGGAAGAAACAAACCTAGACTTGAGACCAATACCATATGTTGCAGATTGCTTTTAACCCTGGCGGTGTGTGGGAACGGGGGGTGCAGGGGGCAGGCAGCGTGTGGAAAGTCTGTGGATTACTTTATCCCAAATTGGAGTCAAGGTCCCAATGTACACAGCAGCCAATTTCTTAACAACCTCAGCAATACTTTGGTAGAGTTGACATTTTTGAACAGAGAGGGAAAAAAAGCCAGCGGGGAGCAATGACTTTCCTGTCTCTCATTTTCTCCTGCTTTCCAGGGCTGACAAGGGGCATTTAGAATGAAGCCAAATTTCAGTGAATCTGTAACTTGTAATGACCAGTACTGTCAGGGAGTCTGGGGTGGTTGCCTAGGACTTTGATATCTTACCGAAAAAGGTGTTTCACTTCTAACTTGAGAAGGTCTGAAGATATTTGGGACTTTACATAAGAATTCTATGTTTCAATTTATTTTAAAAAACAGGCGACCACTTACCGAGAATTCACTGTGTACTGGACACTGGCTAAGCCCCTTGAGTGTCGTACCTCAATTAATGCTTGGGACAACAAGCATCTCTAGTGATTTAACTTGTTTTCCTTAGCTTCAATATAATGAATTGGTTGGTGGGTGGGTGAGTAGGTATTGGTGACAGCCAAGGGCTTTGTGTTCGTCTCCAGAAAGGAAGAGTAAGTACAAAAGCTTTGGCAGCTGATTTTTTACCAAACAAGGCAAAAAGAACTGTATCCTTGACAACCTGCCATATCTGTCTTGGCCAAGACGGTCACAGGACTTCAGAGTCCTGTGCAACCACGTGAATTTATTCCACTTGGCCTTCTCAGCTAACACATCCTTCACCTCAAACAGTTCATAAGCCAAGAGGGCGAGGAGTAATCGATTTTATAGCAGAAAAAAACAGATCTGAGTTTAAATTTCACGTTAAAAAACGGAAGTCGCTGTTCTTTCTTTCATCAGGCGGGGCCGTTACTAACCTTGGACCGCCTTGGCTTGAGTTAGGAAGAGGTGCTCCTAGGGGCGCATTTGGTGACTTTGGTGGAGTGCTTGGTGAGCAGATGGCAGCTTTGTGCCCTTCCCCCAGGAGTGCACAGGTCTATGCCAGGTGCCGTGGCTCAGCGAGAAGGGAACAGGACTGATTTCAGTCCCCACTCATCCCCTTGACAGGTGCCTCAGGACAATGTGCATAACTGTGTGTAGCAGGACCACTGTCAGGAACAACATGGATGTCCCCAAGGGGCAGGCCATGGACCCCAGCCCACTCACAGATGGGTTTTATAGTCCTAATCACGTTTGAAAGAATTTGAATTGCCTGTCAACCTTAAAAATTAGGAAATTCCACACAAAATTGAGATTTCAAGCTTGTACTGAAAAATCAGAAGATCTGGGAACAGTGGCATTCCCATGCAGCAAAATGGATTGGATCTGAGAAGAACTGCCTACTTTATACATTTACTTATTTAATTTTTTTATTTTATTTAACACTGTATCTTGGGTTTCATTCCACATCAGCACATAAACGGCTACTTTTTTATTTTTTAATTATTATTCATATTAAGTTTTTGATAGACAATACTGGTACCTGGTTACAAAGTTCAAACGGTACCAACACACTGTCCCTTGACACTGAGTGCTGCTTCCCCAGAGACAACCCCTGAGCCCTAGAGGTTCTCGTGTGTTCTCCCAGAGATATTATACGCATACACGAGCAAACATATAAGCTGGATTTCTAGGATGCCATCAACTGCAAGATGCACCATTATTTTGTGTCCACCAAGGAAGAAAAAATCCCAGTAAAATCATGACACCATGCCTTAATGATGGTCCTGCTCGATCTGTAAATCAATCAAGTCAGCCCCTTGTTGCTCTGAAATTAGTTTCATCTGTTCCAAAGTACTAGACTGTTTTCCCTGCCCTTCCATTACATTGTTTGAAGAGTGGCAGGCAATCCTTTTGCATATAGCTGGGTAAGAAAATATAATAGTTTTATCTACTCATGGGCATCTTCATTTCTTAAGTCTTATAAAAGACTTAGTTACTACTTTGAGTTATTGAGATCAATAATTGAGATCAATAATATAATAATAGTAATTGAGATCAATTACATATATATATAATATAACATATATGTAATTGATTGAGGCTATTCCCCAATTTATTTCAGTGTAAAAAGTGAAGTAGGAATCTGACTTTGTTTTTCTCCAGCTGCTGTCTCTAGTTTACTCCTGTTCCCACCACTTCCCATTGTCTTACCTTGGACAGCTTCACTCACGTTACTTGTTTGACCCCTCTAGAAATTTGAGTTCTCAGCACCTGCACTATTGGACAAATGGCTGGACAGTGCAATTAGCAATCGCTTTGGCAGTCCCTTTGCTAGGAGGGGTGGGCAGTTTCAGCACAGGCAGCAGAGCCTGTGAATAAGACCAGAGAGGCCATGCACAAAGGCTAAACTTGGAAGAGACCTTCAGAAACCTGACCATAGCTATAGGTCCTGGGGTTGCCTGGTCTGGGGGCTTCTCACCTCCACCTGATTCTTGCAGGGGATGTGTCGAGGTCACTGATAGGGAATGTAAGGAAAGCAAGTGAGATTTATGCCAATACAAGACAACCTAATGAAGAGCAAAGCTGAAATCAAAGCCTGGGATCAGGCTCCTGTGTTTACACAAAACATGTAATAACATTGGTGCAAATCGACATGGTTATTCTAAGACAAACACATCTACGACCTTAAACGGTACTTTGCACTTGGAAGGTGTTCTTCAGACAAATTTCTGAGGCATGAGCTCTAGTCCTTACTCTGCTAGGAGACCCTGTACCTCCTTAAATAAGCCACTTTCTGGGCCTCAGTTTATTAGTGTAGCCTACGAGTGATGGGTTGGGACTATAACCTAGATCTAGACCTTAAGCTTTTGCACAATGCATGCTTTTGAAATACACTTAATTTTGTGTAAAATTGCGGAGCATTCACAGACTTCACCCACCGATTTCTATACGTGATTGTCCAATGCTTTATACTAATTCTCAGTCTCACTATTTTTCTCTTGTGTCATTTTCACAAAGATGGTATTTGATGATTCTCAACAGCTACATATTAAAGATATTTCCAGGCCTCCTATCCTTGAGAGAGTAATGATAAGACAGCCTTGTAAAGGATATCCAGGGCCCCAGCATCTGAGAGAGACAGAGACCTTCTACTCCCAGAACATGCCAGATAATCACTGTCCCAACACCTGCACACTAGAGGCTTGACCTCAGTTTTGTTTCTGCCCTAGACTTACAATAAGAGACCGGTGACACAAAGCAGCAGGACTGCTCACAACCCATTCCAGTAAGGGCGGCCCCAGTGACAGCAGCTCCACTCCATCTCTGGAGACAACAGTGGCAACTGGTTCGGTGGCAGAGTCCAGGTCTACATTGGAGTTGCTGGAGATGCCCCAGTACCAGGGACGGGGTGTCTTCAGGAAACAGATGCACTGTGGCACTTGGGACATTATGCTTGGCTGATTTCTTGGCCTGACCCAAGATTCTGTGAGCTACCAATATCCTTTAATAAGTCCCTTTTCTACTTAAATTAGCTAGAGTTGCAAGCTATTGCTTGCAACTAAAATGCTGAGTGATACAAACCTTAATCCTGAATGCATAAAATGACTTAGAAATTATTTTCCAATAAGACCGGCCCCTGGGTGGCTCAGTCGGTTAAGCGACTGCCTTTGGCTCAGGTCATGATCCTGGAGCCCCAGGACTGAGTCCCGCATCAGGCTCCCCGCTCACGGGGAGTCTGCTTCTCCCTTGGACTCTCCCCCCTCTCGTGCTCTCTCTCTCACGCTCTCTAATAAATAAAGAAAAACTTAAAAGAAAGAAAGAAAGAAAGAAATTATTTTCCAACAAGAGACTTCTTGGGAGAGTCAGCTGTGCTGAGGGAGAGGGTAGCAGAATGATAAAATCACACGACTTAACGCCAGTGATTTACCATACTTCTCTTTAGCACCCTGAGAAACTTACAAAATAATAGCAACGAGAGTGAAATTATAGAACAAGAAATCTCTTGGGTTATTACTCCACTGTTCCATCAGTTACCTCTAAACAATGCATTTATTTAAGCTTCATTAGTTATTTAGAATTTGTTGATAAAACAATATGCATAAGTCACGTATACATTTTTTGAGTGCCTATATGTGTCAGGCACTCTGCTAGATGTTAGGGCAGATTCATGGAAGAAAGAGAGAGGTTTTCCTTTTGAGATAAGCAAGAAATTTCAACATAATGTTGAGTGCTACAAGAGCCCTGTGGAAGGAACAAAAGCTGGGTAGCCAAAGAGAACTGTGTAACATCTGGATTGAGCTCTTTCCAATATACCAAGGTGTGACGTCAGGTTGTGTCTTTGAGACTGTGTGAAGTTTGCAAGGCAATAAATAGCGGGAAATAGAGTTGTACCTTGTGAGTCTGAAAAACCACCGTAACTCTGTGCAAAGCTTCCTTCGTGTTTCCTGGGTTTTCCTGTTCTGAAGGGACTACCGCATTGTGGTTAGGTTCTAGCAAGTCTGAGTTCAGTTGAATTTGAGTTTTGTCTCCTTCCCCTAAGAATCAGCGTGAGTCCCACCAATTCAGAAATGTTCAGCCTGCTTTTTGTTTTATGCTTCATCGCCTGCAAAAAGATCGCAGGGTGAGAACTTCGCTGGAAAACAGGTGTTTGACCTGGTCTGATGAGACCATAGGGCGGACTCAGCAGAGGCCACGGACCGGACAGAGCCTGTCCTGAAACAGGAGGCTGACCTGAGGTTTGTCATTTGCAGAGGGGCTTAGGGGATGCCAGAGACTGTGTGTGGGAGAGAAGGCAGTTCACCAAGCAACTCTGTCACCAGTCCCTCATAAACTGGGAGACGGGCTTTTGCCGTAACAAGGTGCAATATTTATAGACTTGTTTCTGACCGTAACCGCATTGAGAGCTTTTCCCGGTGGATCAGAGAACTGCTCTGGCCTTAATCCTCACTGACATTTCCCACACCAAATATTGCTTCAGCTTTTAAAGAACGATTTTACTTCACTGTGAAAAAAATATCCTCAAGAAAATAAAAGAAACTCTCATGAACGAAACCTGAAACAAAGGAATTCACTGGTAAGAGAGATAAAAAATAAAAATAAAAAAATAAAAACTGTTCTAAAAATTCAGTTCAATTAAAAATCTGTTTTGGGGATGGAGAACACGTTTTTTCACAGTGGCCTCATTATAAATGGTGACTGGGTTCCTAGATGAGCTCACATAGGACTACTTCTCTCACAAGGTTTCTGTAAAATCAATCATGTTGTCTTAGCCCTGCACAATATTTTCATATCATTTTTTTGTTCTAACTCCTGTATTCATTCATTTCCTACCATACATAGGTTCACTACAGAAAACTTCAAACTAGAGAAAAATATAAAGATAACGAAGTATAAAAGTAAACAAAACTCTCAAAAAAAAAACAACAATGGGGGGGCGCCTGGGTGGCACAGCGGTTAAGCGTCTGCCTTCGGCTCAGGGCGTGATCCCGGCGTTATGGGATCGAGCCCCATATCAGGATCCTCCGCTGTGGGCCTGCTTCTTCCTCTCCCACTCCCCCTGCTTGTGTTCCCTCTCTCGCTGGCTGTCTCTATCTCTGTCAAATGAATAAATACAATCTTTAAAAAAAAAAAAAACAACAATGGAGGGGCACCTGGGTGGCTCAGTCAGTTAAGGGTCTGACTCTTGATTTTGTCTCAGGTCATGTTCTCAGGGTCATGGGATCGAGCCTCACATCAGGTTTTGTGTTCAGTGTGGAGTCTGCTTGAGGTTCTCTCTCTCTCTCTCTCTCCCTCTGCCCCTACCCCAGCTCATGCACTCTCTCTCTCTTTCTTAAATAAATAAAATCTTTTAAAAAAAAAGTAAACAAAGCTCTCAGAATCTATCAACTAGAGATAACCATTTGAATATAAAAAATTTTAACAGACTTATTAAGGTATGATTGACATACAATAAATAAACTGTAATATTTATAATGTATAATTGGGGAAGTTTCGCAGGTATATATGCATATATATATGTGTGAAACCACACATATATATGTGTGAAACCATAGCTATAATTAATATAATGAATATATATATTACCTGCCATCCCCAAAAAACCCCATGACCCTTTGTAACTCCTTCCTCTGCCCCCACTCCCGGGCCAACACCAGTCTGCTTTCTGCCACCATAGATTAGGTTACATTTGCTATTTTATATAAATGGATTCATATAACATACACTTCTTTTCGTCTGTTTTTTTTCACCCAGTATAATTATTTTGAGATTCATCCACATTGTAGCCTGTATTAATAGTTCATTTGTTTTTACTGCTGGGTAGTATTTTATTAAATGCTTATATAGCAATTTGTTCATCTATCGATGGATATTTGGGTTTGTGATATCTTTTTCCAACATCAACAACCAGTTCTCCAATTCTCTGATATCAGTTGGGTGTCCGGCAATTCGGTTCTGACACTTACTACCCAGAGTTAGCACGGACCCCACCGGGTAAGGGCTCAGTCCCACAAGACTATCCCCACGACAGGCACCAGCCAAAAGTGGAGTCCCAGTGCAACCCACACTTCTGCCCAGCTGAATACTATTTCTGAGCCTCCCCCAACCCTTCTTCAGTTATAACATACTTGAATGATTCACAGAATTCAGGAAAGCAGTTTATTTATGATTCCAGTTTCTCAGGAAGGAGACCACTCAGAAACAGTGAGATGGAAAAGATGCGTAGGGCAAGGAATGGGTGGGAGAAGGGTGTCGAGCTTCCATGCCCTCTCCATGTGCTATCCTCCTAAAACAGCCATGTGTTTGCCAACCAGAAAGCTTTCCAAACCCCATTGTTTAAGGGATTTTATGGAGGTTTCGTGATGTAGGCATGATTTATTAAATTATCCGCCATTGGTGAATGAACTCAATCTCCAGCCCCTTTCCCTTCCCAGGAGGGAGGTCAGGAATTAGGGCTTAAAGTGCTAATCCTCTAATCACATGCCTCGTCTTTCTGGTGACCGGTCCTTATCCTGAAGCTAACTAGGGATTTCACTGCAATGTATTTCACTAGCATAAACTCAGATATGGTCTAAAGAGACTTGTTACAAAGAACAAAAGAGCGTCCTATCACTCAGGAAATTCCAAGGGTTTTAGGAGCTCTGTGCCAGGAACCAGGGACAAAGACCAAATATATATATTTAAATTTTTTTAACTAAACCACAAGGTTGTTTTCTGTTGGGGTTGTTATAAATAAAACTACGAATATTCATTACAAATTTTTGTAGAAACATATGCTTTTATTTTTCTTGGGTAAATACCTAGGAGTGAAACAGCTGCATCGTATGGTAACTGCATGTTTAACTTAAGAAATTGTCAGATTTTTTTCAAAGGGTTTGGGCCCCTTATATTCCCACTAGAAGCGAATGAGGGTTCCAGTTGCTCTAAATCCTCACCAAATCTTGTTATGGTCAGTGTTTTAAATTTAGATGATCTAATACATTTGTAGTGCTATCTCAAGGTGGTTTTGACGTGCGTTTCTCTAATGACTCGTGAGAAAGAACAACTACCTTCTGCTTACTTAGCGTCTGTATATTCAATTTGATGAAATGTCTGTTGAAAGCTTTTGCCCATTTTTAAATTGGGGTGTTGGTTTCATGATTGAGTTTTGAGTGTTTTTTAATATATTCTCGATGCACATGCAATATCAAATATGGGATTTGTAAATATTTTCTCACAAGGATGTGGCTTGTTTTTTCATTCTCTTATGTCAAAGAGCAGAAACTCTTAATTTGATGAAATTTCATGTATTAATGTGACTCATGCTATCATATCTATGAAATCTAACCCAAAGTCACAACGATTTTTCTCCTACGCTTTCTTCTAGACATGTTCCAGTTTGCATTTTACATGTAGGAAGAAGATCCATGTTGTGTTAATTTTTGTGAATTATATACTTGTTTTTATTTAGTTTTGTGTTTCGTTTTTGTTTTTGCTTCCGCGTATCTACATGATTCAGCAAAATTTGTTGACAAGGCTTTCCTTTTGCTTCCAGATTGCCTTTGCCCTTCTGTTAAAAATCAGATATATATAAATATATGTATATATACATGTATATATATACATATATTTCTCTAGTTTATTCCATTAAACTACACGCCTGTCTTTATCATACTGTCTTGATAACTAGAACTTTATAATAAGTCTTGACACCAAGTAGTGATAGTTCTCTGCCTTTATTCTTTCTCAAAGTTGTTTGGCTGTTCTCGGTTTCTTGCATTTCTATATGAATTGTAGGATCTGCTTGTCAATTCCTATTAAGAAGTCAGCTGGGAGCTTGATAGACATTGTGTTAAATCTGTAGATGAGTTCAGGGAGTGTTGTCATTTTTAACAATATTAAGTCTTTCGATCCATGAACCTGAGACCTACTTTTATTTATCCAGATTTTTAAAAATTTCTTTCCAAAATATTTTGTAATTTTTAGTGTACAAATCTTTCATTTTTATTGTTAATTTTTTTCTAAATATTTTATTCTTTTTGATGCTATTATACCAGAAAGTATATATAATTGATTTTGTTTATTGATCTTATGTCCTGCAATCTTGCTGAAATTGTTTATTAGTTCTAATAAATTTTTTAATAAATTCTTAGGATTTTCTATATACAAGATCATGCCATTTGGGAATGGAGATTGTTTTACTTCTTTTTTCCCTATCTGAATGCCTTTTATTTCATTTTCTTGCCTAATTGCCCAGTAAATGTTGAATAAAAGTAGCAAGAGCAGATATCCTGATCTTGTTTCTGACCTTCCAGGGAAAAAGCACTCAGTCTTTCACCATTATGTGTGATATTAGCTGAGAGTTTTTCATAGATGTCCTTTATCAGATTGCAGAAGTTCCATTCTGTTCTTTTTTTGCTGAGGCTTGTTTGTTAGTTTTTTAATCACGAAACGATGTTGGCACATTAATCGATTTTTGCAGATTAAGCCAGCAGAATATTTTGTAAATATGGACAAGCTGGTTCTAAAATTTATATACAAGGGCAAAGTACTCAAACAAACAATGAAAGACAATGTCTGAAGAGCACCAGGCCAAGAGCTTTCCAGTATTTCCCTAATCCTTCTAGCTCTATGAAATAGCTATTTTCATCTCATAGGTGTGGGTCCTGGGGCTTATAGAAGTAATGCGGTTTGACCAGGGTTACATGGATGGTAAGTGGTAAAAGAATTGAAAAGAGTTCGGTGCAGAGTCCTTAATAAGTGTGCATTCCTCCAGGAACACATCACTCCTCCCCCCATAAGCAGGAATAGAGTCTCTCAGAGATTCAAGAGGTGAAGACAACTTTTCTTTTTCAGAGAGCTTTTTGGAAGGACAGTGTTAGTACTGGGACAGTAATAGGTATAAAACTCTTACCGAATTCCTTCCTTTGTTTTACCTAAAATTTAGAAAAGCTCTCCTCCTCAGTACACGGTAAACTTTCCTACTCCAAACCATCTACCAGCTTCTACTATGTGCTTTTTAAGCCACCTGCACCTGCCCTTCTAGAGTGTTCTCTCTTCCATGTGGCTGCCCCCTCACACATATCTTACACTTCCAATGCAAATGCGATAGAGGTGAAATTAAAGCTTTCTTACTGTATTGAATTCCCATTGATAAATGTCCACTTTGCAGTCCCTTGAGCTGGTCACCACACTTAAGGACAAAGAGAGGGAGAATTAGCTATTGGTGTTTGGATTCAATCCCCCCTTCTACACTCTGCGTGCTGCTTTGTCATCTGGCTCAGTGCTGGATTCCACCACAGAGAGCGCTGGAGGCCAACCGCCATGTTGGAGGAGGCAGAACTGACCCACTCATTCCTATTTGCTGGTTGGTTTCCAGGGGCCTCAAGGTCCTGTCAGCACACCTCCTTGCTCCATCAGCACAGGCAGAGCATGGCTTCCTCCTCAGAATTCCCCCTCCTCTAAGTTTCTAAGTTTCAGTAATTCCAACCTCTTCCTTTGCTCCACAGCCAGAAGGATGGAAGCTGCTCCCTGCAGTTGCTGCTCTATGATACCTTTGTGTTCTCATTTTGCCTTTTCAATTCTTTAAGCCTAGGTATCAATTATGTATATTAAATTTTCTCTTTTAAAATAGTGGATGTGGCTTCTGTCTCCCAACTGGATCCTGAGTGATACAGAGGAGGTGGGGGGAGATGGGACCAGGGTTTTAAAGGCCCTCCAACAACAAATCTCCATGTCCTGTAGACTGGGGCCCCTGAGTGAGGTCAAAAGCCAGCAGTCCCTAAGTTATAGAGGGATCTTGAAAGAATCTGAGCTTGAGGCCCAGGGGAAAGTGAGAAGGTTCCCCAGCTCTGGCTCTGGGCTAGCCTTTAGGCTGTCCAATGTCCAGTTCAACTCATCCTGCTGATAGCAATAAAGAATACATAAGAATGGTGGCCTTTGGCTCACATTTCTCAGACACCTGATGGGTGTCTGATGGGTACCATCAGCAGCAAAGTGAGGGAGCCACGAACCCTGGCTCTCACAAAACTGGCATGGGCTTCCCTGCCTTGGAGAAGAGACTTTCATGAGGAGGTGCAAGGACTGCTCCTCTTTCAAGGGAGGGCCAGGCAGCTGACTTTACAGAGTACATGCGCCCCCTCCCAGGGGAACCAGAGTCTAGAGCTCCCAGTCTGTTCAACTCCTAGAAGCTGATGGAGTCATTGTTAAGAAGACGGACCCTGGTGCCAGGCTGTCCAGATTCAAACCCCACCACGGTCTCTTACCAGCTGTGGGATCTTTGGCAATTTCCTCAATCTTTTCTATGCTTCAGTTTCTTTTTTCGTATAACGGGAATAATAAGAGTGCTTATCTTATAGCTTTTTATAAGGGCTTAATGAATTACATTATTTTAAGCATTTAGAACAGTGCCTGGCACATGAAAAGAGATATGAAATTAGTAGCTACTGTTATTATGATTATGATCTGTGTGTCGCACACAAGCTAAACGGGAAAGACGGTATATATGGAGAGGAACCATTTTTGGTCAGAAAAGCTACGTGTTTAAAGATACTTTAAGTTGCAAGGAACAGAACACACTAACTAAAGACAAATGACTTAAAAGGGAGGGGGTTGATGATCTCAAAAACAAGAAATCCAGAGTAAGAGAGTTCAGCAGTACAAGGATGTCAAGGACTCGACTCCTTTTCACATTTCTTTTCTGCCATTCTCAGCAGAATGGTTTTCCCCTGGGGCCTCTCATGTTTTCAAGAAGCTATAGCAGCTCTCAACATCACAGCTTCCAGACAACATACCACGGCATTAAGAAGGACTTTTATTCTCCATGTTATCTTTTAAAGATAGAGGGAAATCTTTCCCAGATGCCCCTCCCCCCAGCTGACTTCTTCGTTCTCATTGGATAGATTTGTTTCACATGCCCATGCCTACACCAATCAGGGACAAGGGGGAATGGAACTCTCAAGATCAGTTAGACCAATCATGGCTCCCAGCGGGGAAATGGGGATAGAGCCCACCTCCTCTAGAGCCAGCCGCCCGGTTCAGTTAGGAAGGAGAAAGGGAGAAATGGCTGATGGGCAGACCACCAAGAGTGACTGCTGCAATGGCCTTCCCAGCACCCTGCAAATCACACAGCCCTTAACCTATGCATAAAATTGAGCCTGTGTCCAACTGGCCACACTGGACATTTTGGAGAATTTGTGAGGGAGGAAGAGATATTCTTCCACCTCTTCAGGGATATGGGGACAAAAATAGATTTTATTCTCCCAGATCCCAAACACACACACACACACACACACACACACTGTTTGGGGAGTGTTTGTCAAGGGGAGTGCGAGGAATGGAAAACAGGGAGGAGAGGAAGGGGGAGGCCAGCGCTGAATAAATTGGCCTGTCAACAAAGGATGGAGAAGAGAACATTAGCAAGAAAGAAAAAAGGATGGGAGCTGGAGAGCCCCAAGCACAGAAGCTGGGGAAATGAAGGGACAAATTCAGGAAGGAATGTTATTTAAACTGTGCGCACATCTGAAGAGCAGAAGAACCAAACAAGCGGCACAAAAGGCTGCACAGCGAGGGGAGCCTGGGAGCGGGAGCTGAGAGGAGGACTCTTCAGAGCAAGTGTAAAACGTGTAAAACTGTGTGAGAGGTTCAATCGCAATGACCCAGCACCCGTTCTATTTTTTCTTAACATGAAATCTCTGCTGTGCCAAAATTACATGACTGCAAAACTGCTATTTCCGTGAGGCAGGAAGAAGGCACCGAAAGGAATTGAAGCAAGCGGCTGGAGGCTAGGGACAGAGGGGCAGCCCCTGGCCAGCGACGCACAAGTCAACAGCTCCTGATGGGGAGGAGGAGGGGGCGGGGACTCCGTGTCCCGGAGATCTGTTTACTTTTTCATGCCCAGACTTCCAGGGGGCCCAGACCTCCCTCTTGGTATCCCACCGTGCAAAGGCTGGGGGCGGGAGATATTTAGAACCTCTTCGACCTTGAGTTAGCGGCTGCATTCTCTGCTGAACCCTTTCAATAATTGGATCCAGAGATGGCAAACTCAGCCCTTCGCAGTACTGATACCGTGAGACTAAGGGGAGTGAGGAGAATTCCCTAGGATTATTCTTGGAGAAAGCATGGGGTTTGTTTAGAAGACACACTTCCATAAACTACTTAGGGTGGGAGGTGTGACCCTAAAGGAGCCATCTTCAGGTCACATGAGGCTCTGTGAGGTGCTCTGCGAGGGCTGGCGGAGCGACTCCTGTTGCGGCGCGTGGGAGGTGGAGGAGCGAAATCCCCGGCACGCTGACTACAAGTTCTCCATGATGTCTCTTCTCGTCGTCCCAGGAAATTTTAGTTTTTTCTCGTCCTTCTAGACACCTTCCATAGTGGAGTCCCAGTAGACATTTTATTTTTTTTATTTTTATTTTTTAAAGATTTATTTATTCGACAGAGATAGAGACAGCCAGCGAGAGAGGGAACACAAGCAGGGGGAGTGGGAGAGGAAGAAGCAGGCTCAGTGCGGAAGAGCCTGATGTGGGGCTCGATCCCATAACGCCGGGATCACGCCCTGAGCCGAAGGCAGACGCTTAACCGCTGTGCCACCCAGGCGCCCCCCAGTAGACATTTTAGATCGACAACAGTTGTTGGAGCAGGGACTCATGCACAAGGACTCTGTGATCATTCTGTAGCATGGACATGGGGAGATGGTGACGTGCACCACGCTGCCAACAGAGCCTTCCCGCCATTCCCGGGTGTTCAGTCAAATTCTACTAAGACTCACAGAACATTTGGCACGAATGGATGTTTTTCCAGAAACTGGAGCATAGGCTGAATCTTGCTCCTGAGATGAAGTGGGAGTGAAACAGCATGTGTGAATATGAAAGCCCAGGGGACACTTCTGCCAACATGTGGGGTCAGCTGAGCAAAACACTTCGCATCTGAGCAAGAGGTGTCTGGGCTCCTATCAATCCATCGATCGATCAACCAGCCAATCAATCAATAAAAAAATCCAAATGGGGAATTCATGAAGTTCTTGTTTCAAACTGGACATGTAGGATAGCACATATGACAGATACAAACTGTGGGAAAGGCATGCCCTTCAAGCAGCTTACCGTCCAGCCTGGGCACCAAACAGCCCAAAATGGGTTAAAATGTGCAATCCTGACTATGGCTACCACAGAGACCAGAGAGGTGGGAGCTCATAAGAGTTGCTTATTCTTGGGGCGCCTGGGTGGCAGAGTCNAATCAATAAAAAAATCCAAATGGGGAATTCATGAAGTTCTTGTTTCAAACTGGACATGTAGGATAGCACATATGACAGATACAAACTGTGGGAAAGGCATGCCCTTCAAGCAGCTTACCGTCCAGCCTGGGCACCAAACAGCCCAAAATGGGTTAAAATGTGCAATCCTGACTATGGCTACCACAGAGACCAGAGAGGTGGGAGCTCATAAGAGTTGCTTATTCTCAAGCAGAGAGGCCTGACGTAGCCAGAGAGGAAGATGCGGAGAGGAGTACTCCAAGCAAGGACCAAAGGAAGCAATGACAAGGAGGCAGGGCCAAGCATGGCAGATGGGAGGCAAACTCAGTCATCCTGCTGGCCTGAGACTGGCAGCCTCTTATCCTGGATGCCAAGGGAGGGAAAAGGACCTTTGGGGCCAACTGTCTCCACAACTCAGACATGGGGGACTCCCCCACACACAAATACGGTCACAAACTAGCCAGGGAGAGTTTTCAGAGCAGGAAGGTTGGGAGGAGGTCCTTTCTCTGATTTAGAACTCCGTGTGACCGTAGATGGCAGCTGATCCAGCCCCTAAAAGTGCCACTTTAGAGAGCAGAGCTATGTTTTTTCACAAAAATGTTCTTTCACCTTAATGCAAAAGTGAGGAAAACCAAGTCTAGACCAGAAGCAGAATTTCTCTTCGAGACCTCCAGTTTCCCTTGCGGCCTCCAGGGGTGCCCATCCCTGCGCGCAGTCTGCAGCCCGCTGCTGCCAGGCCTCTGCCTCAGGACGAGCAAATTACCGATTCCGGTCTCACACAAGGAATTAAGCTTGGAACAATACAGTATTTTACAATCCAGTACAAGCTGCATTTATCCAGAGCTTTTCATGCATGGCATCTTAAAGCTCTTTATGACCCCTTTTTTAAAAAGGGGGGAAAAGAAAAAAAAAGAATTTAAAAGAGGAAACCTTCTAAAAACCCAAACCCCCACTGAACTAAATGAGCCATTGAGAGTGAATAGGACTTAACAGTGGCCTTCAGAATGGGAACAGAAGTCCCACTCGGATAGAACAAGAACAACAGAATCAAAGGAAATCACAGCTCCGAGAGGACTGCACAGGCCTTGAAATTTACCCCTTGGCCCTTGGGCACTGATGGGCAATGCCATCTGTGCCTGGCATGATGAGCTTTGGATGGGGGTCAGGAGAGGGGGTTCTGGCTCCCATGTGAGTGCAGACAGGATTAGAAAGCCACCTCTTGGCTCTGAAGACGGTGAGCACCAGCCTCAATATTCACTCTGCCTGTCCAAGCGTCACTCCCCACCCCACCCCACCCGCTCCAGTAGTCACTACATAGGAAGTGGTTCTATTACGTGACTTTGGACTCCATCCTACTCAAAGCTCCCTTTCCCAAGCTCTCAGGGCCCTCACACTGGGTTGCTGCTCAGCCCTGGCCATGCCTGCCCTTCTTGGAGGTCCCTCAGGCTTTAAGCATCCTTCCCACACCTCCTTTTGCTGTCTCTCACCCCACCTCCCCCAACACCCTGGCTGTCCCCCTGCCTCCTATTTCTTGAACAGCCAGCTCTCTGCTTTATTCTTTTAGATGTGTCACAGGATGGTAATCATTTAACACGACATAATCTCAAAAAATCTATTTGTCTCTTAAAAGAGATCTCCAATGTTATAACCAGAAGAGAGATCTGGAATTTCCATGGAGATGGAGGCCACTCAGATTAAATGTCACCAATATTCAGATGGCCAGGGTGGCCTTCATGCCCTAAAGGCCAGCAAGGGAGTTTCCTCATAAACATGAGAAATGTAAATTACTCATTTTGGACTGTTGACAAAGTAAAACCAGTGGTCTCGTGAATCAGTCCCTAGGAACCTCAGTTATTTTACACTAAAATTTTAGTGCGTGCGTCCGTGTGTGTGTGTGTGTGTGTGTGAATGAAGTTCCAGGACCACGATGAGAGCAGTTACTAAAAAAAAATCAAAGAAATTACTTTTGGGGGAGTAAAGTCTGTAGTGTATAGATTTTGACTACCCAGACACATACCTTCCAGAGATTTTGCGAGGAGTAACAGCTTGGAGATGGTTAGTGTGAACAGCAGCAGAGCAAAGGGACAGGGATGGGGTGAGGAGGCATTCATCTTGTCCTGCCTCTAACCAGCTGTGTGACCTTGGACAAATCATTTCCCATCTCTGCTGGTTGGTCTCATTGTCTATAAAACGAGCTCATTTAAACCATATCTAAGGTTTGTCACAGGTCCAATATGTCAGGTTTTGGGAGAAATGACATGATAATACTATTAAGTATGTTCAATTCCTCTGGATTATAACGCTACTGTTCTTTAAACTTCCCAATCCCTTCAATTTTTAACACAAGCATTGTTTCTTCAATCCTGTGAGTACTAAAACACAGATAGTGAGATTTGGAAACGAAGGCAAGAGAATCACAGACCACCAAAATGCAGTGCAAGGAAGTTAGCCTGTGGTTTGCTGAAATGCACATGCATATTAGCCGCACCACTAATGTAATAGTAACAAGACAGTGGAGATTACTCGTCCGGCTGGGTGGTGTCTCTGGAACTTACTATTATCTCTAGGGCTGAAGGAGCCAGTGGCCTTCAGTGGCCCCTGACAGAGAACTGTACAGAGAAAAATGGAGGGAAAGGACACTGGAGTAGGTGGGACGGTGGTGTAGACACTGCAAATTCCCTCTACAGTCTATGCGCCCAGCAGCCTGGCTTCCAACTGCCAGTGCCTAACTTCGCTGGAAGTGTTCTGTGGCCCCAGAGCACACTCGGCCTGGGCACAAAGCAGGCTGGGATTGACGATGCCCCTGAGAGCCATCCTTTGCCAATGCCTGGCAGGAGCTGAAGGATGATACCTGCATAGCTGGGCCCCTGCCCTCTCTGGGTAAGGTCGGTCTGAGGCGGGTGTCATTCCCCCCCGCCCCACCTCCCTGAGCTCCCCAGCAGGTTACGCTCCAGTTGCCGACAGAGGCAATTTGCTAAATGAGGTGGCCTCTGTTGGCTGCTTTCCCCAGCCTGCCCCACTTCCTTATTCCCTCATCGGTGTTTCCAGGATCACTTCCCAAATGAACTATTTTCACTCCCACCCCTGTTTCAGAGTCTCCTTGGGAGGTCAGGGGGTGGAGCGTAAGAATCCAAACAAAGACAAGTGGCTCAACTCCTAAAAATATAGCTTTGTTCTAGAATTGTTCTGGGGTTTCTTTCAGCATCTCATTTGTTCGTTCAACAAGTATTCGTTGTGTGCCTACGGGATCAGGCGCTGAGCCCGGCCGAAAAGCGATACACGCACACTCTGGAACATCGGTCAGTGGCGGTGTGGCTGAGAATCTCCCACGACAGGCAGAGGTGGCTGTGAGAGGGCAAGGGACCACGGAGGGGCCAAGCCCTGCTGGACACGGCAAGGCCCAGATGCACCGGCTGGCTCAGCGTCTGGAGATGAAAGACCTAGCTCGGAGAAACTTCTAACCCAGCTCGCACCGGCTGCCCCAGCCCCCAACCACACAAAAGCCTCTTTATGCTGTGAGCCTTGAGAAGGTGGTTCTGACACATTTCGCTCAGGGAGATGTGCCGCGGGAGTAAAGAACCATCCTGCATCCTTTGTGTTTGTCCAGGTGTCTGTTCACATCAGAGGCACTTCCAGGGGCTGACCTGCCACAGGGGCTCATCCGGGCCTTTGAAGCCTGCAGCCCTCCGGCCAGTATGTCTGCCCAGCAGCCTGGGAAATGCGTGTTCCTCCAAGGGCGAGTCCCCGAGCATGTCACAGTGGACAGTGTCCCCCTGAGGGACCCAGAGAAGCATGCAGACCTCCCTGTGCCATTTGGGGTCCTGAGGAGAACACAAGAGTTTCAAATAGAAACATCAAATAAAAGTGACAGGGCTTCGGTGTTGAGCAATGAGGATGGCAGCAGCCAAACATTGCCAACTGCACATTCGCCTTCCAGGAAGGGGGTGGGGGTGCGCAGTGATGAACTCCGGCCCCAGGGGCTCTCAGCGCGCCTATGTCAGAGGTGCAAGGGGGGCCTTCTTTTTCTTTCTTCAACGCCATAGACGCTGACTGAGGGTTTATTCATGCTATTTGTGTGGGAAGCTCAAGTTCAGGAATTTCTTCCTTAGATTTACACAAGCCCGAATTTTAGTAGACATCGGTTACTGGGATCACGAGTTGGGCAAAAAGCTGATTGAAGTTTAGTATCCAAATAAGAGAAATGTCCCTTTAAACACATTTTTGTAATTCCCTACGTAATAAAAGAGAGAGAAAGAATTGTATTTTTGTCTGCTTCTTTTCTTAAATGGCTCTTTTCCACTTCTTTTGATTTTGCCCTTAAGCCACACTGTTTCAGGATAGGCTGCAGCGCCCAGGAGGCCCAGGGGAAGGAGCGGGTAAAGCAGCCCCATTCCCACTCCTGTGCAATGCGGCCGCGTGGAGGGAAGGGGGGACAGGTGGAGAGGGAGCGGCTTCTGCCACCAAACCCGTGTCATTCTGATACTCACCGCCACGTTAAAGAAGGTGGCCAGTGAGCAAGTTTTTATTTCTTCTGAGAAGAAAATGTAAATATTATGTTCAGAAATTAAATTTCACTACTTATTAATGGATTTTATTAAGTGGTATTTATTAAATTCATTTGTTCTTGAAAATGAAAGGCCAGATCTTTAACCAATTAATTTTTGATAATAAAGTTTAATCTCAGTAAAGAAATGGTGGAGAGAGGAGTGAGGTGAAGACAGAGAACATTGCCCAGAATTCCAAAGGTATTTTTCCCCCAATAAGAGCATTAACGACTGTGGCTAGGCTTTGAGGGTAACACAAAATGATATAAGACACCATTACCAATCAGGGAGCTTACACTCTGTTAAGGGACTAAGGCAAATCTCAAACTAGCACAGCATAATTTAGACTCTAATAAGTAGCATAAGAGAATAGCCATCAAAGTGATCTAGGAACTTAGAAGAGGTATAGACCATCTACCCCTGGCTGTGGGAAATACTTTTCTTTCTTTCTTTCTTTCTTTCTTTCTTTCTTTCTTTCTTTCTTTCTTTCTTTCTTTCTCTTTCTTTCTTCCTTCCTTCCTTCCTTTCCTTCNTTTCTTTCTTTCTTTCTTTCTTTCTCTTTCTTTCTTTCTTTCTTTCTTCCTTCCTTCCTTCCTTCCTTCCTTTCCTTCCTTTCTTTCTTTCTTTCTTTTCTTTCTTTACTTCCTCCTTCCTTCCTTCCTTCCTCTTTCTTTCTTTTCCATTTCTTTCTTCTTTCTTTCTCTTTCCTTCCTTCCTTCCTTCCTTCCTTCCTTCCTTCCTTCCTTCCTTCCTTCCCTCCTTCCTTCCTTCTTCTTTCATTCAACAAATGGCACTTACACTGGCCAGGCACTATTCTAGAGCACTGACCAGAATAGACCTCCCTCGCAGAGCTTATAGTCTGGTAGGGAGAGACAGATAATAGACAATAAGCATATCAAATAAGTAAATTAAATGTTTTGTAAAGAGGCTTTGCATGTTAGGGGAAAAAGGAAATATAGCTGATGGGGCACCTGGGTGGCTCAGTCATTAAGCATCTGCCTTCAGCTCAGGGCATGATCCCAGAGTCCTGGGATCAAGCCCCACATCAGCCTCCTCCACTGGGAGCCTGCTTCTTCCTCTCCCACTCCCCCTGCTTATGGTCCCTCTCTCACTGGATGTCTGTCTCTGTGTCAAGTAAATAAGTAAAATCTTTAAGAAAAAAAAAAAAAGGAAATAGAGCTGAGAAAGGAAAGTGCATTTGGGCCTGTGTCTACAAGGATCATGACTTTCCCACTGAATGGAAGGGGTTATTGGAAGGCTCTGAGCAGAATGATGTGATCTGATCGGCATTTTAATAGTATCCCTCTGGATTGAGAACAGCTTCAGAAGATGTTTAAAGGAAACATCAAGACCCTCACAGTTAATGTGTGTTAAGCAGGCCCTACATGTTAGATACCATGATAATCCCGTACCATGGATTCTGTCATACATCCCCCTGTCAGTGCCGTGCGGAAGATGTAATTATTATCCCCAGTATACTGACAAGGAAACGAAAGCTGAAGAGCTAAGCAATTTGTACAAAACCTCAGGACAGGATGTAGAGCCTCAGATCTGTCAAATGTTCTGAGACTAGCCTCCCTCCTCCCAAGCAGTTCTGTTACACTGGGTATCAGGCTTTCCTGCAACTTTTCTTTCACGCTACAGATTTCCTGGTCAAAAACCTACAGGGGTTCCCAACATCTGAGGTCCTCTTTTGGGAAATTTATGTGCCATGACTCTAGCAGGAACTCTCTGTTCCACTGAAGCCAAGAAATACCCGATGGTGATGGTCAAGATACTACTGAAAGGAATACGAAGGATAAAGCAGACCATGTCAAAGATGTAGTAATGTCACATAGCAGGAGTTACAAGATATGTATCTGTGTTGTTTTTTTTTTAAATCCAATTCAGGCAGAAAGAGTCCAGCCAACAAAAAGTCAATTGATTCTAGAACACTCAACTCATTGTCCTTCAAACATGCCATACTCACGTGTCAGTTTATGTCTGGCTCTTGTACACTAGCCCTCACACATCTTTTTATCATCACAAGAAACATATGCACTGATTGTTATCATCCCAAATTTACAGATGAAGGATGAAGCTTAGATGTTAAGTATTGCCAAGGTTGCACAGCAAGGCAGCACCATGGAATCTAACATTCAGTGTCCAATCTGGAGTCTTTGTTAACTCCAAATTCTGTAGGCTTTTTACTATAGCTCACTGTCATTTCATTGGAGGGAGAGAAGAGAGAATAGCAGAGGAAAAATGAGAGTGAAAGACTATCTAATACAAGGAAGGAGCAACTGCCAGCAAAGTTAATGGCTGCCTAGAAGAGCACCCAGCTGGGCGGTGATTCAGGGTGACATGCCTGTTACCCAAAGACGTAGCAACTGAAGCCAAATGGTAAGCAGGACAAGCTGAGTCGGGTAGGGGCCAGGTGTCAACATGGGTGAGGTCCAAAACCAGGGAAGGATCTGGCCAAAGCCTAGATATGAAACCCAGAGTGCGGTGCTACTAGGACACAGGGCAATAGAAGAAATGAAGAGACGCTTGAGGAGAGGGTTGGGAAGTCAGGGCACTGGGCAAAAGAGAAGGGTCCATACAAAAGAGGACACAATGTCCCTAAGGCACCTTGATAGTAGTTCTTAAATAGAACTATGAAGGAAAGGCAGAGCCTCTGTGAGAGCCTTAGACCAAATGCCAGCTTCACGTAATGGAATAGAATGACATGAGTAACAATAGGTCATCAGTTGGTGGAAAATCTATGTGGAGGTGAATCCTCCCCTGTGCTCATATTGGAACTCAGAGTGTCTCCTCCACAGACCCATGGGGAGGCCCTGAGGCATCCAGGGTCTGGGATCTGAGGACTGATTCTATTCTGTACATACGGTACCTGACCACACTTTAGGTCATTTTTTATATGTTATCCACTGCCAATGTTACAGGGCCCTAATTACAGAGTTTGATTGATTACGCATCTTTTCCCTGTGCCAACATTGTTCCAAAAAGGATTCTGTTGTATAAATTTTAGGTGAAATCTTATAATATTTTTATTCAAGTCCTTTTCTCGAACATTGGATTTTATGAGGTTAGAACATTAAAATAAAGTTCTTGGGGCGCCTGGGTGGCATAGCGGTTGGGCGTCTGCCTTCGGCTCAGGGCGTGATCCCGGCGTTACGGGATGGAGTCCCACATCAGGCTCCTCTGCTGTGAGCCTGCTTCTTCCTCTCCCACTCCCCCTGCTTGTGTTCCCCCTCTCACTGGCTGTCTCTATCTCTGTCGAATAAATAAATAAAATTTAAAAAAAATAAAATAAAATAAATTAAAATAAAGTTCTTTAACTTCTACAATTTTCCATCTATGGAGGATGTTGAGGATATATGAGAACCAGTGTGTGTGATTCTTGTAAACTAGTGTTTCTTGCTTTTACAGCTCAATATTATTTGGGTTCCATCTTCTCAGCCCCAACGATAAAACGTTTTGCAGTTATCTACTTTATTTTACCATAATCAAACCCACGCAAGATTCTGAGGTCCGAAGAATGCTGCTTAGCAAAAACTGTAGAGTAAGCAGAGATCGTTATATTTATCATCAGTGCGGCTTACATCTCAGGCTCTCCCTCTTCCTTTGCCAACACCCCGTTGCTGCCATTATTCCTTATGATCACATGGCAACCCTGGGGACTAGGCAGGGCAGCTGAGCAAATTTGAGGCAAAGTGAGTCTGGCTAAAATCATTCATTTTTCGTTCATCAAAATTGTGTGAGTACCCATCTCCAATTCAAATAGTAATATAATACGGGCTAAGCTTAGGACTGTCCCCCCTACTCTAGCTAGGCAGATACACTTCTCAAAGGAGAAAATGAAAGAAAAAGTGAAGGTACCTTTAAATTTCAGTTTCTGGAAACAAGGGGACAAGGCATGGCTTGATGGATCGGTAGCAAATTTGTCTTTAATGACTCTTATCCTACATTCCTATCTTATTACATGCAGCTGCAGGAGAACCAACCATTCTGAATGTACCTTAAAGGGCACAGGAGGATTAAATAATGCATGAAGGATTTCCTGACAGGTTTGTCAGACTTAAATTTTGGAACATGCAGGACATGGTTCAGAGTCCCCGGAGTGACAGGTTTGATGAGTGATATCACTGACATTCTGGACTTAATTTTTTTTCTTAAAGAAAAATCTATTTCAGGCTTGAAAACTTTTACTTTCATTTCACCATATTTTACAGCCCAGAGTTGCACTGTCCAAAATGAAAGCCAGTTAGTGTCTACTGAGCATTTGAAATGTTGCTAGTACAAATTGAGGTGTACTATAAGTATTAAAAACATCCAGATTTTAAAGACTTTGTACTAATGAAAGAATGTAAATAGCTTATTAGTAATTTTTCTATTGATTACATGTTGAGATAATATTTCAGATAGATATATTGAGTTAAATAAAACATATTATTAAAATTAATTTTTACCTGGGGGCACCTGGGTGGCACAGCGGTTAAGTGTCTGCCTTCGGCTCAGGGCGTGATCCTGGCATTATGGGATCGAGTCCCACATCAGGCTCCACCGCTACGAGCCTGCTTCTTCCTCTCCTACTCCCCCTGCTTGTGTTCCCTCTCTCGCTGGCTGTCTCTATCTCTGTCAAATAAATAAATAAAATCTTTTTAAAAAAATTAATTTTTACCTGTTTCTAGCTTTTCATTGTGGCTTCTGTTGAACGGAAAATTATGTATGTGGCTCATATGAGTGGCTTACGCTGCATTTCTATTGTATAGCATCGATGTAGAGAGTACTTTTCTCTCAAGAACTGTGAAGAACCTGAGATATTACTCAACTTGCAAGCTAAGAAGTCACTTGATCACAGTTTCATGGATGCTGGTAGAAGATACGAAACTCATGGGTCAAAGACAAAAGATAGTTTAGTATTCACAGTGACAGCAGTAGCCAGAGTATCAGCATATTGGCACAAGTTCATCAAGCCCCAGTCCCCACTTTCTTTTTTCCCAGATGTCTGTTAGTTATTCTAATACCATGAAGGTAATTTGGGAAAAAATAATTTAATGTGGGAGAGTTTTACAATTTACTAATAGTACAAAATTTATTTTGCCTCGTGCATCTTCTATAAGAGGGGAATGTGTGTGGCCTTTCTCACCCAGCTCATTATTAGTAATAAGTACTCGTCCTTGAGGGTCAGGGCATAACTGGCCTATTTATTTACTAATCAAGGTATGTGAGCACTTGAAAGGAAGATACTAGGAGACCCAAGCCCCAATTACCACAAGTGACGTGAAAAGAACTAGATATATTGTATTGTACCACAGAAGAGGCACAGGGAATTTAGAGAACTCTGATCTTTGATAAGGCACAGTTGGCAAACCTGTCTTTGCTCTGGAGGAAAACACTGTCTCTGTCTTCCAAGGCTGTTAACTCCACGAACATCCTTGAAAAGATACTCAAGACAGAAGGATAGTTGGTGCATTGCTTACAAGATGAGCAGAAGTGTGAGAGACCCATGGAGAGCTACCTACCAACCTTCTCATTTCCATCAGTTTTCTTTTCCTAGACTATACATTTCTGCTTGGGGATGTTCTATTTTTATAGATTCATTTAATATACATTGTTAAGAAACTAACATCAGCCCCTAAACTCACGGTAATTTTCTAAAGGGTTTGCAATTTACTTATTGAATTGTACACTGTGATGTCTTAAGCCTCACTTCCCTTCCCTCCAAAGAACTCATTTTCCTGAAATCATTACATTCAAAATGTACTCACTGGACCACTGGCAGTGTTTGCAGAAAACTCAACTGAAATAAGCTAATTCTCTGGGCACACACATTTAAGAAACATTTGGAAGCAGTGGTACTTTAAAAGCATTTGTGTAACTGAACGGTCATTGGAAGTCTCCTCAAAGGCTTGACTCCAGAGTCTTAGTTCCCATGACCGCACACAGGCCTGAACAGGCTCCGCCCTGCACCCTGGAATGTTGCACCTTCAAAGCATTTCGCCAACATCAAGTCATTGGTTTTCACAATGCAGAGGGAAGGTTGATCATTAAGTACTATTATCCAGATTTGACTGGCTTAATTCACTTGCTTCAGGCACCAGCAGTCAAAGTCAAAAGCAAGAGATGAATCCAGAACATCTGGCTTCTATGCTATATTAACATCCCTGGACCATGTCTATGTTTTTGCACATAAAACCACTCCTCCTTGTTCTTTTAAATATCATCAGGAAGGAACAGCTCAGGCTGTAATACTCTATTTTTCCATACTGTTGCTTATAGACTGTTGTATTTCTTTTAAAATTACCACTACTTCACTTTTCATTTTTTCCCTTCATTTCAACAAGTAACAGATGCACACATGAAAACAAAAAAACATAGGAGAGGTGGGATATAATGCAAAGTACTCTTCATTTCTCCTCTGTCAGCCAGCCACCTAGTTCTTCTCTTGGGAGAAAAGCCTCCTTATGGACTTCTTGTGAATACCTCCAGAGATGGACCTCTCTTGTACAAATATGTCCCTTATGTGATGGAATTGATACGCATGTCATCCATCCTTTTCTGCATCTTGCTTTTCTCAGTAATCAATCTAGGAGATGATTCCCTATGGATGCGCTCAGTGGCTCATTCTTTTAACTGTGCAGTATTTATTTAACCCGCTTCCTCCGGGGCAGGTAGAGTGTGCCCATCTTTGATGTTATAAGCAGCACTTCCTTCCTTACTGAGCCAGCGCGTACCCAGGGCTTGCCTTGCGTCGTGCTCTGCAGTCAACATCCTTGTACTCATATCACTTTCTGCAAGTGCACGAAAGTGAGAAGCACAGCGGTTTTGCTCCTTTTCAGCTGTCTTTGAGCAAACTGCTGAGCCTCAGTTTCTTTATTTAAATATGGGAATGACAAGAGTACCTCGTTCGTAAGGTTGTTGAGAGGAGGAAATGAGTCAAATACTTGTAAAATTTTAATATATAAACATATGTTTGTATCTAATCCATGCAAAGCATGATGTCTAACACAAAGTATGTGTATTCATTGCAGCTGCAATTCCCATTTCTTTAACTGAATGAATTTGAGCATCTTTCCAGGTGTCTGTTTAAATCCTTTGCCTGTTTTGTTATCAGGTTATTGTTGATCTTTTACTTATTGACTTGTCAAGTGTTTTAAAAGTATAAATTATATACAAATTATATATATTGTATATCCTTTGTCTATGACATAAGTTGAAAATATTTTCCTAGTTTGTAATTTGTCATTTAATTTTATTCATTATTTTTCTCACCCTGTAGACATTTTTATTATTATAGAATCAAATTTACCCATCTTTTTTATGTGACATTTGGATTTTGTACTCTATTCAAAAAGGTTTTTCTTCCTATTGTGAGATGATAAGAAAAATTATTTCCTTTTTTTCCCTGGTACTTTGTACTTTATACTTTATTTTCTTTACAGTTAAACCATTGATCCATCTATAAGTTATTGTGGTCTCAGGCGAGGCAAGAATTTCACTTTCTTTTTTCCAGATGTCTATTAATTATTCTAATACCATAAAGGTAATTTAAGGAAAAAATAGTTTAATGTGGGAGAGTTTTACAATTTACTAATAGTACAAAATCTATTTTGCCTCGTGCATCTTCTATAAGAAGAGGGGAGTGTGTGTGGCCTTTCTCACCCAGCTCGTTATTAGTAATACGTACTTGTCCTTGAGGGTCAGGGCATAACTGGCCTATTTATTTACTGACCAAGGTATGTGAGCCCTTGAAAGGAAGCTACTAAGAGACCCACAACCAGAGGACCCAACTAAGCTGTACCCAGGTTCCTGACCCACAGAAACTGTGAGATCATAAATGACATTATTTAAGCCATAAAGTTTTAGAGTGATTTGTATCTAGCCATGGATAACACAATGAGCATAGATGAACATGGCAGAAGCGAGAGCCAATGGTGCACCTTTTCGGATTGTTTCTATTTTCTCAGTGAAGAAGGGAGCAAGCCCATCTGCTGAGAGCGAGGACGCAGCAAGAGGTGAGAGAGGTTTGAGGAGAGAGGAGAAGGTATAAGACAGAAGCATGGGAGAGTTAATAGACGAGGGAAGTACAGTGCGAATGCAAGGCTGAGATGAGTGGTATGAATGTAAAGTGAGAACAGACAGCCCGGCTGTAAAGTTGTCTGCAACCAGGTTATCTTGGGTGGGTGCAAGTACAGAGATTTGGCTGTGGTCAGAGCCAGGGTTTTGCCAGATGAGCATGACAAAGAACGGGGAGGCAAAGGAAATGAGGGTGTATATGAAGGAATGAGAATTACGACAGACCACGGACTATAGGCTGGGTAAATAGAAATTGAAGGAAGTACGAAGAGAGTATGGTCAATTGTCATAGATCCTGGTGATGGCAAAGCGTTTAAAATCAGGATCTAGTGGAATAACAGGAAGTGATGTACAATAACTTTAGAAAAAAAATAGCATCATGTAAAGTTGAACCCATCAATTCCACTCCTAGAAAAACTCTAGCAAATATGCACCAGAAGATATGTACAAACTACTTACAGCAGCAGAATTAATAATATCAAAAAAGTGGAAACAGCCTTGGGAGGAATGAATGAATAAATTTTGTTATATTCACACCACAGAATACCATACAGCAATAAAACCAAACCACAGCCATTGCACACAACCGCACGGAGACAGTTTGTGTATTGAATAGCATATAAGAAGCATAAACTTCAAATCACTATTTGCAGTATGACATCATTTATATGAAGTTCCAAAAAAAAAAAAACAACAGCTAAACAATATGCTGTTTAGGAAATAGGCGTATGTGATAAAGCCATTTTAAATATCAGGGGAATTTAAAGTGCAAAATTAGGGATAGTGGTTACTCATGAAGAGGAGGCAAGGAAATGGGATGGAGAAGGAAGACACAGGTAGAAGCAAATAAAATAAAACAAGAAGTAGTGCCCAGATATGGGATGCTTGAAATTAAGATAGCGGAGGGGATAAGACTCTTGGTAAGGACAGGGTCATGTGGTACATCCATGCAAGTGAATGGCTGAGGTATGACAGAGTATGAGATGTTTGGAGAAGAGGAGGTCAAGGAGCTGAAAGTCCAGTGAACTGGAAGATTCATCTAGATGGATACTGAAATCACCAAGAACATAGTAGACATAATGTTGGAGAAAGTGACAATGAGCCAGGAATGAGGGGAAGTGACACTGGAGTCAGTAAATGGTTGCCAAAAGGAAGGTGGCAGATGATACAGTCCAATATTAAGAATTTCAGTGCTGCCTGTTTTTATGGAAGAGGGTGGTTTGAAAGCACCAATAAGAAGCAAAGAGGACACCTGTCCTATTGTAGGCCCACTGGTACAAGAAATGTGGAAGAGAGGGGCGCCTGGGTGGCACAGCGGTTGGGCGTCTGCCTTCGGCTCAGGGCGTGATCCCGCGTTATGGGTTCGAGCCCCACATCAGGCTCCTCTGCTATGAGCCTGCTTCTTTCTCTCCCACTCCCCCTGCTTGTGTTCCCTCTCTCCCTGGCTGTCTCTATCTCTGTCGAATAAATAAATAAAATCTTTAAAAAAAAAAAAAGAGCTGAAAAAAAGAAATGTGGAAGAGAAACCAACTACCCTCACAGGGGGCTATGGTGGGAGCAGTGTCCTTAGGGAAGGGCCAGTTAGGACTAGAAAGTGAAAGGAACATGAGGAAGAAGAGAGTTTCCTGTCTGTTCATTGAATTTCAGAGGCACAGGGGAAGAATTTTGAGTTCCAGAAAAGGATAAGAGATGGAGTCATTTAAGAAGCTATTCAGATCTTTCAGAAATGAGAACCTGGGAGATGGGGAATGAGGAGGCAGTCTTGGGTGTCTAGTGGTAACTGAGTTATACAGAGGAAGATAATGCCACTGAGATGGGTGTTGGTGGGCAGGGAAGAGGGGATGCCTTGCCAGAAACATGTAAGAATGTCTGAAGTCTGGGAACTTCTTCAGTCCTGTGAGAGAGGCAGGGAGCCTGGGGGAGAGGGACTGTGTTGGTCTCTGTGCCATCCTGCTTTAGCCTCCTGCTGAAATATTGATATCCAAAAGAAAGTTAGGATGACTCCATTCAAACTTCACCTTTGTGTGTAACCATATCCCTCCCTCATTCTTTTCCAGAATCACAGCCAAAACCATTCAGAGTCTGCCAGCTGTTACATAATATTCATCATTCCTTTTATTTGTCATATCCATCAAATCCATTGAAATTATACCCACTGGCCAAAGACACTGGGCCTATTTTCAAAACCAAAATCACAAGAATAAAACAAGCAAAAGACCATACATATGAAAGCTGTTTCTAAGTGTAGGGAGCCCATCTTATGGGACAAGGAAAGGGGCCAGAAAAGGGATTACTCCACTCAGGCATGGATTCAAGCTGGGGGTGCAAGGTGAAGGAGACCACTGTAGGGTCCAGCAGATCCCTTTGGCTGTCCCCAGCATTCCTCATAAAGTGTTTTGCACAAGGGCTTTGGTCTTGGCAGGTCATTCAACCCTGAAGGGCCCCAAGTAATTGAATCATTCTACAGTGTGTGCCCATAATGAGCCCCAACCCTCCTGAATGGCTGATGTTTTAGAAAGTAATAATATACGGACAAAGGTTAGAAAATTCTGCCACAGAATTGGAGGCTCATGATGTAAACAAGTCACCATGTGAGGGTGTTGGCCGACACCCAGCTTATGAAACAGCAGCAAGAGAGGGTCTAGCACCCCCTAATGTCAGAGATGGAAACTGTTACCTGTGTCTTGGCAGCAGGGCTGCCTACCCTGGACCCATCCTATAGAGTAGCCTTCAAGTCAGTGTGTAGGTCCTTCCAAAGGTTCTGTGAAATATTACTCACCCAAGCCCTACCCAAGGTCTCACCAGCAATGGGAAAGTAGGGCATGCTACCGTTTGCTGCATCCCATAAGTCTTCCCATAATGACAGTTTGGGCAATGAAGGTTCAACTGCTCACAGTTTCTGTGAAAGAATACCTAATATTCTTTGTAAAGTACTTGTCTGCTAAAGTAAACTAGCATGATTTTTGATGTTTGCAGTAAAAACCTTGATATGATTTTTTTTTTTTTTAAGATTTGTACAGGCAGAGAGTTATGGGCAAGGAATTCCAAGGTCAGGGAACAGCACAAGCACAGGCATGCAAGTCTAAAAACTCAAGAGTGTGTTGTTAGAAGTATTTGCTGATTGGTGTGGCTGAGGAAGAAAGGAACTTAGAACTAACTGTTGGATGGCTCATTCCATTTCCTGGCAGAAAGGAACACTATAAAACTGAAGCCATACCTTGAGGAACAGAGGTGTGTGTCAGAACTGGATACTAGTTATGAGGAGGAAGAGAAATGTGGCTTGAGTGGATTATGTGTCTTCACAGTGGGTGGGGTTGTTAAGCAAAAGTAGAGGGTCAGCATGGTATAGTGGGAAAGGATGGGGCTTCATTCATCACACTTCAGATCTTGGTTTGAATTGTGACCACTTATTATCCATGACCCCATGTATATTTTATTTAACCTTCTTGAGCTTCAGTTCCCTTGTCTGGAAAAACAGGAATAATGAAACCTACTGTCCTAGCCTAATCAGTTTAAGCATTCCAAGGACAAACCCATAGGCCAACTGAAGCAGATTTATTAATCCACTGGAAAGAGGGAAAGCACACACCAGAGAATCACGGGATATGGCACCAAAGGAAAAAATGGATTATTCTAGGGTTTGGGGAAAGGTAGAATTAAGTATAATTTAACTGAAGTGGGATTGTGATAAACTCAAGTCAACGTCAAGTGTGAGCTGCAAAGTGAAAGCAGGGTCCGGTTTCCTTGGAAACTACAAGGTTAAGATGGACATGAAATGCTGAGTGTAGACACCTCTTATCTCAAGCTCTGCCCCTGGGTTGGAAACTAAGACTGCTCCCCTGTGTCAAAGTGACTTAAACCCTCTGGGCAAGAGTGAGATGTTTTATTCTTAACCAGTCTCAGTTCAAACAGCAGAGTTTCTCAGTAAGTAAGAAAGCAGTGGTCACTCAAAGGAGGAGTTATTGTGACACTTTGAAGCATGTCCTTGGAGGAAATATTGTTTTCTATCAACTCTTGACTAGCTTTATCTTGGTTTTTTTATTCTAGTCAGATGAAAGACAGGACAGTTTTTTTTTTTACCATCCTAGCTAATTTTTATTTCTCAGTCTTCCTCATTGGCCAAAGAGTGACAAAATCAGTGTAAATAATTTCACATTATTCTGTGCCATCCAGATTTTCACCACTGTCCAGGTCCCACTAATTATGTGGCTGTTGGAGAGGTGGATTTCAGGCAATCCTGTATATTGTTTTCATTGTAAGATGAGCTGTCGTCATTTGATATGGCAATGGCTTCATAGTAGCACTCAAGACTGAGCAATGTAACCCAGGCAAATGTGGAGAGAACTATTTGATCCAAGTTTAGGGTATACTCAATCTCCAGATCATCTAGGCTAACTTCACATAGGCTTAGTGTAACAATGTCAGCCATACAAGCAAAATTTGTCATGGAATTTTGCTAGTATCTGAATATTCACTTTGATTTATAGTTAAGTATTCTAGATGTAACTTGGAATACCACTGTCTTTGCATGTTTTGTATATTGAACCATCAGGCAGCTGAAGTTTAAACGTATATTTGTCTTTCCAAGAGCAAAACACAAAAAGAATTAATGTGATTATGTGGATGTATACAACAACTCACCAAGCTGTGCAACGGAGATTGATACACTTTGTGTTTGCTACATCTCAATTAAAAAGTTTTTGTTTAAAGAGAAAGTGTCATTGAGGATAAATTCCTTGCCCAAGATTATACAGCATTTTATTACAAGAATAAAATGCAGCCAAAAGTTACTGTGAGACCAGTTGGGTAATTTACTTACCTTTGAAAGCGCTTGACTGTTTGTATACATGAAAGTAATAACACAAACAGTCAAGCACGTTCAAAGATAAATAAATAAGGAAATGGGTTGGCAGTACATCCAGATTTTAAGAGAGTATAATAGCCGGCTAAGGAGTTGAGTTATAACTTGGACCTAAGTTGTCTTTTTCTACAGCTTGCACGTTCAACTTCTATGTTACGTTAAGTGAATACAAAACATGTAATTAACTCCTTGTTGACCCAGAATATCTTACAGACAGACTGCCGAAGGAGAAGCTGACTTGCCAGTGTGATGGGCATTAGATGATAGCCCACACGTATTAGAAGGGCTAAAAAAAGTTGAGATCTTGAATTCAGTAAAGAAAATATAGAAAGAAAGATGGACATTTCTCAAGGTTTTTGTGTTCCCCAAAAGAATGAATAACTGAGAGGAGAGATGAATGCCTTTAAATATTTGAAGGTTCCCCAAATGCCATGTCAGGAAATATTTTAGCCCAGCCTGCATTTGGTAGATGACAAAATAACACTGCTCCTGTGGGGACACATTCTTGTGGGCAGGAAGAGGCAACATTTTGATCTATTGAGTGCCTTTTTTGCTGAATCTGAAAATGAGGAGGTCCATTTTTCCCTAGTAGCATTCTTTACAATCTCCTAAAAAGTTTAGAATCAGTCAAGGTAAGTTAGATAGCCTCAGACTCACCTCCTCTCCCCGACGAGGAGAGGCCAGCCAATGTCCATCACAGGCCAGCCTTCTCCAAAGCCCTGCTTCCAGATTTCAGGATCCTAAAGCTGAACTCATCACTGACCGGAAGCTCTACCCAAAGTCTCACCAGTGACGGGAGAATAGAGCATGCTACCATTTGCTACATCCTGTAAGGTTTCTCACAGTGACAGTCTGGGGCATGAAGGCTCAGCTGCTCATAGACTATTCACGGCATCACCCACCATTCCATCAGGTGGCCCAGAGAGCCATGCTAGGTCTCCTACAGAGAAAGCTACCTAAACACAGGTTCTGTCTTCTAGACCAGGGGCTGGCAGTCTCTTGGGGTGCCATGTTGACCACCCCTAAAGATGCAGTTTCTGGTCTGTGTGTACGAAAATTTCCATAGATACTTATAACCTTGTACAAAAATTTAATTTTAATATTCTTTCGATTGTCATATTACTTAACTACAGATCTCTGCTACGTCACATCTCAAAAATACGATCTAAAACCAGTTAACCAGTTTTAGTTGTTTACAAACCAATGATAAGGAATTAGGTTTTTGTTTTTGTTTTTCTGTTTTTGTTTTTTGTGTTTTTTTTTTGCCAAATACTTCTCAGGCTGTCTCAAGTTTATGCACAGCCTCCCAGAGTAGCATGCTGACTCTTCTTTCGGCCCTAGCGAAGAGGGGCAGTGCGGGCAGAGGGGACGCTTTGAATCCTGAAGTCTCACGTCCACTAGAGGGTGCTGCAGAGCGAGGCGGTAGCTCCGACACAAGGCAGGAGGGTCTCAGACCCCAAAGCAACACACTTCCTCAAAGAATCAACTTTGGAGCAGGAGGAAAGGATGTAGTAAGTAAAGCCTCACCACTGTCATTTGTGGGCCCTGGGCAAGAGAACAAATAGAGGCCTGCACATACTCTTATCATTTTAACCAGGAGTAAGAAATGGGAAGATTTCATCTGACCTTTTCGAGTTGCGTTGTTGGTGAGAATAAGTTTTTTGCTCAGTTTAACTGCGTTGACCAGTAATTAGAGAATGTCCTCTTATTAAAATGGCTAAGTTAAAAAGAACAATACTAACAAACCATCTCACAATACGAAGTGCTAGCAAGGAGGCACAGTAACGGGGACCCTCACTCGCTGCTGGTGGGCAAAATGCACAACCACTTTGAAAAATACCTTGGCAGTTTCTCACACAGTTAAACATACACTTACCATATGACCCATCAAGACACTTCTAGGTATTTACCTAAGAGAAATGAGTAATTTAACTTCTAATAAATTTGGGCTATCATCTAATGTCCATCACACTGGCAAGTCAACTGTCCCAAAAGGTGGTCTGTGTATAAGATATTCTGGGTCAGGGGCGCCTGGGTGGCACAGCGGTTAAGCGTCTGCCTTCGGCTCAGGGCGTGATCCGGCGTTATGGGATCAAGCCCCACATCAGGGCTCCTCTGCTATGAGCCTGCTTCTTCCTCTCCCACTCCCCCTGCTTGTGTTCCCTCTCTCACTGGCTGTCTCTATCTCTGTCAAATAAACAAATAAAATCTTAAAAAAAAAAAAAAAAGATATTCTGGGTCAACTAGGAGTTAATTACAGGTTTTGTATTCGCTTAATATAACTTAGAAGTTGAACGTGCAAGCTGTAGAGTAAGACAACGTAAGTCCGAGTTGTAACTCAACGACTTAGCCGGCTATATACGCACAAAGACCTGTAGAGAAGGCCTATGGCTGCTTTATTCATAATCTCCCCAAACTGGAAAGAACCCAAATGTCCATCAACCGGTGAATGGCTAAACAAATCATAGTTCCTCCATACAATGGAATAATACTCAGCAATAAAAGGGAATGATCTATCAATACTTGCAACAACATGAATGGCTCTCAAAAGGATTATGCTAAGAAGCCAGACACAAAAGATTATATAGTGTATGAATTCCATTTACATGACTTTCAGAAAAAGACAAAATTACAGGGACAGACATCAGATCAAAGGTTGCCAGGAGCTGGGAACTGGGAGAGGTGGATGAGGGGAGTGACTAGAAAGGGGCACCGGCGATCTTTCTGGGTTGATGGAAAACACTGTATCTTGATTGGGGTCACAGATACATAATAGTACATACCTTTTGTCAAAACACATAAAATTGAGCACCTAAAAAGGGTGACTGTTCCTATATGTATATTATACCTCAAAAACCTGACTTAAAAAGAATTTGTAATGTCCTATTTGCAAATTTCATGTGGGTCATACCCAAAGGAACCCTGCTCACTTTACTTTTTAACAGTTTTTAAAAATTTAAGCAGGTGGTTTCTTTGAAGATTTACTAATTTTTCCTTTATAGCCTTTCCTCTTCTCTGGACCCCACTTTTGTGGAGTTTTATATTTTTAAATTCTATCACAATTGCAATTTGTACTCATTCTCAATAATCTAAAAGATTAAAAAATTTTTGAATTAAAATTCAAAGTTTAGAAAATTTAAACAGGTTTTTTATCAAATTCTATAAATCACAATAAATGTAAAATACTTGGAAAAGTAATAACTATTTTGGGGTGCCTGGGTGGCTCAGTCAGTTAAGCACCTGCCTTTGGCTCAGGTCGTGATCCTGGGGTCCTGGGATGGAGCCCCGCATCCGGCTCCCTGCTCAGTGGGGAGTCTGATACTCCTGCTCTCTGCCCCTCCCCCTGCTCATGCTCTTTTGTCTCTCTCAAGTAAATAAATAAAATCTTTAAAAAAACAGTAAAAAAAACTATTTTTTATAAGTTTTCCAAAGAAGTCAGTTTTCTTCTGAAGTACTCAGAATATTCTATTAAAATTAAAAGGCCAAATATAAATTATAATTGGCGCCTGGGTGGCTCAGTCGTTAAGCATCTTGCCTTTGGCTCAGGTCACAATCCTAGGGTTCTGGGATCAAGCCCTGCATCAGGCTCCCTGCTCATCAGGAAGCCTACTTCTCTCTCTCCCACTCCCCCTGTTTGTGTTCCCTCTTTCATTGTGTCTCTATCAAATAAATAAATAAAATCTTTTTTAAAATATCATTTAAATAATTAATTAAGAGGCAAATATAAATTATAATTGAAATATCAACATGTGAAATTCAAATTATTCAAATTAAGAAAGCTGAAATTCTAAATTTCATCTGTGAGAATTTAAATACATTGTATGAAACATTTTTTATAAAAACAAAGCTTTGTTTTTCCAGAGTTCAGGGTTCATCTAGTAGCCAACAAAAAGTATGATCACCATCATACTTCACGTATGTTATGTCTGTACTGACATAAATACGAGTTTAAGAGTTACATGAATTATTTGGTGAACTGCCATTTGTAAGTGTTAAAAGTGTCATGCTAATTCACGATTACCTCCAGAACCACTCATTGCAGCATGAAGAAGAGCAAGACCATGGATGTTCAGCACTACTGGAAAACGATGCATCTCTTGAATTTGTGAGATTTGAAAAACTGATTAATTTATTTTGTCATACTTCAGTTCTTTCATTGCACAAATCCTTCCTATGTTTCAAAGTAGTGTCTATCTCTGACTTCAGTAGTAAAATAACCCACAAATCTTTAGAGCTAGCCACCGATATTTCAGGAACATGGGGTGAGAGATGCAGAAAAGCACTTCCCTGGGCCCTGAATGGTATTAGTCATGAGAATGGATCTTTAGAGTTATGGACCATATTGTGCCAACACCGAGAACAGAATCCCAAGGGAGAGACACCCATGTATAACTTAATAAATTTGTTTGTGTGTGTGCTTCTAATACTGGGAACTCTTTAAAACCACACAGAACAGGAGTTCCTCTTGCCCCACTTACTTACCCTATGGCTCTTCTCTCTATGCCTTAGGGGCCAAGACTCCCCTAAAGAGCTGTCTTCAAAATTATAAATGCTTTTGGTTAGGATCACCTTCAACCCACTTTATTTAACACGATCATTACCCATGACACTTTAATGGGGGTTTCTGTGTGAACTAGGCTCAAGAACGGGTGGAATGGAGATCAGAGGAAGATTTGGGGTCTTGGAAGAAGGCAAGGTCATGATGTGGGGTAGGCCCCCAAAACAAGTTCCAAGACTGTAGAAGGTAGACTTTGACCTCAAAATCCTCAAATGTGCCCCAGGCTATCCGTGTTCTCCAAAGCAGAGCCGCAGAGAGAGCCTAGCTGTGGAGACGCCTGTATAAAACACGGAGTAGAATAACAGCATTTCACCGAGACCCAGTGGTTCATATAGGATTGGAGCATACTGTATGCTTGGAATAGAGAGAAGGAGAAATTTATAATCTGTATTTTTAAAAGCACTCTAAAATGTCCATTGTTCACTTAACAAAAATTTTAGTACATTGGGGTATATTCTGCTATGAGGAAGATTCCTTGAAACATAAATTCGAGCGTATCACTCTCTCAAAGTCCAATCCATGACCTCAAAAGCCCTGAGTGATTTGCACGTACCCACTGAATGCCACCCTTCCCCCCATCTCATGACTCTCATGAACACTATGGGCCAACCATGTGACCTTCTTTCAGTTCTTAGCAACTTGCTTCCTGTGGCTGAGCCATTAGTCATGCCGTTCCCTCTGTCTAAAACAAATCTTCATCCCTGTCTTGTCATGGTCAGGTCCTTATCATCTTTACACCTCAGTTTAAATGTCCTTACCTCAGAGCATCCTCCTCTCCTGGTCACCTCATCCTGAATAGGAAACACCCTCACACACGTACCTTACTCTGCCTCAGGTCCTCCTCTCTTCCTTTAAAACCCTTGGCTCAGCATTTGATTATTGGGTACGTTTCCGTGTTGTCTTTGCCTAGCTACACCACAATGCAAGCTCCATGATCTTGTTCCGTCTTGTTTCCCTGCTATCTTCATTGTGTCTGCTGGAATTCCTGGCATAAAGTAAGGAGCAGTGCTTCCTAAGTTCTTCACTGATAAGAAATCAAAAAAGAGGGGCGCCTGGGTGGCACAGTCGTTAAGCGTCTGCCTTTGGCTCAGGGCGTGATCCCAGCATTCTGGGATCGAGCCCCACGTCAGGCTTCTCCACTAGGAGCCTGCTTCTTCCTCTCCCACTCCCCCTGCTTGTGTTCCCTGTCTCGCTGGCTGTCTCTCTCTGTCAAATAAATAAATAAAATCTTTAAAAAAAAAAAAAAAAGAAATCAAAAAAGAACTTCAATCCCACGGAGAATATATTGTTGACATAATGGGGACACTCCACACATGATTTCCTTCCTTAGGTAAGCTTTCAGAGTACTGAACAGGACTTGGTGGCCATGTAAAAAATACATGAGATGCCATGAGATCTGCAGGAAATGAAAGTTGGAAAGGTCTGGATCATGACCATAAAATAAGTAGTGTCTTTGAATATCACTCTGTTATTTCAAATAAATGCATATACTGGAGCAGAATTCAATATTGCCTAGATATTAAAATTAATCTGGCATGATGTCAGGGACTTGGTGCATACATGTTATTTTAGTGGCTGGTCTTTTAACAAAATATTAAGTAAAACTCCATAATGTTAGTACTCATTTATATTCCCTGGGAGTGGGGTAAGGTATTAATAGGTATACAGTGAAAAAGTTTTTCCCTAGTCCAATAAATAACTATTAAATAGGCCACCCCTCCTTTATTTATATTAAGCTATGTGACTCCCCAGAGCCTTTAAGATACAAATACGTACAGTGAATCAGAACTATGGAGCCCTTGTTCTTTTCTGAGCAAAGGCAAGCATTTCCTAGGACTCGTGTGACCTGGCACACAGTTTGGGGAATCCTATGAGTTCATCATTCTACCTTTTAAGAAGCTGCAAGACCAAATTACATGCTGTTGAAGAAAATACTACAAACTCGGATGGGGAAACAGTAACATACAGTAGATCAGTGAATCGGGTCAAATTTGCCTTGTATGGTCCAGGTTCTATTTCTCCAAAGAACATCTCCACTGCATTTACTGCCTCTCCACAGCCCTTTGGAATAGAAACAGCATTCCTCGATTTTAAAGCACTCAGAGATTATACAAATATCTTCCAGGTGGTCAAGATCCTGGGGGAAGATATGGAATCCACACAGAATTTACAATAGGGCTCATTTTCACTAGTGATGTCTGGAAAAGTATCCCCAAATGTCAGTTCCATCCTTTGTCTGATTGTGAGCCTGAAACTGTCTTCATTCATTCATGAGACAAATTGTTATTGAAGGCCTACTATGTGTCAAGCTGTGCTCTAGGCGTTAGGGAATCCATCAGTTAATAAAACAGACACAAAGTCTTGCTCTTGTAGAGCTTAGGTCTTGTAGAGAAAGACAAATGATAATCGAAATAAAGAAAAATGTAAAGCAGGAAGGAGGGTTAGGGAGGGCCGGGGTTGCAATGATAGCACAATGGCCAAAAAAGACCTCACTGAAAAACAGAGACTTGAGGGAAGTGAAAAAGTTCGCCTCATGGACGTCTGGGAGAAAAGCATTCCTGGGAGAGTAAATTGCAAAGGTTCAGAGGCGGGACTGAACTGGAGGTTTGGAGATTCACAGGAAACCCAGTGTGTTGGGAGAAGATGAGCAGGCGAGGCAAGAGTAGGAATGGAAGTCCGAGAGGCAGTGAGGAGCCGAGAGGGCTGAGAGAGAAACAGGACTACTGGAGCTGAGGAGGGACGGGGTGTATTCACAGGACCCCTCTGGCTGCTGGGTGGAAAACGAAGTGTGGGCAGCCAAGGGTGGAGCCCAGGAAGCCAGAGGATAACATGGCAGACCAGGAAAAAATAATAGGCAGATATAAACCTTAACTGTAGATTTTTTACCATTTTCTATGGTTAATGAAACATTTTTTTATATCCCTTATCATAGCTGATCTTCATGACCACACATTTCATGACAATCCACATTACACCTGTCTCATAGCTGAGAGAATGGAGCCGTAACAAGGTCCAGGGGCTTCCCCGACAATGGGCAACTCCCGTGTGAAAGAACCAAGAAGAGGTTCCGGAGACAGGGATGCTGACCCTGAGCTGAGAGCTCTCGGTGCCACACTACAGTCTGTCAATTCCAGAGTCCAGGTAAAGGCTTTGTAAGCGCTGAGTGGGGAAATGCTAACGGTAAAGAATGATGGCTATGTTAGGTTTATCCGAGAGAAAGTAAGATGTAAGCAGAGCTTTTGTTTTTCTTTTTTTCGTTCTAAAATTTTCTTTGAAGTATAACACACGTATAGAGAAGTACACAAGCCCCAGGCAGAGGTTTTTTTTTTTTTTTAAAGATTTTATTTATTTATTTGACAGAGATAGAGACAAACAGTGAAAGAGGGAACACAAGCAGGTGGAGTGAGAGAGGAAGAAGCAGGCTCATAGCAGAGGAGCCTGATGTGGGGCTCGATCCCATAACGCCAGGATCACGCCCTGAGCCGAAGGCAGACGCTTAACCACCATGCCACCCAGGCGCCCCTAGGCAGGCAGAGGTTTTTAAAGGAAATTTTGAAGTTTTCAATCTGATCACCAATTTGAAGGGTTTCAAGAGAACATACAAAAACAAGGGTAATACATTCTCAGTAAGATGTTCTTTTAGGGGCCCCTGAAACCTCTCATTAATTCTGTGCCTGGGCTTTCAGATGTCGAAATCACACACTGCTCCACACACCACAAAAATGACCGCCCTGAGACCCTCATTGCAGTTCAAAAGTTTAACCCAAAACTTGGTATTACTGCTGGGACTGGACAGCCAGCAGATTGGAATGTTCAGGGGGCATGTTAAGGAAATCTCAAGCGTTAATTTTCCAAAAAGCACCTTTTTAGAGATAAGAAGCTCAGGACTTGACTGTTTTTTTTAATAGTAACTTCACTTGGAGATGTCCATAGTGTGTACAGAGAGGCATGGCACCCATCTGCAGAAACAAAAAATTTCTTCTACACTTCTACAGTCAAGAGACTGAAGAGAAGCAGCTAAATTTCTCCTCCTTTCCTCCTCCCCCTCCTTTCTCCTCCTCTTCCTTCTTCCTCTCCTTACCTCCTTCTCCTCCCCCCTTCCCCTCCCCTTCCCCTTCCCTCCTTTCCTCCCAGGACTAAAGATCTTGGACAACCTTTATTCTAATCCTTGTGCATCACAAGGCCACAGAACAGAAGAAAGCCAAGAGCTTGTCAATTCGAATGACAGATGAGGGTGTCTCAGTTTTCAGAGCAGAAGATTTTCCTGTCCTCTGGCCAGTGTGAAACAAGTCATCCAGTAAAACACACAGACCAGAGAGCAGGGAGAGAATTAAGCTCCTTTCTCCAGTTCCCTCTTTATACAGATAACATCAGGGGAGTTTCATGACTCCTCCAGGATTACCCAAGAGATTAGAGGGAAATCAGGGACTAGAATCCAGATCTCAGGGCTCCAAACCTGGTGCTCTTTTCTTTGAACCACACTGTCCCCCTTAAAAGTTTCTGCTCATCATCACACTGCCCAGGGCTGGTAGCAGGCAGATGAGAATATGTGAAGACTATAATAGTCATAATAATTGAGGATTATATTACCATAATTGCTATTATGATAGCTAAGAGTTATTGAGTACTTAATATGCGTTAGACACTATTCTGAGAGCTTTACATATATTAACTCATTAAATCTCCACAACAACCCTATTGGTCAGTACCATTATTATCTCCATTTTATAGATGAGAAACCTGAAGCACAGAGAGGATAAGTGACCTTCCTTGCTCAATGTCACCCACTAGAAAAGAAAACAGATAAAGCAAGTGATTCTAATCATACTGACTCCTAGGGCAGAGGGAGGAGATGTCAAAGTTGGCCCCCAAAGAGTGAGCCAACCATGGTCCATCCATACAACGCAGTACTCCACGGCCACGTGAAAGAACGAAAATGACCTTTGTGATATAGAATGGTGTCCAGGATATATTGTCCATTAATCAGGGTCCTGGCAGAACACATAAATTTGAGCAGCAAAAGTAAAATGACTATAATTGGTTATAAAATCTTGAGTACATGATACCCATAGGTTTACATTGACATTCAAGTTATGAAGTAAAATAAAAAGGGAAAGAGGGAAAATCTCGTTTTTCATCTTTGGAGGTGATTATTACATTAACCCATCACTCCAAGAGCTGGTTGTTAGAGGGAAACAATTGAGTACCTTACTCTGCCTTTTTATGTAGTAGACATGAGTTTTTCCACAATGAAGAAAAGCTCTGCTTTATAGAACAATTCCAGCCAGTAAGTGTAGAAAGGATCATAGCAGAATATCACAATTCTACAACTGCCAATAAGATAATTTATTCAAACAAGAATCACTGGTGGACGCTAACACTATTAAGGGAGAGGGTATTGGAGACCAGGATGTCCAAGGGCACCGAAGTATCATCCCCACATACTTCTTGTTAATTTGCAAAGGGTAAACTGTACTATTACAATGCAAAGATTTGGTAGTCGTCACTTCAACCAAGAGATCAAATTTAACGTTATAGTCAGACAACTGACTGTTTTGAAATTATGAGCTTCTTGATAGGATGTGATATTAAGCACACAAAATCACCCATGAAGTTTGCTTGCCAGAACTTTAGCCTGAAGCTAATTGAGTCTTTGGATCCAACTTCCAGTTGACAAGAAATACAGAACATAAAGGAACCAATAAAATACCTTGAGAAAATAATCAGACAAATTCAGGATGGAGGACATTCGATAGGAAAAATGAACACACATTTTCAAAAAGTCTGTGTTATTTTTAAAAGAGGGGGCCGTTCTAGAGTAGAAGAGGTGAAAAATATTTAATCAGACACCATGTGTAAACCTTGATCAAATTCTGATTCAAAAAACTATATAAACATTTTTAGTAATTGGGAAATTTGAAGATAGACTGGGTATTAGATTAAGTTATATAATTACTAAGGTGTGAAATCATATTTTCTTTCTGTAGGAGAATGGCCTTATTTTTAGAAGAAAGCATCACTTACAATATCTACAACTTACTTTCAAACACATATATGGAGTTAAACAAGCAAAATGTTAGGAAATGCTGGATTCTAGGTGGCAGGTATGGGTGCGTACATGTCCACTCAGTTTGGATGTGGTCATCATTAAAAGCTGAGGAGAACACATGCATACCAAGCACACTACAATTTGTAGGAACAAATACGTGCAGAGGAGGAAGAGCGGGAGTAGAGAATGAGGACGGGAGAAAACAAACACCACACCAATGAAGGGGGCCGTGTACTAACAATGATGAAAGTGTGCAGCGAGCTGAACATTATAATCGACTCAACTCTCCACACCTAAAAAAGGGAAGCTAGTCATCAAGTCGGCCAAGTGAGTCCCTCTCCTCACAGGGGAGAGGAGAGCCGCCTGAGGGCGAGGACTCTGAAGCCTGCAGACCCACAAACCGTACCACCAGCCTGACCAGCTGGAGCTCCTCACATTGCGAGCTGAGCCTGGATGTTTTCAAATCCACGTGGTAAGGCAGAGTTATCTCCCTTGTGCCACAAAGGCCTTATGTTCTTTGATTTACAGCTGCTCTCACAAGGGAGATGTGTTCAGTAATCCCCGGGATTGCAGTGAAACACCCAAGGGCATATTTATTTGCACGGCTGTAGTCACACACCTCCATCTCCCCCAGGGAGGTCACTAGGATTTCTTTTGTTTCTGTAAGCTGCTTCATCAGCTTCCCAGCGTTCAGGAGAACTCTTCTTCCGTGCCCCCCCACCTCCGCCCCTGTAAGTCAGGTAAAAAAGCCTGTGAGGAAGCCTCTAGCCCCTTCCCTGGTGGAGAAAGGAAAGGGTCAAAGAGCATTGCCTCTGGTCCTTGGAAAAATAGCCAGAATAAAAAAGTACAGGCCAAGAAGTGCCCCTACCAGGCCTCGATGACACAGAAGCAAGAGAATGTTCTCTCCCCAGAGGTCCTGAGAGAAACTTGAGAACTCCAGGGGAATGGGAGCTTTTGCAGAGTAGGAAACACATTTGCCTCTATCCTCAGCCTCGTCCATCTCTGAGAACGTGATAGGTGCCCCATACGTATCTGTTGGCTGAATACATGAATCCATGATCTAACAAGGCCGAAGTGATTCAGAGTAAAAAGGACAAATAGGTAAGAAAACAATGAGTGTTCTTAAAGTGAGTAAGGGAATGACTTGAATAGCCAACAAGAAAAATAAAACATTGCAGCAGATATCTGTGTCTACCCATTCGCTTTGGTGGGTTAAGACAATTCTTAATATAATAAATGGAAAGAATGTTGCCTATGCCTGTGAGATACCAAAAAAGAAAAAAAAAAAAGACTAGAAGCAAATTGTTTATGTGTGCTAGAAACCAAAGTATTACCTTACAAAGGTCCAAGGCTGAAGACTCTCAGAACCCTCAGAGACAACTCTCAGATATTTCCAGCTGAAGAGCAGCAATTCTCATTCTTGGTTCTATCGACCACAAGGGTTTCCATTTCACCCCCAGAAGCATCATGAAATTCTTCCCTGATTTCCCAAAACAAACTATTTTAATTCACCAAATTATTATAAAAACAAGGTGGTAATAGAGAAGAGAGTGTTGTGAAATCAAAGAAGCAATGATAATGCTCCAAAAAAGTCTAAAACTCCTCTGTAGTCAAGACAGATAGTTGTTTCTGAGAATTCCGCCCTCCCCAAAGCTGGAACTACACCACAGAAAGTTTTTTTTAATTCCTCCAGTTTTTTTTTTTTTATCCCATTCTTGCAGGGCTCCTACTGGGATTGATTTTTCCCTTCTCAATCGCACAAAGAGGCGAGTCTTCTGTGCTAGAAGAAGGAAGCCAAGCTTGTTGGGTCTGGCACAACGCAAACATTTTTGCATTGCCTGAATTATTTTAAATAATTGAAAACATCGCTCTGATGGCCCATGCCACAAGGCACCAGGTAGTAAACTTAGGAAAAATCAAGGGTCGCGGCCTGCATTTCAAACCTGGCCTAAGTAGCTGATCAGAGAATTTGAACAATCTCAGAAACAGTTGCCGGATTTTTAAAGTAGAACATTGGAGAAAGATCTTGAGTTTGCCCCGCTCCATTTACCAGACTCTTTAGGTAAACCTCTTTCAACACCATCAAAGGGGTCCATCTGCCCAGCTCTGTTCTTCATGGGGCCTTTCTTTCAGGCTCCCTCCCAGGATCAGCTGGCTTTGAGTCTGACTCTGCTAAATACAGACCCCAAAGCACCGGGTCCTTCCTAAGCTTCCCCTGAACAGAGCACCCATTCTTGGCCTCTGCTGATAACTGTGTTGGTCTAGTTCAAACTCTGATTCAACCCCCAGGACTGGGATGGCGTCCAGCTCGGCGTTCGGTACAGTGCTGGAAACCGTCTGCTCCTTTGTCTGTGCTACACATTGGTCCAATGTCATGGTCCTAAGAATCAGATTAGAAGACAGCTTGCTTTGTGATTTTCCTGTTCCTTTTTTTTTTTTTTTTGAAAATGCATTTTTCTTTTCTTCCTGCTCTTTCAGGTTAAAGCCAAGAAGTCCCCAGTATCCGCTAGTCGTCCAAGAATAAAGCCGGCTGAAATCCATTTGGATCCATGTCTCCATTTGCTAGTGTTTTAAATCCAAACTCTCAACCTTAAACTCCTGTCCTAAGCAAAGAAACATACCATCATTTGCTGGACAAAAGCTGCTGAGGCAAAGAAGTGAATCTTACACTAAAGAGTTAATCATGTGGAATCCCTGGTCTCACCCCCAGGGATGCTGATACAATAGGTCTGTTGTGAGACCAAGATCCCTGCACTTTAATGGGCACTGCAGGTGATTCTAGGCAGGTGGACTACATTTTTGGAGAAAGAGAAGGTCAATGTAGTAAGAGCTGTAAAGAGCTGGAGTGGGGGAAGGGAGACCCAGGGAACTCGGTGACATGCAGCCACCTGGCGGCTAGAGGCCCTTGGTGGAGGAGAAGACTTCAGAGCGTGGAGAAGGCAGAGGTCTGTAGCTTTGTGCCAAACAGCCAGCAGTAACCTGACTTCCCAGACTCTGCTTCCTCACACCCCTCATGCAGAGGGCCATTTCCTGCCCCATGTGTAATCTCAGGCTCACCTTCAGCTGCTAGAATGAGCAACCAGAAGTGGGATGGGGATAACCTCTGCTCCTCTCTTGGTGGCTTGGAATCATCACCAGAGTTGTTGGTCAGACTTGAACCGTATGTAACAGAATGTAATCCTCAACCATTTTTGCTTGACATCCCTTAAAATAAACTTTAAGGCAACCTCACTCATTGCTAAGTAGACATCTAACATGTTTCAGCATGAGTTTAAATCATTGCAAAGTATGTATTTTCTGGCATATTGTGTATTTTGACATTTTTAATTGAACTGTTACATGACTCTTTAAATGTATTAAAGGGAATCTAGAAGGTATTACAATTTGGTACTCACCACCATCCATTCATTTATATAAAGTAAACATGAACAAGTCCTTCCTTAATAGTCAGAAATTTTATAGTAATTCATTTTCCTTTTGGACTCCTATTTCCATCTGACTTCCTCCATATAATTTCATCCTATTATATTTTTATTCTTATAGTCTTTTATTGACCATTCCATCATACTTACTTTCTCTACTATACACCTATAGATAGACATACGTTTAGATGTAGATATATAGATATGTGTCATGTCTAGCGTTTAATGTGCTCTTTATAATTTCCTATGAGTAAAATGATCTAAGACTTGAAAGACATCTTATGAATTTAGTTATCACCGTAATTTTGGTAAAACCAACATGAATATATCACAAATCATTAAATATAAAAAGGGAATTTTATTGGAAGTGCAGCTCTAAATGAATAGGAGTTATTCTAATCATTTCTGTTGACAGACAATGCTTAACATTAGAATGAGTCAGGATTCAGCCCAATTTATACTACTGTATTCCATTTTTATATGTGAAAGTCCTGATAAATCTTATTCATATAAATAATTATATAGAAATGGAAGGGGTTTTGTTATGGCAATGTCATTCAATCCTTTGAACTCTTTCTGAGCTAATAATGGTTCATCAGCTGACAACTTGCTACGTTCTTGAATTTTTTTGAAGCAAAGAATCAGAAATTATATGAGTTGCAAAAGATTCAATGTGCAATCAGAATCGTTTAATTTCTCACATGAACAACAGTATTTCAAGTAGTCCCTTGGTGGCCTATAGGGTTTTTATATTCTAGGACATACCTTCTTGATGGGGGCAAAAATTGGTTCCTGAGGGATAAAAAGTCTTACTCTTTTTATGTACAAAGTACAAATATGCATACAGTACATGAACAGATACATGGAATACATCTGTAGAATAAAAATTTTATGATGGGAATGATTGGGGAAAAATGTCTGAAAGTCTCCTTAAGAGACCATGATGAGAAAAAGGTCGCAACACACTGCTCAAGGGCAAGGCCTTGTAAGATTTGGAATGGACAGTTGCACCTCTTCCTTAAAGCAGAAGAAGGGCATTTGTGGGAGGGAAGTGAGAAAGGGAACCAGATTCAGCCACGGCGTAGTCTAAGACAGATTAATTTTAGGAAAGAATATGTACAAGTTAAGATACGTTAAATGAATTAGCATTAAGGGCTGGAACATAGTTAATTGCTAAATTCGAGTAAATACTATCATCATCATCATCAACATCAACATCATCATTATTAGGACATTCCGAGCATCCAGAAATTGATTCTCTTACAACTGTAAGTCTTTACATCTTGTGGAGGATGGAAACTTCTACCGCACTTTCAAGACCTCTGAGTTAGGATAGAATCGTGCTTATAATGGAGACCCAAAATAATAACGGTTACACTAGACAAAAATTCATTTCTCGGGGCGCCTGGGTGGCACAGCGGTTAAGCGTCTGCCTTCGGCTCAGGGCGTGATCCCAGTGTTATGGGATCGGGCCCCACATCAGGCTCCTCTGCTATGAGCCTGCTTCTCTCTCCCACTCCCCCTGCTTGTGTTCCCTCTCTTGCTGGCTGTCTCTACCTCTGTCAAATAAATAAATAAAATCTTTAAAAAAAAAAAATTCATTTCTCTGTTGCATTGAAGTTGGAGCTGGTACGGTGGCTCCTCTCCAGCTGGTCAGGGCCCCAAACTCCTTGTATCTTGCCGTTCTGCCAATTTCCAGGATTTTGCCCTTATATGCACAGTCGCTCTTGCCCTCCCCTCCAGCCCCTGGCAAACACAATTCTACCCTCTTCTTTTATGGGTTCAATGAGTTTCCTAGATTCCACATAAAAGTGAGATTGCAGTATTTGTTTTTCTGTGTCTGGCTTATGTCACTTAGCATAATATCCTCCAGGTTCATTCATGTGGTTGCAAATGGCAGAATTTCCCTCTTTTTTAAGGCTGAATAATATTCCACTGCGTATGGGGTAACCCATACCTCCTCTCATACTCAATAATTAAGAATTCACTGTAAAAGTAAATTTGAATGTACTAATTGACTGCTGTCCTAATGTCTTAAGACCAGGAGGGAAAAAAGAGAAATCAGGGAACAGAATTCACATGAATCTTTTGCTGTTGTTGTTCCATCTTTTTAAAATTTTTTAATTTTTTTTTATTTAAATTCATTTAATTAACATGTAGGATGCTAGTTTCAGAGGTAAAGTTCAGTGATTCATCAGTTGTATATAACATCCAGTGCCCATTACATCACATGCCCTCCTTAATGTCCATCACCCAGTTACCCCATCCCCCCACCCCCATCCCTCCAGCAACCCTCAGTTTGTTTCCTATGATTAAGAGTCTCTTATGGTTTGTTTCCCTCTCTGATTTTGTCTTGTTTTATTTTTTCCTCCCTTCCCTTATGATCCTCTGTTTTGTTTCTGAAATTCCACATATGAGTGAGATTGTATGATAATTGTCTTTGATTGACTTATTTCACTTAACATAATACCCTCTAGTTCCATTCACATCATTGCAAATGGCAAGATTTCATTTTTTGATGGCTGAGTAGTATTCCATTGTGTATATAAACCACATCTTCTTTATCCATTCATCCGTTGATGGACATCCAGGCTCTTTCCATAGTTTGGCTATTGTGGACATTCCTACTATAAACACTGGGGTGTAGTTGCCCCTTAGAATCACTACATTTGTATCTTTGGGGTAAATCCCTAGTGCAATTGCTGGGTCATAGGGTAGCTCTATTTTCAACTTTCTGAGGGACTTCCACACTGTTTTCCAGAGTGGCTGCACCAACTTACATTCCCACCAACATTGTAAGAAGGTTCCCTCTTCTCTGTACCCTTGCCAACATCTGTTGCTTCCTGTCTTGTTAATTTTAGCCATACTGACTTGTGTGAGGTGGTATCTCATTGTGGTTTTGATTTGCATTTCCCTGATGCTGAGTGATGTTGAGGATTTTTTCATGTGTCTGTTGGCCATTTGTATGTCTTCTTTGGAGAAATGTCTGTTCATATCTTCTGCCCATTACTTGACTGGATTAATTGTTCTTTGGGTGTTGAGTTTGATTAAGTTCTTTATAGATTTTTGATACTAGCCCTTTATCTGATAAGACATTTGCAAATTCTCCCATTCTGTCATTTGTCTTTTGGTCTTGTTTCCTTTGCTGTGCAAAAGCTTTTTATCTTGATGAAGTCCCAATAGACTTCATAGATGTATCTAGCAAGAAGTTGCTGTGGCTGAGGTCCAAGAAGTTGCTGCCTGTGTTCTCCTCTAGGATTTTGATGGATTCCTGTCTCACATTTAGGACTTTCATCCATTTTGAGTCTATTTTTGTGTATGGTCTAAGGAAATAGTCCAGTTTCATTCTTCTGCATGTGGCTGCCCAACTTTCCCAACACCACTGGAATTCACATGAATCTTAAGAATATATTATGTGGAGGATGCTAAAGAAATGCAAATAAGGACAAAAACTATAACTGCCTTTGAGTTCTAAAAGGCTATGGTGAGCCCTAAGATGAGTGAAATGTGTAATGTAATATTAGTTGATTAGAAACCTGTGTAGACAGATATTACTGCTCTTGCCAGTTAGAAGGAGCATCTGATCCTTGTGGTGGTATTTGTATCTAAGCAGAGGTAAATAATGATCAGGCAAAAGGGATAGTTTAGATTCAGTTGATAGTAAGAAAAAAACTTAATTAAAAATTTTAGTAAAAAAATTTACTAGTTGGTAGCAAATTGTGCATACACACACACACACACACTAATATGTATAATATACATACATACAAAAATAGAGTATATGTTTATATATACATACATATATATATGCACATAAACACATTCATATGTGTCGGATGGGTTAGATTATGCCACAAAAACAACCCTAAAATCTTAACAATAACAAGAGCAACAAAACAGGAATATTTTTTGAAAGCTCTATTGATGTCCACATGAGAGTATAGGAGACTCGCTTGAGTCTTGTGTTGAAACTATAGAATGCCAACATCTAAACAAACATGCCTGTGCTAACTCTGCCGGGAAGGACAGGGGGTGGAGGAGGGAAGTCCCCCCTCCGCACAGCAGGCCTTCCCGGCAGAGATGGTAAAAGGGCTCTGATCCAGAAGCCTCGACTGCTCTGGGCTAAGCCCAGGCAGCACCCCAGGGTCTGCTGAAGGCACGGCCTGGTAAGCAGGGGCAGCATCGTGGTGAGGAGGTGGCCGTGCGCCCTCCACTGAGACATTGAGGGATAATACAAGGCCAGCCTCATTAATATATTATTCATGGAGTTATTTATTCAGTCGTCATTCAAAAATATTTTTTGATGCCTCACATGCGATCGGCTCTGTAATGGTACGCAGGAAGATAAGTAGGAATTACACCAGATGGTATTATTCTGATCCTGGAAGAAGAGGACCCCAGAACACTGACCCGTTATGGGATGACCCAGTGCCTAGAAAGTGCCTGACACAAAATGCATGCTTGATACGTCTTTGTCACTGACAGTCGATGCTATGGATTGTTGCTTTAGCTAACTGGCCTGTTTCTTCTCTTCCATTTCCACTTGGATGGCAAAGGCTACAATGTTACTCTGCTGTGACACTTCCATTCCCTTGGATTTATTCCTGTCCACAGCTTTCTTCTTTAGTATGATTTTTTTTTTTTTTTTTAGTTTATCTATTTTTGTCTCCATGTTATCATGGGAGCAGTGGTCTGCCCCAACTATCTATGTCCTAACAGGAAGGATCACTTTGTGAAAGCAGATTTTTGTCCTTCTTGGTTGCACTAGCTGCATTTCAAGTACTAACAGCCACATGGGGCTATTGGCCGCCCATTGGGCAGCACAGATTATAGAACAGAAATTCTCTTCCACAAATCTAACTTCATGCAGCCAGTCACCTGGAGTCCCAATATCCAGTCCTATATCCCCGCTGCTTTTAACTGGGATTCCCACCTTTTCCCTTTCTTCCCATAAGGATTCCCAGTCTGTGAGAACCTGCCCATTGAAATGGCATTAGTGGACTCCTGATAAGTGGCCCCTGACTTGCTGCAACTTTTCAGTTTTTGAAAGGGCTGCTTAGCACCCCAGCTTCATCCCAGACTCTTCTTTGGAATCTCTAGGCACTCCAGGGCACATACACGCCCTGGCAGCTTGGGTCCTTCTCTGTGGCTTCCTGCTGCTCAGAGGAGCCCGAGCCCATTTCTCAACCATGTCCTGCTGCAAATACAAATCACCTTCTATCTTAAAAAAAAACAAAAAACAAAACTGACTCACGGGAGTCACTCCAAATCACTCTTTCTTGGAATTCATGACTTCTTTCGATGTTTATCAATATATCACTACCTTGTGAGCTTGCCAAGATCATGTCTGGGTTTTAGTGATATATCATCTCCCCATAGTTTACGGCAAGGACTTCCCACCTCTTTTAGGGCCCAAAAGATCCATGAGCAGCATAAAATGGCAAGATGCCAGGAAACAAAGACTCGACTCTCGGCTTGATATCTTATTCACTAGCGAAGGGCTGCCTTTGAGAGTCAGTGTATTGGGGAAGGACTCCAGGAGGAAGTGTGACTTTAGAATCATTACAGAGGTCAGCTAAGTAAGTTAAATAAGTCTGAAAATCATAATTAGGTCAACCCTAGACAAGACGATGAAGTTGAGAAGTTTACCTTTGGCTTCCCTCCAAACTTTCCTGAGAACCCTTCTCTTTGATTTTTCTCCTTTGTCCCCTTCCCTTGAGCTTGCCCAAGACTCTATCTTGGCTTCTCACTCCTTCAGGGAAGCTCTTTCTGGGCTCTTTTCTCCCATGGAAACTTAGTTCCATGCCCATTAGGCTCTGCTTGTTAAGACCAGCCAGCTATTAGGACAAGCTAATTTACTTAAAAACAGGAGTCCATTACCTGGTTCCCAAGACAGGCTTCAGAGAGCAGTGAAGACCCTAAGATATTACAGTTTTGCTCGTGCATTTTCTGGAGAAAAGAGCCATAGATTTCATCAGATTCTGAAATACATCTATGACTCCACAAAAGGTTGAAACCACTGACAGTGAATATCAATAGCTGATAATTACAGGAGGTTTTCTTCCCAGTTAACGTTTGCATTTTAACCACAGTGTGAAGGAGAAACCACCATCTGTTAAGTATCTTTGCTTCAGGAAATAATAATAGGAGAATTTTCAGGCCAGAGGCAAGAGAGGTAGGAAAGACTCTGGGGCAGGAAACGTCCTGTTATTGCCTTTGAGATCATAGCCAACCGCCTCAGGTAGGATCAAGGGCAGTTTTCTCTGGGTTGCACTGTTTCCCTTTGAACACAAAACCTTCCCACTCATATAAAATGTAGCCATTTGAAGGAAATTTCAAAGAAACTGATCAGGCTTAGGATGCCCCCCTTTTTTCTTCATGGCAGATACATTCTGAGAAGGAGTGGCAGAGGGACGGGTGGAGCATCAGGAATGAGTTCCTGTGCTACCACACATTTGCTGAGCAACTTTCTGCGAATGGCTTGGCCTCTCTGGGCCTCAGTTTTTTCATTTCTAAAAAATCTGGGCAGTCCTCTCCAGCCTTGTGATTCTAAGAAAGCTGCCCAAAGTCCACCATAAATGAAATTTCTGTACTACCCTTTAATTGATATGGAGGGGTGGCTTTCATATTCGGGGGGAAGCTATCCAATCAAACACTAAGTTGTTTTCCTCCTTTTTAATGTGTTAGCATCTTGTCTGAAGCAGCAAAACCTGCTCTTGAAAGCTTCAAAACAGTTTGCGGTGGATTGCAATTCTTGTCTCAGAAAGATTAATTGGAAACAAACTCTAAGGAAGAAAATTCAAAGCCCATTTCTATGCTTCCTGCCTTTTAGATCTTCTAACATGTAAATGGACCATTACAAAGAGGATCAGTGATTAGAATGGCCTGCGCAAAGACCAGCATTCAGCTCCCTGCTTATTCCTTGCCAGAGTCCCGGGTGACCAGCATCTCAATGGCCTTCTTTTCAGCCTGCAGGATGATGAACTGTGTACCAGCCCCACATCCCGCGTTCCCCAACATGAATTCAACCACAGTCGGAACAAACTGGAGACCCTTCCCCGCCCCCGGATTGTGCTTCAAATTGGAACAAAACCTGTCGCGAGGGTCACTCCAGACATTCACATTCAGGAACTCTAATTATTTTTTAAAGTTTAAGAAAGCTGCTTTTGATCTCTGGATATTTGTTGGCCTTTCCCATATTTATTTCTGCCATATTCCTTATCTGCCTCATCTTTCTATTCTTACGTACTATTTTTTTTAATCCTGGCAAAACTCCCTAGATGAGTGTTGTTTTCTGATTGCTTCATTTACCCCCATCACTGGTCTCCTTGTATTTCCTCTCTTCTAGTACTGAGATTCCTTGCTTACTTAGCAATCTCAGCTATTCTAACGTAACTGAGAACCAGGAAGTAAGGAAGAAGCACTAACCAATAACCAACGTGGACTTAGCACAAAAGTTGCGATGACTTAACCTTCACTCAAACCGGTTTTCTTTTGCATCACATATAATTCTATCTAGAAATAAAAAAGTACAAGTGTCAAACATATAAGTGTGTATAGAAGGGGAAGGACCAGGCAGGCATGGGAGGGAGAGCCTCCACTGGCTGGACTGGCAGCCAAGGAAAATGCTAATGGATAGCCTGGCAATGAGATAGAAAATAAAAGGCAGTGAAAGCATGATAAAAGGCGAATCCAAGAACTTTGCAGTCCAGGATATTTTATGATGCAATAAACAGACCCACTGACTCTACTGGTAGCTAAATGGATTGCAGCATATCTAGAATGGGAGTGGAATGGATTATCAATTAAGCTTCAAAACAAGATAAAGGTGATAAATCAATTGAAAGAACTGTTTCATCTAAGCTCCCAATAGCCATTCTTCCTTTTTTGTTTTAGTATTATAGCTGAGCACAAGACTGCTCAAAACAAAGACTGTATTTTGTCATCTTCCCTTTCAGTTGGGTATGGCCAATAAGGTGTGCATGGAAGTGATATGGACAACTTCCCGGTCAAGTCCTTCTTTGAAAGGAAGTCTGCTGCTCTCCATTCTCACCATCTGGTGGCTTGGGTGTGGACACGGTGCCTGGAGCTGGGACAAACAGACACATATTTAGGATGACAAAGAAATAGAAAGAGTCTGGGTCACTGACACAATGTAGCCACCATATCACCTTATACTGTTTGTGCTTGGTCTGATTCTTGATAAGAATATAAACTTGTCTTGTTTAAGCCACTGATATTTTGGGTTTTAGCAGCAGAACCTACATCCTAACTAATCGACTAGTGAAACTTCTAACTAGAGATATAATTTTGGGGGATCCCATTGATGCCCCTAAATTCCACTTCCCCTCTCTTCTTTGGCAATGGCCCTGTGGTGAAATGGAAAAAAGTGGAATCTGGAGTCCGAACTTTGCTCTACTAGTTACTAAATTTTCCTTATAAAATGAGAATCACAAAGGTTAATATTTATTAAATGCTTCTGTGCCATGCTTGCTTATGTGCATTATCTCATTTAATCCTTACAACAACCCTATGTGGTGGGTACTATTATTATCCTAACATTCTAGATGCAGTTAAGCATCTTTCCTAAGATATTGCAGCTAGTGAGAGGCAAAGCTGGGATTTGGACCGAGAGAGTTTCTTGAGAGCCTGCAGATCTTAACCACTTCCCTCTGGACTTAACTTTCTGCACTGGTGGGAGATTCAAGGCAAATTTAGTACCCAGAGCACAGTCATCCCTCTTCAAACTGGGATCCTTCTATATGATGCTGATTGTGTTCTGACAGTCTGTCTCTTTGAGGTAAGGGGCTGCATTACCTACTGGCTACCTGTCTTGGGTGAAAGTCTTTCTTTGGTGAAGGGGGTTAAAGCCTCTGATTAAACTACAGTAAATCGTGCTTAGTTAAGCAGGGAAATTTTCTTTCTCCTCCTGTTATAAATTGATTTTTCAGTCAAAATCTTAAAGTCCTAGGTCTCTTCAAAGCCACAGTCCACAATGATAATTCTGTATCACCAAAAAAGGTTTGCATTCTGTCCAAAATGTTTTGGAAGGCAGGATGTGCACCCCAGGAACAAACCCACACACTGAGAGAGGGCTCCCCCAGATAAGGGAGCCGGACAAACTCCAGCCCTCTAGGCTTTCCTTTCTCACACAAGCAGGGAAAATAAATAAACACTGCTTGGTGCCAAAAAAAGGAGACTCTGGAACTTGAGGCCTGTCACTGCTCACTAAAGGAAACAAATTTAAAAAGAAATGCAAGTGTGAGGGGTGCCTGGGTGGCTTAGTGGGTTAAGTATCCCAGTCTTGATTTCGGCTCAGGTCATGATCTCAGGGTCCCTGGATTGAGCCCAGCCTCAGGCTCCAAGGTCAGCATGGAGTCTGCTTGAGGATTCTCTTTCCTTTCTGAACAACCTCCCTGCCCCTCCCCATGTTTGTGCTTCCCTCCCTCGCTCTCAAAAATAAATGAATGAAAGAAAGAAAGAAAGAAAGAAAGAAAGAAAGAAAGAAAGAAAGAAAGAAAGAAAGAAAGATTCAAATGTGAGAAGACGGAAAAAGACAGAAGAGCAAGAAAAGTTTATAATCTATGAAGATTTTCTCCTAAAATGGGTAAAGGGGAAAAGTAAGGGTGCCGTAAAAGGTAGGTTCTGTTTTTCTAGGAAATGACCCTCTGAGGATCAGTCTGCTGCCCCCTCACACCGTATAAATGAGATGAACTGGCTAAGGGCAGGTGAAGGGCCGCACGTGCAGAAGCCCCTTGGAAACTGCCGGGGGCACTGGACCTGATCCTTCTCTATGTGGTCTAGGCAAGAACAATCTCATAGTGCTAGAAAAATGCATTATCCCCATTTCACAGATAAGGAACTGGAATCTTGAAGATGACAAACCACTGTGTCCCAGATCACATGGGTGGTCGGTGGGGGACCTATGATTTGAGACCCAAGACCATCAGATGCCAAAACGGATGAAAAAACACGATTTATTTGATATGTAGCTCCAATATTCTCTCTAGATTACTTCATCTATCAGTTATCTATTATGCAAGTATCTTTCTTTCCTTCTTTTTTTCATTCAACATGTATTAGGCACCAACGATGTCCAGTTGCTAAGGTATAAAGAATATAGTTTCTCCTGACATGAGATCTGCAGACTGAGAGAGAAGTCAACGTCAAACCACATGAGGGGGACAGTGTTAAAGTGTTACAAGGACTACGGCAGGAGTAACTCCAGGATACACTGATAACACAAATGAGTGACGGTGCTAGAGACAGGGCTGAGAGCTGGGCCTGTACTACGAGAGAAGGGAGATAAGAGAAGAAGCCATCAGTGCTACCGAGGGTAAACCTTGCTCCATCTGTCAGATTCAGCACATAAAAATACAGGATCCCCAGTAAAATTTGAATTTCGGCTAAACAACAAATGCTTTTTTATTTTTTTTTANCGAGGGTAAACCTTGCTCCATCTGTCAGATTCAGCACATAAAAATACAGGATCCCCAGTAAAATTTGAATTTCGGCTAAACAACAAATGCTTTTTTATTTTTTTTTAAAGATNTTTTTAAAAGATTTTATTTATTCGACAGAGATAGAGACAGCCAGCGAGAGAGGGAACACACGCAGGGGGAGTGGGAGGAAGAAGCAGGCTCATAGCGGAGGAGCCTGATGTGGGGCTCGATCCCAGAACGCCGGGATCACGCCCCGAGCGGAAGGCAGACGCTTAACCGCTGTGCCACCCAGGCGCCCCAACAAATGCTTTTTAAGTCCCAGGCAGTGTTTGAGACATACTTCTACTAAAACATTATTCATCATTTATCTGAAATTCCAATTTCACTGGGAATCTTGCATTTTATCTGGCAGTTCTAGACAAGGAGAGAGAGGAAGTAGTAGAATATGTTTCATAGAGAAGGTGTGTCCTGCAGACGAGTACTCTTCCCCTGGATTAAGGGTAATGGGAAGGAAAGAAAGAGAAGCAAGCAAGGACTATCGAACCTCTAACCTTAGACGAACCACGATCACAAGAAACTATCAACTTTCAAAAGACCAATGGAATTACTTTCATAGGGATGCGTTAAGCCACCTCAAAATATTTCCTTTTTGGAAATATGTGGGAAACAAATTGAAACATGTTTTGGTCATTTTATAAATATAAGGTCTCCCAGTGAGTTAGGTAGAGGTAGAAATAAATGTCAATGAAAGCTCTTGATTGCCAAGCAAACACTCAGGACGTAGGCTTCTCCTCTGCATGTGGAACGGGGGTGTAGAGAGAGGAAACTCCCTCTCCCCTCAAAGAAAAGATCAGAATAGAAGAGAGGGTGTAGTGTAGTAGAAATGGCAGGTACCTCACTTTCCCATGACCAACCAGATGACTTGGGTTAAGCTATTTCCCCTCTGCCAGTTTCAGCTTCCTCCTCTGGGAAGTCGCACGGTCTCCCTCCAGCCTTCAAAATGATATAATTTTCAGCAGTAAATCTAAGTCATGTCAGCTCTCAGGCAACCACAGGAAGAGGCAGCTTGGTTCTCCAGCCTTCCTAACAATTCTATAAGCTTCCAGTATTCCTCCAGAACATTAGCTTTTGATCCTCTTAGCTAGAGTTGGTATCTGCTGCTTTCAACCAAAGAATCAAAGAATTCCAGGTCACTGCAGAGGGTGGGAAGGCAGGTACCAGGGTCAATTGCACTTGTGAAACTCTGTTAAACATAGCTATCCTGTATTTACTGCAGGACTTCTCAGATCCTTTAACTTGGTCACCTCTTTGTGACTCGTCAGGAGAGAATTTAGTATTGGAGCTTCATAGACCCTCTTTATCTCAGACCCTGTGTGTTACTGTTTTGTTAGAGCAAATTGGAGGACCTCTAGGCTGGAGTTCCTGATTCCCATCACTTATTATCTTTAATGTTGCATATGTGTAAAGTCTGACCTACTAGCCAATTTTAGGATCTTAGGTGAAGAAACAAAACCTTCCATTTCTTCTTCACCCCCACAGAGTACTAGGCATAGGAAAGCAAAATTGTACTGTGAACTCATCGCAACCAGCCATCCCATAACCACAGAGTGGTTGAATGTGATTAAAGCCACAAGAGATCTCAGAGCACTCTTCTCGAGGCCAGGAGAGCTGACCCATGTCACCTTGCCAAAAAGCAATTTTCCTGATTACTTTCTGCCTGCCCAGGATTCCTGTGGTTTCCACTTGTAAGGGGATCCTTCACTTCCTGACATTGTTGCTCTCTCACTGCTATGGCAGCCGCTGTATCCCAGAACCCCTGGAAGGGCTCTTGCCCCAGAGATGGAGGATGCATTCTCCAGGCATGGCCAAATGCTGATTACCCACAGGTGGCTCAGCTGCGGATCCGATGGCAAATTGTGGTTATTAATGACTTGATTGCTGGCGCTAAGGACACACTCCTCAACCCAAGGTTTTACTTAATTTGAAGTGTTTATGCAATATGTAGCAAACCTATACCATGTGCCAGACTTTTTCATGTCATCTCATATTTTCTGTGTAATTCTTACCCTCCACGATCGTGTTTTAACTCTCTATGGATTGCCGGACATAAGTGCCTTTAGTATATTGTCTAGAAAGCAGGGAGATGGGCCAGAAAAAACAACAGATTGCTGCTCATCGTGGTGTCCTCTGGGTATCACTGGCAGGAACTCTTTGGCATTGAGTGTTTGAACAACAAAAATAGCTGCATAAAAAAATACAGGCCCCACAAAGGCTTAAACTTGGAAGACAAAGTGAAAAAAAACTTTATAATAAAAGCAATAGTTTATAACAATTTAGTTTTTTTTTTTAAGATTTTTATTTATTTATTCGACAGAGATAGAGACAGCCAGCGAGAGAGGGAACACAAGCAGGGGGAGTGGGAGAGGAAGAAGCAGGCTCATAGCAGAGGAGCCTGATGTGGGGCTCGATCCCATAACGCCGGGATCACGCCCTGAGCTGAAGGCAGACGCTTAACCGCTGTGCCACCCAGGCGCCTCAACAATTTAGTTTTTAAACTAAAGTTCAAAGGGCTAGATGTTATTAATTCCTGGAGACTTTCTTTTAATGCAGAATTCATTTAATGCAAAAGTATTATTGACTTAAAAGAGGAGGAGAATGCATTCTACTTTGGATTGATAACCAAGCACCTCGGTAAGGGCATTACATGCATTTATTACATGTACATTTTTATATGAAAATAGACACTATAAGATAGGTGCTTTTATTATTATCCTCATTCTACGAGGAGAAAATTAAGACAGAGGAGATTAAAAATTTTGCCAAGGTCGTAGTGTTAGCAAGAAGCAAAGCTAGGATTTAACTACAGGACTGTCTGACTCCCAAGTTTACTATGGCCATCACTATTGTGCTATATTCCTAATAGTTTTGCTGAGACATTGATCCCATCAGACCTCCTGAAGCCCAGTTGCCTCCAAACATGCGCGGTTACATCTGTTCAATCCTCTTCTGACCACTTCCCCCAACAATCCTGAGCTGTACAAACTACTAACATTTCCCAAATGTACCATGTCATAGAAAATGTTGGGAAGCTTTAATTTAGTCACCTAGGAAATCACTTTCTGATGAAAAGTCAAAGAACTGGGTGGATGGAAACTCAGTTAATGAGTGACTCAATGAGCATTCCTCCTCTTTCCCTTAGACAAGGGTAACTACGCTAAAAAATCAGGAGTTGGTGGGATAGAAGACAAAGGAGGGTGGAGGACAAAGGAGAGTTGCACAGACTTGGTAGTGTAATTAGGCTAAGTGCCCCTAAGCAATGAGTGAGATTTCCTGAAGTCAAGAGGGTCTTCATGGACTTGGTCAGGAGGCTGTATCAGTCCACAAGAGGCTTCCATACACTATGGCCAGACCCATATGTGGGCAAACCCAGCCCATGGCCTTTTTTTGTACAGTCCACATTTCTTATGTGTTTGAAAGATTGTACATAAAACAAAGAAGGATATATGACAGAGACCATTTGTGGCCCTCAAAGTCTAAAATATTTGATATATGGCCCTTTACAGAATAAGTTTGCCAACAATCCCTGCCTAGAATCAGCTGGGATCACCACAAGAAAGCCAGGGCCCATGAATGAGAAACCAGAATGAAAATCATTTTAAGACTGCAATGGCTTCATTTAACAATTGTATAGCCTATATGTAACTCTTTAAGATCGATTTACCTTAGCCTTTAGAAACAAATTTTCAGGAGTTAGAAAAAAAGAGAAACAGGAAAATAACCTCCTGTTTTCCAATTTTACACCTTCCACTTTCATAAGTCTCCAGGTATTTGTGAGCTTTTTCCAGGCAGATTCTGTGAGAATGAACAGCTGCAAAATAAGTTTCTGAGATGGGACAGGGGGATCTTAATCATAAGGAAGAAAGAAACCAATTATTTAATGCCTACTATGTACCAAGACCTTTCATACCTGCTGAATCAAAAATCCCATGCGCTCCGCCGCCATTACATCTAAAAGATAACACACTGGGTCCCAAAGGACTAAGTGACTTGTCCAAGATCCTACAGCCATTAGGTGGCAAACCTGGGCTGCAAACCTTGGTTTTCTGATTCCAAGTCCAGTGCCCCTTTTTCTACACTGAGCTCCAGATAGTGAATTCGAACGTGTTTCAGACATAGAATCCAAAATCCAGAGTCCCATCTGGGCCCTGCTTCCTCATCTGATTACTGAGCATATCAGACTAGAGGATTGCAAAGTGCCTCCCAGTTCCATCCTTGTTTGATTGTTTCTGAGAAATAATGCAAATGAAATGGAAAAGGAAACTTGAGTAGGCCACTTTATGCTCCTGGCTTGTCCAATTTCTTTGGGGTGTGAGATTAGTGAGGGTCAGGGGAACTTGTCCAGATTAATTTAAGTGAGAAATGCATAACCAAAACATGAGCACGGAAGGCTTTCAATGCTGGTAATACGGCAGCCTGACTTAACAAAGACTCTTCCCCACTACAAATACATGTAATGTTAGATAAATATTTTAAAACTTTAAAATGCATAGCCTGAAAAAAGGCCAAGACAGTTCCCAAGTGCCAGAAACAAAGGAAATTCAAAACTAGAGATGTAGGGCTCCAGCTATGTGTAAGGGACCAAGAAAGAATCAGGCCTGGACACAGGTCCCAAGTAAATTTGTCCTGGAGGCTGTCCAGGCTGGAACTGAGACCTCTGCTTAAAATTGAGACTCTGAAAATCCTCCCAGGACTTGAAAGGAGCACTAAAAGAATCTGTCTACTTCCAACAAGGAAGCAAGCTATCTCTTCTGGGCTCTAATTGAAATAGAATATGTATCCTGTGGAAAGCCCCAAATCCAATCTAGGTGTGGGGTATGAATTTAAGCTATCCTCATGTCATAGGACTCCCAAGCAAGAAGTTAACAAAATTACTGGTCCATGTCCAGTATAAACCATGAGAACCTGGAGAGAAGTAAATACAAGATGCTCTTCAGGGAGTTATCCACAGTCCAGGATGAATGGGACTCTTACCAAAAGAAAAATTAAAAGTTTTGTGTAAAAAGGTACTAACTATATGATGAAAAAGTATCCAGGAGGAGTAATAGCTGATACAACACATGGAAGAAAAATGAACCCAAGAACTAAAAAAACAGAATAATCTGAAAGACACTGCAAAATAAGTTATGTTTAAATTGAGGGGATTAAAAAAAGCATAGTAAAAATCAAAATGCTAGGACTCAGGGGAGCCTGGATGGCTCAGTTGGTTAAGCATCTGACTTCAGCTCAGGTCGTGATCTCAGGGTCCTGGGATGGAGCCTTGTGTCAAATCCCACATCAGGATCCATGCTCAGCAGGGAGTCTGCTTGTCCCTCTCCCTCTCACCCTTCCCCACTCATGCTCTCTCTCTCTCAATTAAATAAAATCTTTTTTAAAAAAAGATAGGACTCAAAAATTTAAGTGAGCAATATGAATAATAATCAAATGGAACTTCTAGAACTGGAAAGCATACTCATCCAATTCTTTAAATCAAATTAGGCAGATGAAATGCACTTAAAAAAACTAATGAACTATTAGATTGATTTGAGAAAATCATCCAGAATAAAACAAAGAAAAATAAGAACATAGACTATATCAAGAGTTTAAGAGACCATGGAGAGTTGAGTGATATATTTGGATTTTTATTTTTTGTTTATTTATTTTTTAAATTTTTTATTATGTTATGTTAGTCACCATGCAGTACACCATTAGTTTTTGATGTAGTGTTCCATGGTTCATTGTTTGCATACAACACCCAGTGCTCCATGCAATACGCGCCCTCCTTAATACCCATCACTGGCCTAGCCCAATCCCCCACCCCCTCCCCTCTGAAGCCTACAGTTTGTTTCCCAGAGTCCATACTCTCTCATGCTTTATCCCCCCTCTGTTTACCCCCCCTTCATTCTTCCCTTCCTTCTCCAACTGATCTCCCTGCTAAATCAAATATAAATTCTAGCAGAGGATGGAGGGAAGGGGGTTTGAAGAAACTCAAAGAAAGTAGCATAAAAGAAAAAACAAAAAAGGCACATAGGTACATACATTGGAGTCAAACTTTAAAACAGACAAACAAACAAAACTCTTAAAAGCTCCTGAAAAGAGAGAGAACTTAAAAACAAATAACTAGGTTGACCACAAAATTATCACTAGCAAGAACAGAAGAGTTTCTCTTATACCCAACTAAACTACTGTGCCTGAATGAGGGTGAAATTAAGGTATTTTCAAAAACAAGGCTAAAAAAAATTCATCACTGACATCCATTGCTGAAAAAGCTACTAACTGGATGTGTTTCAGAAAGACACACAAATTGAATCTCAAAAGAAATATAAAGAAATGAGCAGAGAAATAAGCATGGACTTAAAACAACGGCAACAATAAGAACGATCTGGAACAACCAAAAGCAAGTTAAAGTAAAATACTAAAGAACAATAACATGGCAAATGTGATGAGGTATCTTAAATCTTTGTATTTGAGGAAGGAAAACAAACAAAGATTGACTAATTAGAGAAGTATGCATGATAAAATTTTTACTGTAACCAGTAAAATATCTGAAATATAAGGAATACTTTCAAGCCAATACAGGAGGTGGAAGAATAGTGTAATGAAAACAAACAATATAATGTGAGAAAGAAAGGATAAAAAAGAAGAAAAGGTAAAGAAGCCCATGGGCAAGGAGAGCTAGAGATCCCCTTTCTGATCACATGCTAAAATTATTCCAGTCCCTGTTGAGGTTGGGCACCACCTGGTGGTGATTGTCTACTGGGGCTTAAGTATTGTCTAGGCGGAGTAACTGGCTGGAGACCCACCTCCTATCTCCACTGCCCGCCATTTCCCCTTTGCCCAGCCCTCTCCCACCTACACAGAGGATAAGAACTTTAATCTACCTCCTCATTAAGAACAGGGGCTGGGCAGAAAGTGGGAGCCCATCACCAACTGCATTAGACCAAAATTCATGTTTGGGCCAGAATTTATTACATTAAAAAAAAATCTAAAAATTAATATCGAGCATTCAACTCAAAGAGTTAGAAAATGAACAGAGTATCCCAAAGAAAGTCAAAGGAAAGAAATGACAAAGGCAAGTAAGGATTTAATGAATTAGAAAATAAACAATAAAGAAGATCTATAGAATCTAAGTGCTGTTTCTTTGTTTTTCAGGTGAGTAAAATCACCATCTGGCACAAAAAAACATACATACAGTATTACAAATTAAGTAAGGCATAACTTAAAAGATGAATCTTAAATATATAAGTAATATACCAATAAAGCTTAAACGTAGATTAAATGGACAATATTCCTGTTTTGATATTTAATCATTTTACTGTTTTTTACATCTATCAAAACGTATTTGAAGACCTATGCATGTAAATGATGACATGTGATCACATACATGATTTTTCAAGTGATCTTATAGTTGCTTATCTAAGTCTTGACTTACCCCTTCACCACGTGAATTCACATAACCAGAAATTATCCTGTATGTTAGGATACACATTTACTGTGAGTAAAACAAAAGGTATCTAATTTTTTCTCAGTGAGTTCTAGAGATATTCTACTGCTGGCAATTCCTTTGGCCTTTCTTTCATGGCCTCAAAATGGCTGCTGCAGCTTCATGCATCAAGCACATATCCTGGTCAGGAAGCAGGGGGAAGGGAGACATGATGACCAGTAGAATTGCGCTTACGTCTCTTAAGCCAGACCTGTGCCATATAACCAACCCTGACTGGAAAGTGGCTACGGAAAAGGGGATTGGGATGGGCTTCCATCAACAAATCAACATCATCTTCCATACCATGCTCACAAGTTAATTTCTATCCTTCCATATTTTTCTTCCTGGTCTTATAATCCTATACAGATAAATATATACACATATTCATATATCCACAGTTACAATGAGGCAAAGAAGTACCAGGAGGTTACTCATGTATTCCTCGTTTCCTCCTTGTATAAAAGCAGTCTACCTCCTCCTGCTAATTGGGATCAGTATGGCAGCCGTGAGAATGCACCGAGCAGACCTCCAACTCCAGGGAGTGTAACTGACCAAGGGCCCCAGCTGCTGGCTCTGAAATCTAAGGCTGCCCTTCCCAAAAGCTGCTCCTAGCCAGTGACTGGGCACAGCACGGATAATATGGTGGCCCTTCCTGGAAGACAGGGGATTGCACAGGTGGCTGACTCGGGGTTAAGCGCTCCCAGTGACCTGTTGAGCCTTCTGAAGATGGCATAGCAGTCTAGGACCCTTTCATCCAACCTTTGCTCCCTCTCTACTTCATTCAGGATGAGACTTGCATCGCAGTCTGACCGCTCTCCCAGCCTCACATGACTCATTTTCTTTCCTTGGCTTTTGCTCCAATAAAATCCCTACGTGTTTAATCCTGCCTTGGTGTCTGCATTTCAGAGGACCCAGACTAACAGTAAATTACCATTGTCTGTATAATGACTCTCTTCTTGCCTATTGGAACCTGGACACAATTGTAACTTGTAGCCCAATGGGCACCCTGCTGTGCACCCTGGCAAAAGTGTTCCTACTCTGGGGATCAAGATCTTCGACTCTACAGAAGTAGACTTAAAGGGACAAGAAACAGAAATTCCACCAGTGAGACCACCCTTGCCTCCACCGCTTGATTCCCAGACCTATTTCTTCTTCCTGTGGGTGATTCGGCATCATATAGAGACCTACGATTTAATACATATACAACATGAAGGATGACAGCCCATCATCACCAAGTATCAGCTCTGAGCTGGAGCACCTGCTGCGGTGTGTCAGAAGACTGTGCCACCTAAGACACCAGCTGCTCGAGGATGGTGCATATGTGATACAAACATGGAGCCCATTATCATGGCCCCACTCCCAAACCTCCCTCACTGTGCAATGGGTCCCCTGGTCTGACACTAAGTTGTGTGGGTTTCCACACCCTTGAGGAGGTTTTCTGTAAGCTCCTAGGGAATGGAGCCTTAGATAAAGACTCTACAGGTGGAAAAGGCAACCCTATACCTAAAACAGGTCTCTGTGGTAGGCAGCCTCCAAAATGGCCCCCAAAAATTCTCTCCTCCTCGTATTCACACCCTTGTGGAGTCTCTTCTGCATGAAAAAGGGCTGATCTGGATAACAAATAGGATATTGCAGAAATGACATGTGTGACTTTGGAGGCTATGTCATAAGAGACATGTGGCTTCTACCTTGCCCTCTTTTGGGTCACTTGCTCTGGGGGAAGATAGCTACCACCATGCATTAGGTCATTCAAGGAGCCCTATGGAGAAGTCTGCGTGGTGAGGAACTGGGAGAGCCAGTTCTGAGAGCCTTCTGAGAGCCAGCATCCGACTGAAACCCCCCAGAATTCCTAAGGAAACCTAACAGAAGGTAAATGAAAGGAGAGGCTCAGGCAACTAGATCCTTACAGACTGGCCACTGAAATTCTACTCTCCCGGGAGAGGGCTGAGGTCCTGTGTTGGTACCTCTACGGATGACACAGAAAGACAAGGGTTATTCATTCTGAGAAATGAAAAATCCCAGTGCTGCTGAGAGAAAGCGGAGTCAGCTTGGCCAGAATGCTGTTCCTAGAGATTCTGGCTCAGGAGGGCTGAGGCCCAGCTGGGAATCTGATGTAGAAAGTTTACAGACGGTGCTGTCAGAAACCCAACATTTGTAAATCCCAAGGCCGGACATTGGTCCTCGGCACCTTTCATTACCCTCACAGCCTTCACCACCGCCATCTGGGGAATATTTATTGTCTAATGGCCCAGGTTCAACTCACTGCAAAACTAGTACATTCCTCGCCAGACCACATACACTTCCAGGGCCCCCAGCACCTGCAAGATACTTGCATGGCGTGTGCACCTGAAATATAGTAGTGAGACTGAGGAATTGAAAATGTCATTTTATTGCTTTTTAACTTATTTCAGTTTAAATATAAATATCTACATGAGTCCAGTGTCTACCATGTTGCATAGGACAGAATTAGAGGCAGGGAGGAAGAATGAGATCGGCTCCTGGCTTTGGATGAGATCACCGTTTCCCAAATTAACCCTATTGGAAAATACCAAGTCTAAGAGCTGAGAGAATCTGGACGTATACCTAGAGCAACTTGGATGATATGTGAGGATTGACTGCTTCTCCCACCCCTCCCTGTACACAGCATGGGATGACCTTGACAATCACTAACTTGCTTCCACTCACAGAGCTCTTATAGAAGAAGGGGTTATGCTGTCTTTTTCAGTAATCCTAGGAGAGCAAGGATGGGACTTTGTGCCCCTGAGAATGGGGGAAATTGAGTGTGATGATGCAGCTTACCCTTGGGGCTATGATGGCTGATTTATCTGACTGATCCCCAGCAACATGATATAGTAGGGAAGGACCTGGGCCCCGAAGCCCGGAAGCCTGGGTTGAATCTTACCTCTGCCACTTGACATCTTCTGTATAACCTTGAGCCAGTTGCTGTTCTAAACTTTAGTGTCTTTATCTGTAGAATGGGGATGATAACAGTAATTCCAATGTCATGAGGCTGCAAAAAAGTCAGCAGTCTTCCCACTCTTTAGTCTTCTGACCCCTTTCCACTCTTAAAAATTAATGAGGACACCCCAAAAGGACTTTTTTTGTGAGTTAAATGTTTATATATAACATTAGAAATTAGAAATAAGAACATTAAAACATATTAAGTTATTTAAATATGAAACAATTACATGTTAGCATAACATATTATTGTGGAAAATTACCATATTTTCCAAAACAAAAGTAATTAGTGAGAAGCATGACACTGGTTTTTACATTTTTTGCAGATCTCTTTAGAGTCCAGCTTAGGGCTAGGTTCTTATCTCTGCTTCTGCTTTCCATCTATGGAATGGTTATGTTATGATTACACCATGTTGTTTTAGTCAAAGTCAGGTATTTAACTGGAAAAAAGAGAAGTATTTTCATAGTCTTTACAGATAATTGTGGATGTTTTTCTTTGCTACATAAAACTTGAAAATTGAGTGTTTTTTAAAGATTCATTGCAATGTGGAATCTGAAACCATATCAATAAACTTCATATTTTTTACACTGAACTCTATTTTTCCACCATGTGGCATCTTTTACCCAGGTGTAATTTTGTAACACCATGACTTAGTCGTTTGCGAAATATTGAGAAATACTAATTACTTTTGTTTTGGAAAATATGGTAATTTTCCACAATAATATGTTATGCTAACATGTAATTATTTCATATTTAAATAACTTAATATGTTTTAATGTTCTTATTTCTAATATTATATATAATATATATATTACACTGATTTTCCAAATGTTATCCTATTTTATTATGCAATACCAAAATGTCATATTGATAATATCACCGCCAATATCATCAGAAAAAGTTTTTAAGCAATGGCAGTCTTCTAGGACAATGGTGTTTGTATTCGTCCATAGAGGTACCAACACCGGGCCTCGGCCCTCTCCTGGGTTAGCAGAGTTTCAATGGCCAGTCTGGAAGGATCCAGTTGCCTGAGCCTCTCCTTTCATTTACCCTCTGTTAGGTTTCCTAAGGCATTCTTGGGGGTGGAAACTCAAGCATGACTGCCACCATGTGTATGTTCCCTCTCCCTTAGGAGATGGAGAGGAGTTTGGGATGTGCTTCTGAGTGGATTAGGAATCTCATTAATCAATGTGGGTGGGGCTGGTGAAAAAAAAAAGTTTCAGCAGATGGCAAGCCTGACTCAGAATTTTCTGACATTCTTTTCAAAGCGTAGTTGGGCGTTCTTGTTTCACAGGATCTTTGCTATAACATGACTTCCCTTGGCTCCAAATACAGGGTTACAGAGGCCTTCGCTGGGCCCCAGCCAAGGCAGAGAGATTAGTGGAAGTACTAGAAGTACTGCGTGAGGACACCGTATCACTGAGAACACGCGCCTGGAAAGGGCATCTCAAGGGCAGTCCTCGTGCAGGGTTCCAAGCTACGCCACGCCACATTGGGATGTTCATGATGAGACGAGATGCTGAACCTTGTGGGACCAGGTGACCGCAAACTGGGCTGAATATTCTGGAGCGCAAAGCAAGGCTCACACTGGCAGAACGGGGCTGGACCCTGGCTTCGCCCAGCTACTTGTTGGCGCTGCCCCGGAAGCCATGAATCCTTCCTTCCTATGAAGATGTCGCCAAGCGGGCGTTTATGAAGCACGTGACCCGTGCGGAGGCGCATGCGCGGTGCCTCGGGGTGCAGAGTAGGAAATAAATAAAACACTACTTTCTCTGCCCATGAAAGGTATTTATGTTCAATTAGAGGTCAGAAGTGTGGCTATGAGGGAGAAAAATAAGTAAACATGAAATTAGCTATTAATGTGGACCCAATAACATTTGTGGTTCAAGGAAAGGGACTCAAAAAGGCAAAAAAAAAAAAAAAAGTTTTTAATGGTGATTATACTTTAAAAGAGGATGGTTAAGACGAGCAATCTAAAAACTAATTCTTGCCTAACTTGCAGGCTTGGACCTGGCAAAGAGGGGTGCGTGTGTGTGTGTGTGTGTGCACACTCACACACATACCCAGAAGCTGAGCCACATCCTTCTCCCCCTCTTTCCTCAGGGTCAGTTTCCTTACCACAGATTTCTTACTTCCACTTCCACTCTCTTTTTCTCCCTCTACCCTTGTTCCTCCCCTTGTCATGCTGGCTGGAGGGCCAGTGACTTCCCTGATGAAAGGGATGGGAAAACAAATATTGTTTCTTCCTGACTCTGAATTCCTTCCCTGCCCTGCACCCTTCTGCTCCTTCCACTGCTTACCTAGCCAAACCTCACCCTCACATTTTGCCGCAACGGTTTGGGATTATTTCCCAGTGTGTGGTAAGGAGAATTCTAGCGCCAGCAATTCCATGCCATTTTTGGATCCGAATACTTTGGCAGCCAAAGAAATGTAGGCCAATACAATCAAACCTTCCAGGGAGCCAGCCGCTCTTGGATCACTCTGCAGCTGGCTCTTCCTCACACTTCACCCCTCACTCCTGTTTTCTTCTTCATTACAACAGCAAGCAAATTATACTCGGATCACAAGCACGGGCCTGGCGAAGGGTGTTGAGGCCCCTGTCGCTCTTTCTTCTCTGAACCTTTTGCTTCTCCCCAGGACCTCCCTGGCTGGGATGGATGTGGTTCTTCTCCTGTGAATAAGAGGACGAGGCAGGGCCTAAGGTGACCCAGTCTCCATCATGTGGATTAGAGGGTCTTCCTATTCCTTGGTCTGGGTAAGTGAGGCCCTGGCAGGGGCCTTGCTTAGAGTCCCTGTTCCTGTTAAGAAATACTGATCTAGCAGTTGTCTGGTGTGGGTTCTAATGATGAGTCACTGGAAAAAGAAGTCCACGTCTCCCAAAGCTTGCCGGCTTCCCGGAGCATCTGACAAGTTGTGAAATGTCAGTGATTATTACATCACCGTTGTTATGGTCAGGAGGGTAGGTCCACTTGGCCACGTTCACTGGTGCTAATGACATCAAGGATTGGTCCCCAAAAGGCCAGCATCCTTTGTATAAAAAAAAAAAAAGTTTCTGTGCAGCCCCAACGCCCCCTCGGTCAAGGGCTGCAGCATGGCCTGGGTCTGGCCATATCAGAGTGTAGGCTGGTTTAGGTCATGCTGGCCTTGGAAGACAGGGAGGTGGGAGACTTCAAAGGGAACATCCCACCTAAGGCTACCAGTGGCAGCAGGAACAAGTAAAAGTGACCATATTAGCATCATAACTGTTTCCTCCTCTTCTTTGTCTAAGTCCCAGCTGGCCTTTCACCCACAGATGAGACCCACATCAATGTTACCGCAATCCCTCAGGCAAACACTCCTTTGTTAATTTCCTTGCCTCATCTACGTGTTTAAATGGGACCAGAGACAGAGCTGCTCCCACACATACCCACACCCAAGCTGTGGGACCTTGGGCAGGTTACTGAACTTCTCTGAGTCTCACGCTCCTCATCCGCAGAGTAACAGAATCTACCTCATAACCCTACAATGTGACAATTAAATTGGATGAAACACGCAAAAGTGCTATGAAAACTGTAATAAATTAGATAGAACACGCAAAAGCGCTATGAAAACTGTAATAAATTAGATAGAACACGCAAAAGCGCTATGTCAACTGTAATAAATTAGATGAAACACGCAAAAGCGCTATGAAAACTGTAATAAGTTGGATAAAACACGCAAAAGCGCTATGTCAACTGTAAATTGATGTGAAACCGCCATTGTTGTTTCTCCAGTGAACTCCTGCTTCAGAAGAGAAAAGAAGCTCCTTTCAAATGCTTCCTGCTGGTGGTGAAAAAGACCTTCTGCAATTCAAAGAAATCAGACCAGCCTGAAGGAGGGCATGGGTGGTTTCTAGTCCGGATGTGCACATAATAATTATAATTATATGGATAAGAACCTACTGAACCAGTCATCAGAAATGGGCTAGGTGTACATGTTTCCCTCACTGCCCAAAAGTGGAACATTCTGGTGAAATCTCTGGGAAGCCAAAATGGTGTAAAGTGAAGAAGCAATTACCGTTAATTTAGAAGGAAAATTTTTTTAGTGCTAAGATCCAAAAAATAACCTCTCTTAGGCTTTTCTGATACCATAGGACATCGTTTGCTAACGGATGCACAAAGTAAATAAAGATCAAGAACAGATGCCCACACAGTTCCAAGCTCTGGCAGCTTGATGCTGAGACGCTAAGTGTAGTTCTCATGGACGCAGCTTGGCCACGCCACTTTCGTTGCTAGGGGTCCACTGTCCATATAAGGACTCCATGGAAAACAAATGCTCTATGCTATTTTTGCTTTTGATCATAAAAAGTGCAAATCATCTTTGGATTTCAGATAGCAAGAAAAGGTACAGTACCTGCCTAGGTCTTTCATGAAAGCAAAGTGGTGTAACGGGAACTTTCGAAAAGTAAGGGATACCTGTGTGTACCTTTTAAACTCCTCAGATAATTCTGAGGATTAGCCAAGTAGAGAACCCCTGGGCCAGTCATCACTCCCCCATCCCTTAGCCTAGGACAGGGTGTCTCCAACTTTTCTGATAAGAATCACCTGGGATACCTGCTGAAAATACAAAGTCCCACCCTCCATTCCAGATGCTCTGGATTAAACCTTGGGGGAACGAGCCTAAAAAGTAGGTGAATCTTATTAAGTTGGGAAACAGCCCAAAATTTCTCACATGTTTAATGTGTATAAGAATTAACGGAGAACTTTGTTTTTAAGAAATGAAGATGGCCAGGCATGCCCACTCTAACTGAAGAAATTCCATTTGGAAAGTCTGAGATGAACCCCAGGATTTTCACTTTTAACTAGCACCCTCAGTTGTTCCTCAAGTCTGCTACTCCATGGAAAATGTTATCCCAAATCTCTGCAATGACCTCAGAGAATGGAGGATAAGTCCTAGGTCATGCCAGCTCCAGCTCCTATGGACACTCTTGTTCAAACTTCCTGGTGGCTGTGGAGAAAGGTTGACAAATTCTGAGAAGGGACAATCCTAAACTGTTCCAAATCTTGGCAATGAAAGCTCGGAAGTGGGGCACGTGGCATGAGATACTAAGACAAGCCAAGGAATGCTAGCGTCCAGAGAAGCTGTGTTCCAAATGCTGCTTCCTGGGGCTCCACTCCTTTAAGCTGGGAGCCAACTCACCTATGCCACTGCCCCAAGGAACAACTTCCTTGCCCTGGCACTATGGACATCCATAGTAGGGCCCGTCAACTGTCTACACACCCAGGAAGCTAGGCAAGCTTTCCTTCGGCATCTGTACTCTCCGCTCCCTCCCTGCCACAACCTTGGGTCCTATGCCTGTGGGACCTGCAGACTCACCACCCAGAGTCCACGATGGACTAGGACTCCTCAGGGCACATGATGTAGTCCTTGCTCAAGTCTATCTGTGTCCCCAAGCAAGGAGCCATCAGTTATAGAAAATGTGAAGGGTAAGGGCATTTTCTTCCTTTCCCTACAAGTCTATCAGCACACAGATGAGAATTTCTGCTCTCTCCAATATATTGAAGGAAAAGCTTCTCCTTTGTCACCTCTCATTGGCTTTTCCTTTGTGATAGCAGAGAATCGGTTAACAGTGTGGGAAGGGAGGTTCTTGTTGGGCCTCTGCCCAATGGATAGCATCACCCCGTTCCTCTGCATCCTGGAGATTCCATGGCTTGTCCCTTTGATGATATGGATCTTCAGATATGAATCCAGAAAATCAGTAGGGAAAAGCTTGGTTCAAAGTACAGGAGAGCCTAGGGATTCACTATTTGTCCCTAAAGATGATGAGGCGATCTGATTTCTGCACTCCCACCTCCCATCTGATTTAATACCTCTTTTGAAACCAAGATCAGCTAAAAGCATTGTGGCAAACACAAACAATGGGTCCCTGGTCATGGGATAAGACACCGATGGACAGACTGACTGACCGACTTGCTGACCAACCAGAGAGACGTCCAACTGAACCCACATCCCACCTGTATTGACTTCTACAGTTGATTTTTCATAGTCACAAAATAAAGATTCTAAAAAATGAAGGTAAGTGACTTCTGACAAAATCTGCAGATGGAATGCAGCTGTCTACTTTCTTCCCGTCCCAAAACACCCCTAAAAATGCCAGGAGAGGGTTAGTTTTTTCTTAAGACATAAATCTAAAAGGTCAGTAGTCCACAAGAGAAGGAACTAAGAGCAAAATGTTGGAGGACAGAAAATACATGAATATATCCCCTAAACCAGAAAGCTGAGAAACAATTTGATTTGTACCAACAAATTCTCAAAAATTTTAGAAATCAGTAACAGGTACCTTTAGAAAGAGGGGCTGAACAAGGTCGCCAAAATTAACAGGATTGGTTGAAAGTTTTATATTTTAGAGTCAGACCCCCAAAGCCCCTCCTTGGACAGTCATGTTATACAATTTGCTGCTTTTCTCCTAACTTATCTTATAGACCTGTGTCCTTTAAAATTATGTTCATTTCTTACCCTTTTTTTATTTTTAATGAAAGGAGGGAGGGAAGGTAGGGAGGAGGGATTCTCTATTAATGAGCATGTCGAGGCCCAATTTGCCCCTCTTCCTCCCCTCTCTGGATCTAGCCTTTTAAAGTCCAGCACACACTGTCAGCTCAAGATCCCAAATGAACACTGACATAGCTGAGGAAATTTTACAGTGAGAACAGCTGAATACTGTGGCACATTACTCAGTAGCTTGGTGGCAGTTTAAACATTTAAACAGGTCCATCCAGGCTCTCCCTGTTTTCCTTCTTCCTGCCAGACACAAGACCCCTACCCTTCAGGCTACTGTCCTGCTGGCCAGCACACCTGACTTCCATGCCTACAGCAAAGGATGAGGTCATTCCTCTAGCTCCTCCTTGGTCCTGAAGGAGAAGACTCTTTCCCACCCAAGGAAAGATCTCCTTGTTGAAATTGAAGTAAGCCAAGCCATAGACCTCACCACCTATGTAGCTAGAAGCCCATTTTCCCACAGTCATTTCTGTTTTGCTCTTATCAAGGCTCCTATTGCCTCGGGTCCACCCAATCTCTTCATTATCAGAAAGCCCATTCTGGATTAGATATATGCTCATTCTTTCTAGGCATTTTACTTCTGGAAAATGGCTTCTTCCTGGCCGTGCCTCAGGCCAGCCCTAGCACACTAGGTCCTGTTTGAGACTCTTCTGCTCCGAAGCTCTCAAGGGTCTCCATTTTCAAGATAATGATCTTGATCCAGATAATAAGGGGCGCCTGGGTGACTCAGTCGGTTGAGTATCTGACTCTTGATCTCAACTCAGGTCTTGATCTCAAGGTTTGTGAGTTCAAGCCCTGTGTTGGGTTCCACACTGGGCATGGAGTCTACTTAAAAAAAATAATAATAATAATAATGACAATGATCTGGCTCCGGGAAGCCTTGTGGGTTAAAATCATGGCTCTTTATACTCTTAGGATCCTATCTTGTTTGCATTTTAATGCAAAAACCTCTGGCAGCCTGCCTGAACCCTAGTCACCATCTTTGGGAGAAGAGTAATTTCTAAACAGGTTCTAGAAGCACAGTTTCCTGAAATAAGAACTTTGTAGTCATTTTGCTTAAGGACTTTAATGTCATTGGGAAATCCTGGATTTTAGTCTCACATCTAGGACTCTAGACTCTACCAGAACACCTATAAAATGGCTAAAGATCACTAATCTACACCTATTTTTCATATTCTTAGACCTGGAGATGGTTTTTTGCAGCATCGTGCAGTCATTAAGACCGTAGTCTGGGGCACTGAATTCTGGCTCAGCTATGTGACCTTAAGCATGTTACTTAACTTCTCAGTTTACTCATCTGGGGATAATAATAGTACTTGTGCAGTTTTGTATTAGTTAATACATGTATATACTTAGAATGATGCCTGGCACATACTAAGTGCTCAATAAATGCTGTTATCACCGGCCCATCCTGCCCTTCAAGGAAGACACAGCCCACCCCAAGTTACCCACTCCTTCCTCTGCTGACCACTATGACTGATGCTGCTGTCATTGTGTTCATCACTCTACAGTGTCCCCTAGTGGTCAGTGACTTCCTGAGGACCCGAGCCATATCTTAGTCATCTTTATATTCCCCAGTATCTAGTGCAGAGTTCAGCATTTTGTAATTGTGCAATAAGTGTTTGTGCAATTAGTATCTTTTTAAAAAAATATTTATTTATGTATTTGAGAGAGAGTGTGTGTGATTGGGGGGAGGGGCAGAGAGAGAATCTTCAAACCAACTCCTCACAGAGTGCAGAGTCGAATTCGGGGCTGGATCTCATGACCCTTGAGATGACAACCTGGGCTAAAACCAAGAGTCGGACACTTAACTGACTGAGCCACACAGGTGCCTCATGTGCAATTAATATCTTTCAGGGAAGAGAGAATAGCAGGCAGTTCTGAACTACTCAGTAGAACGTTTGACGACTTTAATTTTCAGAGACCCAAGAGGAGGTTATCCCTCTGGCCACACCATCTGTGGCACCTGCGAAATTTCCTCATATGGTTTTAACTTCTTTCCCATCTTTACGGAAGAATGGTGAAACATCTGCTGAGAAGAGGCTGGAAGAGGAAAGGAGGGAGGGAACTAAGTCAATGTGACTGTCCCAATCAGCAAGGCAGCCAGTTCCTTTGCTTTGTGTTCTATGACCTTTTCAAGATGTCATTTTTCAAAACTTTCCCAGCAAGAGTACCCTGCCTTCCCCCAAACTTCCCTGAGCTTTGTTGTACCATCCCAGAGTCTGCTGACCACAGAGTTTTGTTTACAAATACTATGGCAACCCCAGAAGCTCTGGCAAATCTAAAATATCTTGCCAGCAAATAAAGCACAAGGCTGGAGCCATGAAAGCCCTCTGGACTCCCACCCTCACTGATAGGGTTTTCAAGACATCTGTTTTATGTTCCTGAGCAAGCATTGCACCACGACTTTCAGGGCATTTCTCTCCTTCAAAGGGGACATGTCCTAAGGGACATTTAAAAAAAACCATTCCTCTTGCCAATACCTGCATTATAGCTTAGCTCCAGAGCCTCACTGAGGGGATTATCAACCTTCTTTTTGATGTTCAAATTTTAGTGGGACAGTACATCAAACGTGTTTTTTTTTTCAATGTGTCCATAACCCCTTCCCTTTACCTGCTTAGTTTGGTTACAGATCCTGATAAAAGGAGTCAAGTACAAGGAGTTTGTGGGGGAGGCGATCCCAGTAACAATGGAAGAAATGGGAGATGAGATAGGAAAAAGGCAGCAGCAAATAAGCAGTGCATGATGGAGCCCCTTTCTGTGTAAATAACCGAGCATAAATGCATTCGGGAACACAAAGAGTCAGTCAGCACACGTGCTTTGAAGTTACTGAACCCAAGAGGTGAGAGAGCTGAATACTGATACACCAGTTTTCATGGGTCATGGTTGCAGACTAATGTGTGGAGGAGATGAAACAAAGCCTCGGGCCCTTCTCACCTACTGATAGAAAGCCTTAGGGTGTGAGAAGTCTGGCACTGCAGTGAAAAGGCCAGAGGGGATACGGACAGGGCACCAGGAGTAACTCCTAGAAGCCTCACCTTCGCACTATGCCCAAGGTTGGAGATTCTCCCCTTTGTACTTGTATATTTTAACCTTTCTTCTCTGAAGCAGAATGGCTATCGGTGATACATACATGAGATTTGTCTTCGGCAGCAGTTCCTTTCCCACTAACTGAGGGTCACATCTGATTATATGTGCAGCACCCACATAAGATTAGAAAGAGGATTAGATGTCGCTAACTGTCCACATCCCATATTTCTACCCTTCATTTCAAAGCTCATCACATAGTTGATTATGGCTATCTTGCCCTGCCGAGTCTTCCTTTCTCCAAGCCAAATATCCTCAGATTCCTTAATAAGTATAATACAGTAACACCACCTGGTGTTTGAATAATGCTTTACTTACTTAAGAGCTACAGAACATGGTCATACCATAGTTGCCACTCATTCGGAGTCCTCCCATATCTTTCTCATCCCTCCATGTCTGCCACTTTCTGTAAGTTTGGATCTTGTTGGTATAAGGAAACAGTCGAATTGCCTATATCCTTGGTAAACATACTCTGTATCACTGTCAAAATTGTAAAGAATCTGGTTTGTATGGAGGTACATTACCCTCCTTGTAGGCAAACAAACTAGCCTCACACAATTTCATGGATGCTGGCAGAAGATACAAGATTCCTGGGTCAGAGACAAAAGACTTTACTACTCATGGCACAGCAAACAGCATAAACATCAGAATATTGGTGCCAGTTCCTCAAGCCCAAATTCCCACAAGGCAATGAGAAGAGGACCAAGTGACACCCACACACACAGGGGGTTGCTTTACAGGAAAGTTTATAGAACCTGAATCTTTTATAATGGCCAAGAAGGAAACAAAGCAAAAAGCCTGACCTTGGCTCTAGTGGGAGAAATCTTTTTTATGCCAGGTTTACAGGCAATCTTATCTTTTGTTCCAGCAGATTCTATCTCTATCTTCCAAGTTGTTCGCTATATAAAAAATCTTTGAGAAGATAGTCCAAATCAAAGATCAGGAATGCAGAAACATGAGAATTGGATAATAGTCTCTCAATATTTACATAATAGGTAGTTACACGTAGATGAGTACATCAATTCTTATAAACAGTACTCTAATTTCCAGTTGACTTCCATTCTCATTTCAGAGGCACTTCATTTGCATTTGGGGAAATGATATCTTTTATTTTAGCTCTCAGGTTCTAGCTACCCAATTCTCTGTCAGATCCCTTAATGAAGGAAATACACAAACACTTAAAATATAATAGTGGAGTTCCTACTTAAATAAATACTGAGTTTAAAAAAAATTAAGTGAAAGGTTACAAAACTTTTACCATGAGCTGAAATGAAATGTCATGAACCAAATTACTCTCCCACCTGAAAAAACTAAAAAGCCAGACAAAATGTATGACACAATGGTTTTCAAGACATTGAACAGCAGGTAATGAAACACAATGAATGCTAAAAGAGGAGGAACAAATGAAATGAATCTACAATTGTTCCACCTTACTGCATAGAGCAGTTTCCAGGATGTGGAAGAGGAAGGAAAAATTAGCTGGAGCCACCATCATCCCTGAGTTAAAGAGACAGAGCTGAGAGTCTGAGGAGACCAAAATGGCTAGAGTTTGCATAGGAGAATACTGGAAGGAGCAAGGCTTAATGAGAGCTCTTGAGATCTGCAGATAGCCCACCGTAAGTCTTTAGTTGAGGGCTGAGCAACATTGGTATGTCAGGACATGACCTGAGGCCTGCTGAGGTCAGGGGGGCGGGGATAGCCAATGAGATTAGAAGGAACAATAGCCAAAGGTCATACATTGCCAAAAAACAGTTCCTGGTTCCACAAACCAGAGAAGAAAACCTCATAATTCAGGACTATCAGCATATATTCAAAAGTTTTACCTTAGTAATGGGGGGAAATTAGCCCAAACCAAAAGCTGTTCTGGTCCTGCCTAACAAAATCTAAAAGCAAGACCCAAAAGGATCATAAATTAGATTAGTAAGCTTAGTGATATTATAATAGAGTAGTCAAAATGAAAAACAGGAAAGAGACTGAAGAGAAAGATGAAGAGAGCATCAGTGAGATCTAGGACAACTTCAAGTGGCCTGTTATCTAGGTAATTGGAGTTCCTGAAGTAGGAAGAGGAAATAATAATAATAATTATAATAATAGAAATAATGGTCAGAAATTTAAGGAAAACTATAAACTCATAGCTCTAAAAATTCAACAAAATCCAAGTATAAGAAACATGAAGAAAACTAAAGTACATCATAATGAGATTGTATTAATAAAGAGATTTCAATGATAAAGAGAAAATCTTAAAAGCATGTAGGGAGGTCATTATGTGGCCTATCATTAAGGTTATAATACACACACACACACACACACACACACACACAAAGATAATTTACCAGATAATTATAGCACACTCCTGGTGAAAAGAACGCAAGTTAGAAGGGACTCGAGTACATATTCAAAGTACTGAAATGGAATTCTATACCCAGCAAAAATATCTTTTTAAAAAATGTGAAATAATTGGGGTGCCTGGGTGGCTCAGTCAGTGTCTGACTTGTGATTTTGGAGCAGGTCATGATCTCACAAGTAATGGAGTTAAGCCCCCAGCGGGGCTCCTTGCTCAGTGCAGAGTCCGCCTGTGATTCTCTGCCTCTCCCTTTGCCCCTCCCCCCGCTCTCACACTCTCTAAAACAAATAAAATCTTTTTCTAAAAATTTGAAATAATTGTTTTTTCAGAGATATAAAAGCTGAAAGAAGACATACCAGCAGACCACAACTATAAGAAATATCAAATAAAGTAACTCAGGCAGATAAAAAATTTTATCAGATAGAAATCTGGATATACATATGGAGATACAGAGCACCAGAAAGTATAACTATGTAAATCTAAGTCAGATATTTTTCCTTATTGTTTAAATCTCTTGGAATGATAATTGACTTTAAAGAAAAAAATGTTGTGAGGCTTAAAATGTATGTAAAAATAGAATGTAAATAATAATAGCACAGAGGTCAAGAGGAAGAAATGAAAGTATATCATAATAAGGTTCTAATATTGTATTTGAAATGGTATATCACATGAGCATATATTGAGATAAGTTAAAGATATTTACTATAAACCACAAAGCAACCACTAAAAAATACAACAGAGTTACAGCAATTATTCACAGAGATGAAATGGAATCATCAAAAATACTTAATCCAAAAGAAGGTCATGCTATGGTCTGAATATATCCCTTCAAAATTCGTATGATGAAATCCTAATGTCCAAGTTGATGGTATTAGGGTGGGGGCCTTTGAGACATGATTAGATCATGGTGGCAGAGCCTTCATGAATGGGATTGGCACCCTTAGAAAAGAGACTTTTGAGATATCCCTATCTACTTCTATCAGGTAAGGACACAACAAGAAGTCTGCAACTGAGAAGAGTGCTCTCACCCAATCACGCAGGGACCCTATTTCAGACTTCTAGTGTACAGAATCATTGGGAGTAAATTTCTATTGTTTTTAAGCTACCCAGTCTGTAGCATTTTGTTATAGCAGACTAAGGACACAAAAGAAGAAAAAGAGAACAAAGAACAGATGAGACAAAAAGCAAACACAAAGCAAAGGGAAGATTTAAATTCACCTTTATCAATAGTTATATTAAACATAAATAGCCTAAACACTGTAATTAAAAGGATTTTTAAAAAAGAACTTGCTTTCTACCATAAACCTACTTTAAAAGAAACTAACAGGTTAAAAGGAAAAGAATGGTATGGTAGGCTAAATAATGGTCCCCTGAAAGATATCAATATCCTAATTCCTGGAACCTATGAATGTATTAAGTTACACGGCAAAAGGGATCTCACTGATGTCATTAAGGATTTTGAGATGAGGAAATTATCCAAGTGGACCTATTGTAATCATGAAAGTCCTTATAAGAGAGAGGCAGGAGGGTCAGAGCCAGAGAAAGCCATGTGACAATGGAAGCAGAGATAATCAAGAGGATGTAATGACACTATGCTATAAAGATGGAGAAAGAAGCCATGAGCCAAGGCAACTAGAAACTATAAAAGGCAAGGAAATGGATTCTTTCCTAGAGCTTCCAGAAGGAACCAACCCTGATGGCTTGACTTTAGCCTGAGGAGACCAATTTTGGACTTCTGACCTCCAAAACTATAAAATAACAAATTTGTGTTGTTTAAAGTCACTAAGTTTGTAGTCACTTGTTATAGCAGCAATAGGAAATTAATATAGATGGGGAAAGATACACCATGTTAACACTAATCAAAATAAAGCTAGTGTGACTATTTTAATATCAGACAGATTTTAGAGTGAGGAATATTGCCAGGGATAGAGAAGCTCATTACGTAATGATAAAGGAGTCTGTCAATTCTTCGGGAGGATTTAACAATTCCAAAAATGTATGTATCTAATAACAGAGCTTCAAAAAGTCACGAAACAAAAATTTGATGGAACTTTAGAACAAATTTTTCAAATCTATAATTATAATTACAGATTTTTAATATCTATCTCTCAGTAATTCTACTAGGAAAAGTAGACAGAAAATCAGTTAAGATACAGACATCTTGAACAACACTACCAGCTTGACCTGATATTTCTAGAACATTCCACATAACAGTATACATATTCTTTTCATTTGCACACAGAACATAACCACATTCTGAGCAATAAAATCTGTGTCAATTTAAGAGGATTCATGTCATACAAAGTATTTCTCTGACCACAATGAAATTAAATTCTAAACCAATAACAGCAAGATACCTGGAAAATACCCCAATATTTGGAAACTAAGTAATACACGTTTTTGACAGTTTCCCCTGAGCCGAAGGCAGACGCTTAACCGCTGTGCCACCCAGGTGCCCCTCATTTAGGTATAACTGACACAAAATTGTGTATATTTAAGGTGTATAAGTAATAAACTTCTAAATAACTTATGGATCAAAAAAGAAATCAAGGAGAAATTAGAAAGTATTTTAAAATGAAAAAGAAAAGAGAAACACTATCGAAACATATGGGATGCACTACAGCAGTCCATAGAGATAAATGTACAGTAGTAACTACCTATATTAGAAAGAAGAAAGTTCTCAGATCAAGGACTTCAACTTCCACTTTAAGAAATTTAAAAAAGAAAAGCAAATTAAACGAAGGAATTAAAGCAAAGTAGAAGGAAGGAAGGAATAAATATCAGAGCAAAAATCAATGAATAGAAACTAGAAAAATAATAGAGAAATCAATGAAACCAAAAGCTTCTTGTTTGAGAATATCAGTAAAATTGAAGAACCTCTAAGCAGAATTACCAGGGGGAAAAACCAGAGAAAACAAAAATTAATAATATTAGAAATGACAGAGGTGATTGTACCTTAAATTCTACAAATATTGAAAGAATTATAAGGAAATATTACAAGCCACTTTATGCCAATAAATTTAACAATTTTTAAATAGACCAATTCTTTGAGAGTTACAAACTAACGAAGTTCACTCCACATAGCTCTTTTTCATGGGGCCTCAGATTCAACATCTTGTTACTCCCCGATCATGTGACACAAACGTCAGCGTATTGCTCTGAAGAAATAGCATATTAAGAAAAATAAGTATGCTAAACTTTTGGCATGAATGAAAATATGCTAAACTTTTGGCCAAGAGAATGAAGAAAGCCAAAGAAAAACACCAGGAACAGATTGGCAAGAGATGGAGGCTGTTCACTCTGGGAGCTTCTACCTAAGTCTGAGTCCAGTCAAAAATGAGATTTTCTCAGAGTAACAAATACGTAAGATCAGACATTAAAAAAAGAAGAAGAAGAAAAATTCAGAAAATTTTCAGAAAATTTCAGAAAAAATTTCAGAAAAATTCAGAAAATTTTCTTCTTCTTCAGAAGAAGAAAAATTCAGTCCACATAAATAAAACTTACGGTAAAAAGAGCTAGACAAAAAAGAGTATATATGTGTGATTCCATTTATATAAATTTCTAGAAGATAAAGACAAATCTAATATGAAAGAAAGCAGATCTGTGGTTGCCTAGTATGTGGGAGTGGTGTGAGCAGGCTGGGGCCAGGAAGAAGGGAGAGGGGTGGGTTACAATGGGCAAGAGGAAGCTTTTAGAGGGGACACATATGCCCCTTATCTTGATTACGGTGATGAGTTCACGGGTCTATACATATGTCTAGATTTACCAAATTGTATACTTTAAGTATGTACAGTTTATTTTACGTCAATTGGTAAACCACTTTTATCAACGAAACAGAGTTGTTTCAGAGTTTGTTTTCTCAATTCTCAAAAAAGGTCGTTCTATAAATCTCAATTCAATCCTCCTGCTTTTAAAGTGTGACTGTGAGGGACCATCCAGCTATATTAAAAGGGACCCACGTGAGACACGGAGGCGTGTGCCTAGCCTATGCACATTTATGTGCAGCACACAGAATTCTGCTCGGAAGACATAACAGGGAGAGAAGCCGGGATGGAGGAAGAGGGAGGGTATGGGCAGCAAGCCTTGCTGAACTACCAGCAGAGCTACCAACACAAAAAAACGGCTTCACTTGCCCACCCTCTCTGCAGGCAATCCCCAGGGTACAGAGTAAGTAAAATCAACTTTCCTTCCTTCTGGCCTGACCTAAGCATTCACTGGCCTGAAGCAGGAGAACTTGTTCCAGCCAGCTTGCTAGTTACACCATCCTGGCAGGCCACATGCTCCACGAGCTCTCTTCCAAGATACTGTGTCCTGGTTAAGCCCTCAAGGGCATTGCTTAGGACCTTGCTATAGGCAGGCCAAAGATTTGCATTTTTTTGAGCTGGGGAACTCCACTGAGGGGGGTCAGTTCTGGTGCCTGGAGTACACAGGGAAGTTTTGTTTGATCTACTAAGGCAATTGAGATGTTGTAACTCATTTGCAACTGATTTGATTTTACTCCAAAAGTATTTCCCTCCAGCCTAGACTTGGCTCTGTGTCCTGGAAATCAGGAGAACCGTATGTGGGTAAAAAGTAAAGAGGTCTAATGGGCAACGAGCTAAGAACTCAAGGTCTCTCTGCATATGAATATTTTAATTGCTTTCGAAACCCCGCCTCCCTCCACCCACTGGTCACCGGCGGTGTTTCCTTCCACGGGGGTGGAGAGCGGAGCTGCTGGGAATGCTGCTGGGCCTCCCAGAAATGCCACCACAGTTGCCCTTGGCAATCCTTTCTTGTGCAATGCCCTTTCTCAGGAAGATGAATACAGGCTGTACATACCGAGTGTCAGTCACACACTCAGCTACCGCCGGTCTCATTAAGCAGAAACTGAAAGGACCCTGAGGAAAAATAATGCGACAGAATCCGGAATCCGGAGTTCGGGGAAGAAGGGAGCAAGGGAAAGAAACTTCCTGCACGGGGAAGCCACTTCCAGGCAAACAGCCTGACGCCCAGTACGGTACAGGTCCCTCCCTCCCGAGAGCAAGGGCTATTTTAAATTCCATGCCTTTGTCAACCTGTTCCTCAGTACAACCGCTCAAGTGGGAGGCACAGGCACAGAGACCCCGCACAGGGGAGGTCTCCTGTGCTGGACGGACAGCGCTTGCTGCTCCCAGGAGAGCCGTCTGTGAAAGAATGATGCACCAGGAGTTTTTAAATCTCGATCTGCCTTTTAGGAGAGAAAAACGTCATTTTCCTTTTACCCTTCTGAGTTCTTAGCTGAGATGCCTGTGATGAGAGAGAGATTAACTCGGAAAAAAAACAGAAGATTATTAGCATCTACGCCTTACGTATTCACAGGAGATACCCAAGGAAAATGAGTAACTCCCAGAGGTGGCTTTAGAAGTCAGGGTTAAATACTATCTTAATAGGGAAAGAGGAGGGAGGGATGCAGGCCTCTTAGGGGAGAGTAAATGATTTGGGGGAAAGATGAATGGGCTCTTAGAAGAATAGAGGGGAAGGCAGGACAGTTTGTGACAAATTCTGTCTGGGGGTGGGCATTGACTTCTAGTCTCTCCTGTGGTAAGAGTCAATCTTCCCCCTCCCCCATTAATGACATTCACGGGGGGGGAGGGGCTTTAGGACAACTGAGCTCCTTTTGCACAACCGGTCTTCTGGCAGATAAGGGGAAATCAGGGAAAGCCTTTTCCTCCATTTACTGTGTTTCGAGTGACTACAGCTCAAAATGATCAATGTAACAAAACACATTGGGAGGGCATGCCTTATCACATTTCTGCTGCCCTTCAGCCCAGAATTAGTTGTGAAACCTTATGCACCTCCCTTTACATCACTGGGACTCTATTTCTCCATCTGTAATATGCAATTACACTCTAATCTTCCAGTTTTAAGGTTGTATTAAAAAGGAAACCACAGGCCCCAAATGATGTCACTTAGGTTAAGACCCCAAGTCAGTAAACTAAGTAAACTCCGGTTTCAACCTCCTAGCAATGTTAGCTTTAATCAGTCAGCATGGAATTTCCTGGTGAATATTAGAAAATTTACTAATAGACCCCTTCTACTCCCCTTATGAGGGCAACCTTGCCAAAGCAATGCATTCCTTCGTTAATACACTCCTTTCTTTTCCTTACGCCCTCTCTCTGCCTCTAAAGACCTTTGCTTTGCTTAATTCAATGGATTTCCCTCTACTTGCTAGATGGGATGCTACCTAATTCACAGATCATATAATAAAGCCAATTAGATCCTCAGATTTACTTGGTTGAATTTTGGTTTTTAACAGATTTGGTGGCAGCGATGGGATCCAAAGTGAACTTTTGCCAGCACTCAGGGACAATAAGAAACAAACACGATGGGGTGCCTGGGTGGCACAGCAGTTAAGCGTCTGCCTTTAGCTCAGGGCGTGATCCCGGCGTTATGGGATCGAGCCCCACAACAGGCTCCTCCGCTATGAGCCTGCTTCTTCCTCTCCCACTCACCCTGCTTGTGTTCCCTCTCTCACTGGCTGTCTCTATCTCTGTCGAATAAATAAATAAAATCTTTAAAAAAAAAAGAAAGAAAAAAAGAAAGAAACACGATGCTTGGCAAAGCCTTTCGAGTTCACTTTTGCACCACCTCTGTGGGCTGTCGGTGACTCCCTCTTTGTTTGAACTCTGCTCTTTTTGCATTCAGGCTACCAACCTAATTGGCTTCCTAGTCCAAGGTTAATGGGTCAGTGTGGACTAACAGGAGGCTCTCAGGGAACAGCTGTCCTTAGCCCTTGCTTTGGTCCACAGTCCCACACCAGAATCCCTCCCGTAGTTCCCGGCTGGATTTCGCATTTCTGGCACTTGCAGCTTTCGTCCTTTCCCCATTTCCAGTCCACAGTCTCTGTTTCTGGAGTCTGCTAACTTCGTCTATGCTGGGAATTGCTGGGGGTGCACACAGCCTTCTCTTGGCCAGTCCACAATGACATCGTTTGGTTACTGCTGGTGCGTGAAGGTACACAGGTTTGTCTGTCTTGTTTTGTGTAAATAAAGGCTTAGCTAATGGGATCCTTAAATTCTGAAGAAATCTTCCGGGACACCTGCTCATCTCATGTCTAAAAACTGATGCAGGGAGCTGTGACTATCTATAAAAAAATGGCAAAATTTTACTAAAAACAAGCTAAAATTATAATGACCATTGTGGGAAATATTCCAATGAGATAAAATCATTCATTTAAGAAGTACACTTGAAAGAAAGGGTTCCCAAATTAAACTGAATAGGATATCTATTTTAATTGGCAAGCAAGCACCTCCAAAAGGTTTCAAGATTCCAAAATAGTTTCATTGGAAGATTCATTGCAAAGGCTAATGAAAAATTAAAGACGTGTGAGGAACGTAAAAGACTGTAAAACTGACATAATGCCTACTGCTCCCCTCTTTCCTCCTCTGAGTACTTACTCTAATCTAAATTATTTGTCCACTCTGAAAGACCACACAACTGAAAACAAAATTCCTCCAAGTCAATGGCCTTACAGACACCCCCATATCTACCTTCACAGGAGGGGCCCCCAGTTGGGCACCCTTGCTTTTCACACGCCTGATAATATATCTTCTTTGTAACTCCTTTGTATAGGAGTTAATGATTTCTTTGGAGTCTTCCAGGACAGTAGATAACACGTAAGGACTGACCAGGCAAAGTCGTGATGTACAATTTCCCAAGACAATGCACTCCGGACCCCTTCACACCAAGACCCCGGGCTCCAGGACATAAGTGACTTATGAAGAACACCTGAGCACTTGTTCTTGTTTTGACAGGTTCCTGGATGCCTGAGAGGACACGTACACGAGACCACCATCCTCAATAAACCCCCAGACCCCAAGCAAAAACAAGACTCTCTCTCCTTTCCTTTGTGAGTCTCCCAGATGTTCCATCTGCTACACTCTATCACTTACACTATTCAGTAAACTCTGCTCTCACCTCCTCTTTGCCTGAGTTTGATGTCTATCCCTCTAGAAACCACAGACCCTTTTGACTGGCCCTGCAGAACCCCTTCTGGGTCCTCAGACCCAGCCAGCCTGCATCACTTCCGCTCCCAGAGACAGCTATTGCTTTCTCGCTCATCTCGTTTTGCGTAACGGGGCTTGGCTTTCTGCCTGCCTGGGACAGCCCTGGTTGCTGGTTCTCTCTTTTGGCTGTCTTTGGGAGTAACTCTGGATTTTTGAGAAGGTATTATCCTCTGCACCCTCTTTGGGGACCTGTCTTACACCCAAGGGGGTGGGGGGAGGTTATTCAATACTGCCAAAAATATTTAAAATTAAAACTATATCCCCAGAGGGAAAGAAACAAATTGAGGATGATATAGTAGGATAAGTAGATCAACCTATGATGTCATTTAAGTTACAACCCAATTCTTTGAGGAAATGAGAGCAGCTATCCTTATCTTAGTCTTTTGTAAAACAAAAATCAGTCCTGGTGGCAATTCAAAATTCATTTATTTCTTACCAACCTCCAAACTTCCCTAGTTCATTTGAAAAGTTTAGTAAATTATTGGCCCTAGGAAACCTCCCTACAGAAACTTACATTCTTTCATTGTTCCTTGAAGTGAAACATCTTATCATGTCTTTGAAATGTAAACACAGCCCACAATCACCTGAGACAAAAAGAAAAAAGGGAAAGAGGCCTTTTTCAAATACAAACAGCTAAAAGGGCATTTGTTCCCAAACTCAAGCACAGTTCCCTTAAGATTAATTTTAGGGACAAATAAAAATCTTAAAAATCTTCTCCACAAATATTAGTAACTACAAGATCTCTGCACCTCGTGTGTGTGTGTGTGTGTGTGTGTGTGTGTGTGTGTGTGGACGTTATAAATGTGAGTTACTGTTTCACTTCCGGATGGTGTTGATGAGGGAGAAGGCTGGCTGAAGACAAAGCATAAGTGCACACCCGGCAACCTCCTCCCACCCCCCACTCTTGGGTGGGATGTGTGACATTCTTCCAGGAAGCCCCCAACCATCTTAATGCTAATGCCTTGCTAGAGGGAAAAACAACCTTAACTTGACAATGGCCAGGCCTCTGGTATCTTGTGAGTCTTTAACATATGAAAGTACTTTCTCAGCCTCCATTTTTCCTTACCTCCCCCAACCCCATAGTATATAATCAGCCACCCCTCACACCCCGGGGCTGCCGCTCTTTCTGCCCATGAGTCCTGTTCCGTGCCTTAATAAACCACCATTTTGCACCAAAGACGTCTCAAGAATTCTTTCTTGAATTCTTTCTTGGTCGTCAGCCCTGGACTCCACCCCACTGAATCTCACCTGTATTCCACAACTATATCAGTATTGTTGAAATTAATTTGTAAAAGAGCTCTGTTTAGTGGGTTTGAACACAAGTGCTTATAAGGACTGGGCAATTTAAAATACTAGAAAAGGGGCACCTAGGTGACTAAGTCGACTAAGAGTCTGCCTTCGGCTCAGGTCATGATCTCAGAGTCCTGGGATCGCGGCGTGCGTTGGCTCCCTCGTCAATCAGTGGGCAGTATGCTTCTCCCTCTGCCCTCATCCCCAACTTGCACGAGCACAGAGCTTGCATGTTCTCTCGTAAATAAATAAAATCTTCCAAAAAAGTAAAATACTCAAAAAGAGAAACTAAGCCCAGTTTTTTTCAAGTCCATGTGATCTGGGGAAATACTCGATATAAAAGCTAGTTTAAGGTTAATGGTTTAATTAAAAGAGACATGTCTTTAGAGTTAGCAGCATTAAATGTAAAACTTTCATTCTACCTGAATTTCCTAGCCAAATAAGTTCATGTAATCTCTTAGAAGATTTACCACCGAAAAACCACTAGCTTGCGATAATGGCTGAAGTTGTCCAATGTTTAATGAAGTTTTGTAGGTAATCTAAACATAATTACTGAAAACAAGTGAATTAAATAAAAGCAAGATAAGTTTATAAATGAAATTTCAGCAATATTTATGTCTCCTTAAGTAACTTTCCCACATCTTTTTGGGTAACCTTAAAGTTTTACTGAATGAGGTTTAAACGGTAAGTTAAATTCTTTAAATATCTAGATGATTTCCAAATAAGATAAAATACTAAAACAATTATTGAACATAGGTTTATCTACTTTTTGGCTTCTTATTACAAAGAAACTAAACGATATTTGGATATGTTAGTGCTACACGGGAAAATTGAAAAAAAGCATATGCTTCCAAAAATTATGAAATACATTCATAAATTTTCAAATCTAAAGAATACTGGTGTAAACTTCACAATGGCTTACTGGTAAGCGTGCCCTGAAAACTAAGGGTTCTAAGAATTACAACTTCTAATTAATTAAGACCACTGGAAATAATAAGGGAAATAATTCTCTACGTCAGGAAAGTAGGATGTATGTTGTGGTAAGAAAAAGCATGAAAAGAAAGAACATTTTTGTTGAGGAAAAAGAAAGTAACTTTGTTCTGAAGTAAGACTAGTTATTTAAAAAAGAAAATTTAAGGGGCGCTTGGCCAGTGGACCATGGGACTCCTGACCTTGGGGTTGTAAGTTTAAGCCCCACACTGGGTGTAGAAATTACTTAAAAATAAATAAATAAAATAAAATAAAACAAAATAAAATAAAATAAAATAAAAAGGGAAAACTTAAGACAAAACCTAAATTTAAAAAGCAAGTTACAAGTCTGTGGAAAAGAAATCCCTGAAAAGAACTTCCAGTATGTGACCCACCTGACTTCAGCGCAAGGGCAGGAACAACGGATTCTATGAAGACTGTGACTCACGCAATGAAGTCCACTCTGCTTCTGCAAAACGTGGCCCCACGTTGCCAGACCTTTGCTATCCTCATGGCATTATAACATGGCAACGGTCTGCTCCTAAGTCAGGAAAATTAGGTGGTAAACTGGCTGTAAGTCAAATGAAGAGTCAAGACTATGAGAAAACCAAGAAAGCAGCTTCATTCTTCCCAGTTCCCTGACAAACCCCATTTTTTGGTTTTTGCATTCCTTTACCCACCACAGTGCATTTCAGATGACTCAAATTATAAATAGATGTTAGTGGGGAAACTTCTATAAAATTGCAAAAACCGTCTACCAGCAATGTCTGATTTGTCAGGTCCATCACCCTGGAAAAACTGTTTTGGTCTCCGGAGGCCTCAGACCTTCTCCCTCTGGACGCTTTGAACACCTACAGGTGAACTTCATTCATAAAGCTGCCACTTCAGATGTATTACTGATACGTTCTTGTGACTGTATTTTCTGGGTGGGTTGACGCCTTTCCTGATGCTCTCACTGTGGGAAAAAAGAAAAAAACTGTTTAAAAATGTGTTTCCCAGGGACACCTGGGTGACTCAGTCAGTTGAGCATCTGACTCTCAATTTCAGCTCAGGTCATGATCTCGGGGTCCTGGGACCAAGCCCCGTGTCCGGCTCCGTGCTCAGCAGGGAGTCTGCTTGAGGATTCTTTCTCCCTCCGTCCCTCCCCCTGCTCACACTCTTTGTCTCTCAAATAAATAAATAAACAAATCTTTTGGAAAAATGTGTTTCCCACTTGGGATACATCTTCTATAATCTCCAGTGACCAAGGCACCCACTTCACTGAGCAAACCATATGAGTCTTAACGAAACCTTGCGAACTTCTTGATCCCTTGTCTCATGCTGGTGTGGCCACCTACTCTGAGTCTCTAATGCCTTCTGTTCAAGCCTATGATCAGAAGGGGAAACAAGTCTTCCTTGGTCCCAATTCAAAGGATTCTGTTGATCAGCGGTTTAGAGCCTGGTGATCAGGTCTTTTAGAAATGTCATCAGAGAAAACCAGCTCTCGAGCCCCACTGAAAGGGAACTTACCAAGTGCTGCTGACCACTGACACTGCTATGGAGCTAGAAGGTATCAAGCCCTGGCTTCACATCACACAGCTAAAGAAGGTTCCACGTGGCATCTGGTCCTATACAGAGACCTCTGAATCAAATTGATGAGGAAGAGAAGTAGCTGACATTGAGGCAGACTATTTCTGCCCAAGACGACAGATCAAGACTTCATAGTCTAACTGAACATGAAACCCTTTCTCCTTCTTCTCCTTTCCTTTACTATGGCATTGGCCTAGAAAGATAATGACTCATCTTCATCTCCCAAGCCATTGCTAAGGGTGGGGGTGAAGGTAACCTCTGGAATTCAGAACATTTTATTTCAGGCTAGGAAAAAACAAATCTAATGGTGTCCTTAACTTTTCACAAGCAAAATAACACATCTCATTGGTTGAGTCCTCTGAACTCACATAGTCGAGTTAAAAAGGATGTCCCAGGAAGCTTTCGTGATTCAGGATTTACTCCTTGTGGCAGGTCCCTACTTCCCGGGCTAGGGGTACATGTAAATAAGGCTGTGATCAACAACCTGTCCGTAACTCTTCAAGTTGTTACAGAAACTGCTGCTAAACCCATAGTTGTCCCACAAAGATGGACTCTGGCCAAAGTTGTTCTTGCTAATAAATAGTTCTTCGTTATCTCTGAGCTGAGCAAGGAGGTATCTGTCCTGTGGCCAACACCACCTGCTGTCCCCAGATTAACTCTTGTCGGGATATTAAAACTCAATTCCATAAAAGCAAAAACAAGTCATTTGGCTTAAAAAGGTGATTCTTACCACAGGATCTTTTTTTGGCTTATGTGATTTTGTTTGGTTCGGGTGTTGGGGACCATGGTTTCAAAGTGTACCCCAGGGGCGCCTGGGTGGCACAGCGGTTAAGCGTCTGCCTTCGGCTCAGGGCGTGATCTCTGTGGATTGAGCCCCACATCAGGCTCCTCTGCTGCGGGCCAGCTTCTTCCTCTCCCGCTCCCCCTGCTTGTGTTCCCTCTCTCGATGGCTGTCTCTATCTCTGTCAAATAAATAAAATAAAAAAATTAAAAAAAAAAGTGTACCCCAAACATTGGGAGTTCTCCTGCTTATAGTAATCATAATAATCTCCCTGGCCAAAGCTGTAAATGCATGTTCCCAGCTGCTAACCACCAAGCAAATGATCACCCTGCAACTGGAACATCAGAAAAGGAACACAGAGGATGAGCAACTTAAAGAACGTGAACCTAAAGTTCTAACCTGTGAATATGACGGGGGTAAAGCAAAAACCTCATGACCTGTGAATGCCATGCCACGGACCAATGAGGGCTGCCAGAACCACAAAATGGTAGCTGAGAGTGGTGCTAAGGTCTGACATTTTGATCACATCTCTGAGTTAAGCTAAGAGTCAGATCAAAAGGAAGGAATTGTTCTAAAAAAAAAAAAAAAAAGGAGAGAATTGTTCAAAAGAAAACCACACACCCAAAATGATGTCACTTAGCTTAAGGCCCACAAGTCAGTAAACCAAGACTTAATACCTAACTCATCTCCAGTTTCAATCCCCTAGGAATGTAACCTTTAACCAGTCAGCATGGAATTTCCTGGTCAATACTAGAAAATGCATTGATAGACCCCTTCCATTCCCCGTAGGAGGGCAACCTTGCCTAAACACTGCATTCCTTGCTAAGAAATTTCTTTCTTCTTTTTGTTATGCCCCTCTATGCCTTTAATAAACTTTCTTTCATTTAGCTCCCCTCTACTGGCTAGATGGGATGCTGCCCTGACGCGGAATCACTTAATTAAACCAAGTAGATTGTCAGATTTACTTGATTGAATTTTATTTTATTTTTTTAACAGATTTATAAGCAGAGTTAATAAAATCCACTTTGGGTTGCTCTCTGGAACCCTGAGCTCATAGGAAATCAGTCATAATGCCCCAGAATGTAAAAGTTATCCACGAAGGAGAGCTATTCTACTTTGATTTGTTTTGCTGCATTTTACTTTCTGTGTGGCATACCTGGCACATACTGATAAATAAAACAATTGATCGGAGCTACAAGGAGCCAAAATTGTAAGGGCAGAAATGATTTCATAAGAAAAACGTTTCCCTGGCCCAGTGCCTGAAAACCTCCTTTCTGCATACAGTGATCAGGCCACCTTTGAGTTTTTAGACTCTTAGTAGAAAGACACAACATTCCTATTTTGAATGTTTCATGTAGAACTCAGTACCTGGCTCTACACAAATTATCTTAAAGTTCATAGTCATTGCTTCATTTTATCTGGTCTTAATTCCTTGTAATAACATTCAGCTAGATATCCTACAGCAAAATGCCATTTGTCCAGTGTCATGGAGTTCTATCAGCCAATGTTTTTCATTCCATACCATAGAACCAGCTCCAGCTAGCTGGAGATAAATGTCTTTCTTTCAGGATATCAATGTGGGAGGGATTTTTCACCTGTGGCCTAGTAATCAGGGACATATTCCAAATTACAGCACCTGCTGCTGAGACCCGGGTAAACTAAGTTAATGGAGCATCAGCTGACCTTTCCCTTCTTTTCTATTTTTTCCCAGTTTTATTGAGATGTAATTGACATACGTTATCTAAGTTTAAGGTGTGTAACGTAATGATTCGATACATGTGTATACAGTAAAATGATTATCACAATGAGCTTAGTTAAAATCCATCACCTCACACAGTTCCAATTTTTTTCTCTTGTGAGAACTTTTAAGATGTACTCTCTTAGCCGTGTTCAAATAAACAATACAGCGTTATTAACTATAGCCAGCATGCTATACTTTACATCCCCAGAATCAGTTAATCTTACAACTGGAAGTTTGTACCTTTTGACCACCTTCGCCCAGTTTTCCTACCCCCCAACTCCCCACCTCTGGCAGTGATCAATCTGTTCTCCATATCTCTGAGTTTGGTTTTTTTGCAGATTCCACGTGTAAGTGAATATAGTATTTGTCTTTGTCTCTCTGGCTTATTTCATTTAGCATAACACCTTCAGGGTCCATCCATGTTGTCACAAATGGCAGAATTTCCTGGGTTTTTCTATGGCTGAGTAATATTTCATTGTGTACATATACCACATTTTCTTTATCCAGTCATCTCTCAGTAGACACTTAGGTTGTTTCCAGGTATTATATTCTTAGCTATTAGAAATAATGCTGCAGGGGCGCCTGGGTGGCAGAGCGGTTAAGCGTCTGCCTTCACGCTCAGGGCGTGATCCTGGCGTTATGGGATCGAGCCCCACATCAGGCTTTTCTGTTGTGAGCCTGCTTCTTCCTCTCCCACTTCCCCTACTTGTGTTCCCTCTCTCACTGGCTGTCTCTATCTCTGTCGAATAAATAAATAAAATATTTTTTAAAAAAATAAAAAAAATAAAAAAAAATAATGCTGCAATGAACATGGGGGTACAGATATCTTTTAAGAATAGTGATTTTGTTTCCTTCAGATATATGCCTGGAAGTGGGATTGCTGGATCACATGGTAGTTCTATTTTTAATTTTTTTAGGAACCTCCATACCATTTTCCATAGTGGCTATAACAGCTTACATTCCCACCAACGTATATGCTTGATGATAAGGGCTATCCTTCTGGATAGATTACACTGTGACGTGAAGCAAGAAGAGAGATTGGGAGTAGTGATAGGCAGGGGGGAGGAAGGAAGCATGTGTAGCAGTTGGCTCGGACGCGAGAATCCGACCCTTGGCCTACCTCTGATTTCACCTGTAGCTGTGCAGAGGACAGTTCTGGAGGGCTCAGACTCGCCTCGCACTGGCGGTGCCCCATCTCACGCCTACTGAAGAGTCTTCCTGCATTTGAGTTCTTCTGCATTCTGCCCAGGGCCTTCGTAGGACAGGCTAGTGCCATCTGTAGGAGTAGGAATTTCACGCCCCCAAGGGCAAACTTCAGCCAATTCAGCACAAGGTACAGTGGGGTGGGTAAATCCTCCAGCCTCCCCATCTTTAGGTAGACAGTCTGGAGGAGCAATGATCAGGTTACTGCTATAGGTAACTGAGGCTTAATATTTTGGGACCTCCTGAGAAATCCTGTTGAAGATACCTCAGAATTGTCCCACTGAAGGACAAGAAGACTAGGGCATTCAGGGTATCAACTGCCCCCCCCACAGTAGCAGGTGAACTCTGGTGGGTCAAAGGGATACGGGAAATGCTATTAGCAGCATCAGCCATAGTCACCCTTACTAATCCCCAGATCTGCTCATGCCGCACCCTGATTCTACTCTCTTCATGATGCCTAAGGGTAAAAGCGAGAGTCCCTGCTGCTGCAGCTATGGCAGTTAATGGGGAAACCAAAGTCCCTTTGGCCTCAGCTACACCCAAAGCCACTGATTTTATTTTCTCCTTCCCCTTGCACCTGTTCCAGTTTCATCTCAAACTCAGTCAGAACTTTTGCCATCCTAGGTTGCTCTCCCTTGAGACAATGCAGATCTTTGAGATGTTTGAATCCCTGGTGTCCTTAACCTTGTCAGTCCTTAGTTGCTGAAACTGCCCTTCCTTCGGGCACAGAATTATCAGAGGCTTCTTGATAGATCTACTGATTTCAGACCATGCCCACTGTTACAACAAAACCGTTAGAATCTCAGGATTGTCAGTACTGATTACCACCCCCAGTACACTAACACTTTTTTTTTAGCCTTATATAGTCTGTTGACATGAGAGCAACAGTCATGACTTTAGATTCAGTGGAACCCTAATTGTGTCCCCTGGTAGAAGTGTTACCTCCTCGGAGACCAGGACCTTTAATTCCGTAGACCCTGAAGTTATAGGAATAGGAAATTAAAACTCCGTAATTGGGACAGTGATGGTGAGAGTAGTCAGTCCAACTTCCACCCCTTGGTTCCACCCTTGTATTTAGCTACCAAAGACAAAGCACTACATGATAATCTACTGGGGACAAAGCACCACGTAACATCCTTTGACCTTTAAAAGTGTTATTCTCCAAGCTGGAGCCTTGTCTGTGTCTTTAAGAGGACATTCCAACTTTTTATCATGCTGGCAGCTTCTAGGTGGTGTAATACATGGTAGAACAAATGGATTCCATGGTCACTGCCCACTGTCACACCTTCTTATGGTAAAGTAAATGTCTGGGTCCCTTGGTCCAAGGCATCATTAGGCAGGATCTTACATCAGTAATTCAGAAATTCTCCTTTCAGTTAGGTGTTAGCCAAGACATTGTGGGCAGAGATGGCAAACCTGTAACTGGAATACTTACCAGTCTCAAGTAGAAAGAATTACTTTTCCTCTAGGGTAGAAGGAGTCAATGGAATCAACTTGCCACCAATGAGCTGGTTAGTATCCTTGAATGGCAGTATCAGATCAAGTGCTCAACACTGTTTCCTGTGCTAACATGTTGGATATTGAGCAATGGCAATTACTAGATCAGCTAAGTGACAGAGAGCACAACAACAGCTGGACCCATAGAGTATCTATGCTTGACACCATTGCCACACTTTTCACGGGCCCACTCTGTAAGTAGTATGGTGGCTGAGGACAGACTGGCTGATCTCTGATGGCTGAGTTATCATGTCCACTTTTTCAGTGTATTCTCTGTGGTGGTTACTCTCCGATGACCACTTATCCACTGACTCCCACCCCCTATCAGTTAAAAGTTTTCCCCAGAAGCAAAATTCCACCCACACTTCTGAAGTGTGCTTGCACACAATCAAGCAAACTCCCATATTATCAAAGAAGGCCTTCGGCAGTAAAGAGGAGAAATGCAGGTGCTTGAGGAGGGAAGCTGTCAGGCTGCCAGGAACTGTCTGCAGCTGTAGGTATGGATGTGGGGTGGGGTATTAAAAGCATCTGCTACACAGAGAATATGTGTCAAATTTATGCTATATTACAGAAAATAGAGGTTTGGACAAAAGCTTTCCAGGCACAAGCAAGATTAAAAGAAATTAAATAGAAGCTATATAGAGATACAACAAAAAGAAGATAAAGGAATATATATGCAAAAGACAAGTGAATTCCTGTAAGCGGACTAGAACTCAAGAAACAGAAACAGATTCTCTTAGAGTGTGTACTATAGAAGAGTTTAACAAGAATATCACTTTGGTAAAGTAAGAGTAAAAGACAAGATGATATAAAACATGGCATGGCTGGGGCGCCTGGGTGGCACAGTGGTTGGGCGTCTGCCTTCAGCTCAGGGCGTGATATCTGCGTTATGGGATCGAGCCCCACATCAGGCTCCTCCGCTATGAGCCTGTTCTTCCTCTCCCACTCCCCCTGCTTGTGTTCCCTCTCTCGCTGGCTCTCTCTCTCTCTGTCAAATAAATAAATGAAATCTTAAAACAACAACAACAACAACAACAACAAAAACATGGCATGGAAAAGGGGACGCAGAACAATAAAAGCATGCTTAAAATGCCCAAAAACCTTCCCCGTTTATATCAGATAAGTAACCAAGGTCCAGCAAAGGATGAAATCGATGTGCCTGAATTTTATATTAATGGTATGAAGGAACGTCTTAAGATAAAAAGAGTGAATATATAAGAAAAACAAGAGAAATAAGGGGCGCCTGGGTGGCACAGTGGTTAAGCGTCTGCCTCCAGCTCAGGGCATGATCCCGGCGTTACAGGATCGAGCCCCACATCAGGCTCCTCTGCTATGAGCCTGCTTCTTCCTCTCCCGCTCCCCCTGCTTGTGTTCCCTCTCTCGCTGGCTGTCTCTATCTCTGTCGAATAAATAAATAAAATCTTTAAAAAAAAAAAAAAGAAAAAAAAAGAAAAACAAGAGAAATAAAATGAATGAAGACAATATGCTAGACAGGGAGGACAAAGACAATTCATCTTAAATATATTTGTGTACTTGAAGAAAAAAGAAACAATAATGGGGAAAAATGTATTCAGAGATTTATAATCATAAAATTCCCCTCAAAAGAGAAAGAACAGAATCTATAAACTTGAAAGAGCACACTACATACCAGGTAAAATTGGTACAACATGACATCATGACACAGTTTGGTTCAACTACTAAACTTCAGGAATAAAGGTATCTATGTGTGTACCACATTTCATAACAAAATATATAAATCAAAAAATAAATAAAGGGAGACTTCTGGACACGAAAAAATATCATAAATAAGGTCAAAAATTCCGGATTACCCAAGACTTGTACCTAGAAAATTTAATTCCAGAAGACATTGGAAAAATGTGTACCAAGTTCTGAAGGGTAGGTCCACAAATATACTCAGACAAGCATAAAAACACAGAAATTTTCAGCCATGTAAAATCTCAGGCTTCTTTAAAATGCGGAACTTGAGGAAACAAACTGAGTTGCTGGAGGAGAGGTGGATAGGGGACAGTGGTAACTGGGTGATGGGCATTATGGAGGACACTTGATGTAATGAGTTTTGGGTGTTATATGGAACTGATAAATCACTAGATTCCAGCCCTGAAACTAACAATTCACTCTATGTTAACTAAATTGAATTTAAATAAAGAATTTTTTTAAAAAAACATGTCTTCCAAAAACCTACTTAATGATGAAATCTAGCCCTGTAAGCAGGGGATCAAAACAGTTCAGAGTTCAGGAATCTGAAATGGCAAAAATCAATGTAAAAAGGATCGGTGATGTGCTCCAAATCTATTTAAAGTAGCTCTAAGCAACCGGATAAATGCTTTTTTTTGTTTCAGAGAAAAACATAAATATTGACTGAACAATTAAATGAAAGTCATTAAGGATATAACAAAGCCAAAACATTACAAACCAACTTGACCTAATATTTATAAAACACTATACCCAACAATTTCAGAATACGTACTCTTTTCAGACCATGTGGAATGTTTATTAAAAAAGACCATATACTATGCTATAAAATAAATCTCAATAAAATGAAAAGTACTAAGATCATATGGAGTAATATCTGTGACCATAATGGAAATAATTAGAAGCCAATAAAGAAAGATACATGAAAAATACCCAAATGTTTGGAATTAACAGTACATTTCTAAACCTGTGGATAAAAGATTAAATCACAATAGAAATTAGAAAATATTTTTAACTGAATGAAAATGAAAAAGTAATACCACAAAATTTGTTGGATGAAGATAAAACAGTCTTACAAGATAATTTAAACAATATTAATTGTTTAAATGATTACTTTTTAAAGAAATCTCTAAAGTCAATGAGCAAAGCTTTAAGCCAAGAAAAAGAAGAACAAATTCAATCCAAAATAGAAGGAAAGAAATATTAAAGTTAGAGCAGAAATTAGTGACACTGAAATAGAAAAATAACAAGGAGAAATCAATAAAAACAAAGTTTGTTTCTTTGTTTTTTGTTGTTTGCTTGAGAGAGAGAGAGAGAGAGAGAGAGAGAGGCAGGTGGAGGGGCAGAGAAAGAATCCTAAGCAGGTTCCACGCTCAGGGCAGAGCCCAAAACAGGACTCGATCTCAAGACCCTGAGATTGTGACCTGAGCTGAAATCAAGAGTCAGACAACTCTGACTGAGCCACCCAGGCGGCCCTAACACCTGTTTCTTTGAAAGAGTTAAATGGATAACTCTCTAGTTAGAGACATTATAGCTATTAAAAAGCTAGTAAGGAAATATTACAAACAATTTGGATCCCATAAATTTGACAAAACAGATGAAATGAAAAATTCATTGAAATACACAAATTTCTAAAACTTAGGACAAAGTATAGGACTATAAATCAGTGCAGCCACTTTGGAAAATAGTATGGAGTTTCCTCCAAAAATTAAAAATAGAGCTACCCTACAGTCCAGCAATTCCACTTCTGGGTATTTATCTGAAGGAAATAAAAACACCAAGTGGAAAAGATATCTTCACCCCATTTATTGCAGCATCATTTATAACAGCCAAGACATGGAAGCGACCTAAGTGTCCAACAGTGGATGAATAAAGAAAATGTATATATACCATGGAATATTATTCAGCCATAAAAAGGGAAGAAAATCTTGTCATTTGTGCCAACATGGGTGTACCTTGAGGATGTTATGCTAAGTGAAATAAGTCAGAAGAGAAAAATAAATACTATATGATCTTTATATGTGAAAACAAAACAACACTACTCATAGACACAGAGAACTGATAGGTGGTTGCCGGAGGCAGAGGGTAGAGGGGTGGACAAAATGGGTGAAGGTGGTCAAAAGGTACAAAATAAATAAGTCCTGAGGATGTAATGTACAGCATGATGTCTATAGTTCATAGTATTGTATTGTATATTTGAAATTTGCTATGTTGTATTATATATTTGAAAGAGTCAATCTTAAAAGTTCTCATCACAAGAAAAAAATTCATAACTAGACTTATTGTGATCATTCCTCAATATACACAAGTATCAAATTGTCATGTTGTACACATGAAACTAATAAAACGGTATACCTCAAATATATCTCAGTACTAAATAAATAAATACAAAGATAGATATCATACAAGGTATCTCTTCTGACTACAACAGGATGAATTTAGAAGTAAATGAATAACAGAAGGAAAACTGGCAAATTCACGAATTTCTGGAAATTAAAGAGCACTCTCTTAAACAACCAGTGGATCAAAGAAGACATCACAAGGGAAATTAAGTAATATTTAGAGATGAATGAAAATGAATACACAGGGGCGCCTGGGTGGCACAGCGGTTAAGCGTCTGCCTTCGGCTCAGGGCGTGATCCCGGCATTGTGGGATCGAGCCCCCACATCAGGCTCCTCCGCTGTGAGCCTGCTTCTTCCTCTCCCACTCCCCCTGCTTGTGTTCCCTCTCTCGCTGGCTGTCTCTATCTCTGTTGAATAAATAAATAAAATCTTAAAAAAAAAAAAAAAGAAAATGAATACACAAAATCCCAAAATTTATGAGACACAGCGAAAGCACTGCTAAGGGGAAACTTACAGCTATAACCTCTTACCTTAAAAAACAAAAAAGTTCTCCAATCAACAACCTAACTTTATAACTTAAGGAACCAGAAAAATAACAATTGTAGGACAAAAGCTTCACAACATTGGGTTTGACAATATCAAGGCACAGGTAACAGAAGGAAAAATAAACAAATTGGACTTCATGAAAATTTTAAAAATTTGTACATTAAAGGATACTATCAACAGAGTAAAAAGACAACCCACAGAATGGAAGTAAATATTTGCAAATCATCTCTAATAAGGGTAATATCCAGAACATACAGAGAGCTTATAAAACTTACAACACAAAACAAGCAAATCAATATAAAAACAGGCAAAGGGTAAATATCCAGTAATGCAATTGCTGGATCATAGGGTAGTTCTATTTTTAATGTCTTGAGGAACCTCTGTACTGTTTTCCAGAGTGGCTGCACCAGCTTGCATTTCCACCAACAGTGTAAAAGCGTTCCCCTTTCTCCACATCCTCACCAACACTTGTTGTTTCCTGTCTTGTTAATTTTTGCCATTCTAACTGGCGTAAGATGGTATCTCATTGTGGTTTTGATTTGTATTTTCCTGATGGCTAGTGATGTTGAACATTTTTTCATGTGTCTGTTAGTCATTTGTATGTTACCCCAAAGATACAGACATAGTGAAAAGAAGGGGCATATGCACCCCAATGATTATAGCAGCAATGTCCACAATAGCCAAACCATGGAAGGAGCTGAGATGTCCTTCAACAGATGAATGGATAAAGAAGATGTGGTTCATATATACCACGGAATATTACTCAGCCATCAGAAAGGATGAATACCCACCATTTGCATCGACATGGATGGAACTGGAGGGGATTACACTAAGTGAAACAAGTCAAGCAGAGAAAGACCATTATCATATGGTTTCACTCATATGTGGAACATAAGGAATAGTGCAGAGGATCACAGGATAAGGGAGAGAAAACTGAATGGGAAGAGATCAGAGAAGGAGACAAACCATGAGAGACTCTAGACTCCAAGAACCAAGCTAAGGGTTACAGAAGGGAGGGGGGTGAGGGGATGGGGTAACCGGGTGATGGGTATTAAGGAGGGCATGTGTGGTGATGAGCACTGGGTGTTATACTCAACCAATGAATCATTGAAATATATATATAGTCTATATATAACATATATACAGGCAAAGGACTTGAATAGTTCTCCAAAGATGTACAAATGGCTCGTAAGCACAAGAAAAGATATTCACCATCACGAATCAATCTGGAAAGGCACATCAAAACCACAATGAGGTGTCACCTTACAGCTGTCAGAATGACTAAAATCAATAACACAAAAAACAATAGGTGTTGGTGAGGGTGTGGAGAAAGGGGAACCCTCTTGCTCTGTTAGTGGGAATGCAAACTGGTGCAACCACTGTGGAAAACAGTATGGAGTTTCCTCAAAAAGTTAAAACTAGAACTACCCTAGGATCCAGTAATTGTATTACTGGGTATTTACACATAGAATACAAAAATATGAATTCAAAGGATTACATGCACTCTGATGTTATTGCAGCGTTATTTACAACAGCCAAATTATGGGAAGAGCCCAAGTGTCCATTGATAGATGAATGGGTAAAGAAGATGTCATATATATACAATGAAATATTATTCATCCATAAAAAAGAATGAAATCTTGCCATTTGCAACAACATGGACGGAGCTAGAGGGTGTAATGCTAAGTGAAATAGGTCAGTCAGAGAAAGACAAACGCCCTATGATTTCACTCATATGTAGAATTATAGAAACAAAACAAATGATCATAGGGGAAAAAAGACAGGCAAACCAAGAAACAGACTCTTAACTGTAGAGAACAAACTGATGGCTCCCCAAGGGGAAGCAGAGGGGGGAGCGTAAAAGAGGTGAAAGGGATTAGAAGCACAGTTATGACGAGCACTGAGTAACGTAAGGAACTGTTATCACTGTATTGTGCACCTGACACTAACATAACACTGTATGTTCATTATACTGGAATTAAAATAAACAAACTGAGTATTAAAGAGTTCATCCTTCCTTTATTCATTCTTTTTACCTTTTCCTTTAAGTCCTTTTCTGATAATAATTTGGTTGTAAGGACTTCTAGATATTTCACATCACATTGTTAGTGCTTGGCGTATATTTTCCTCCAGGTGTTAAATGAGTGGCATCTTGCAAGCTAGACAACCTGGTGCCTGCTTACAATCAGCACAGACCAAGAGAAGCCCGTGTGTGCCCCCAACAATTAAATTCTGGAATAGGGACACCGTTTTTATGGCTTCAGTCATGCAATGTTTTCTCCTTACCTAGAAATCTGAAGCAAATATTGTTCAATGTGGTATGAACATAAAAAGGGTTTTGGAAGAATTACAGCTTCTGTTGGCAAATACACCAGAGTCCATTATCTGCTTAAAAGCTCCCCTGCTTCTTCCAGGTTGCACCTCTCTGTTTTTCTCTCCTGTGACGTCATCAGAAATTTCTATTCCTTTGTTAGTTGGGTCAAAACAAGAACTGTAGTTCTTAGCGTCTTTGTACACTGAACATAGCTTTTTGTCATTGTTTTCTTCTCTCGACTTTTTCTTTTTTGTTTCTCGTTGAAGGAAATTTCCAATATAGCTGTGCATAAAGTCTCTTTACGAGTTAGAAGATTCTCCCCCTCACAAGGCTGGCCGACCTATGGCCATTGAGGAACATCCTGTCTTGTACTTTGTCACGTAGAAACAGACTAGGATACAATTGTTATTACCCTTGTCAAAGAAAAGTGGTAGATTTTCTAAAGGATTCGAAGAAATAAAATCAACATGCCAAAACATGCTAATACCTCAGGGGCCCAGCACCACTTGGAAATAAACTAGCTCACATAAGTAAACTTCCCAGATAACTGAACATTGCCGCTGCCAGTACAATTATTACATTTTAGTATAATGGAGAGATGATCTCAGGGCTTGTGACATTGGTAGGGTGGGAGGCCCCTTCAATCAGTAGCCTCACTCCTCCACTTGGCTAAAATTTGGCCTGCCTTTTATAGTCTGTTCCCTCTTTTTCTGTTAGAGTCACCTCTCGCTAGCAGTACCCTACCTCCCTACTCCAATTTACTTCTATTCTACTATCGCATAGAAACAAAATGACCATACTTGTTGAATTGTGTCCTAAATAAAAGCCTAGTGAAATTCTGGGACATGTTCCTTAGTTGTCCTCCTGCTGTTGCTTTGGGAGGCCTGATGCCTCTTAAAATCTTTTCTTCCTTGGTACGGCTGCATAGGCAAAACATACCATTTTTTCATTCACTCATTCAACAAACAATTATCATGTGCCTCTATGCTCCTGGACATACAGTAGCATATAGAGCACACACCAGTCCTCGCGTATGTAGAGTTTAAAATCTAGTCAGGCAAAGGGATATTGTGAAGAGAGCTTCAAAAAGCACTGTGAGAGCATGAAAGAGGGGAATTAATCTACACACATAACTCAGAATTCAAATTTCAAAAAGAAAAAAAAAACCCTGAATTTCGAAAGGACCACTTTGCAGCCAGGAAACCATAATAGTCCTATTAGAGGCATGAGTCAGAGGCTGTTCAGGGAATGAGTTGTTTCTGGCAGCAGCAGCCTGTTCTGGAAGCAGGTCTGGTCCCATGCACAGCCTCATTCTCTGGGGCCCTAACAAGAGACCTGCCCCCAACCCCTTCACACCCTTCCCGTCTATCCCCTCAGCTGCTATGCAAACAATCTTCACCAGCCACTGAGTTACTGGGGAAGGATGTGAGTAGTTGAGGGGTTTGGACTGGCATCCACAGCTGGCAGGAGAAAGATGCCCTGGCTATGGCTTCCCCTCCAGGGAGTCGTGGGAGTCAGCATGGGAACCTTGCTTTCGAGAATAAATAAAATGTGGGGATGTGGAGCCCTCTCAGAATAGTTTCAAATTTGAAGAGACAGCGAAGAAAGAGAAATGTGACCATTTCGGTGAGGTGAGCATTATGGTCGCTGGTAGAAACATCAAGTTCGCAATTTAGTTTAGGAAAATCTGAACCAGTATTTTCTATTCTTCTTTCTCTACAGTTCCAAATTTTGTGCCAGCAAAGTGAAAAGCCCTCCTCTTCCCACCCTGCACCTCTCCAAACCTCCCAGTTGTTTTGCTTGTGAAAAGAATATAAGCAGTTGGCTGTCTTTAATGACTCTTGACAATAAGCAGGGCAATAGGCTAAATTATTTAAGAATGAAAAAAAATCTGGAAAAACATTTAACAAGCTAACTGGTGGTTTCTGATGTGTTCCAAAATGAGAGGCATTGAAATAGAAAGGCCTCTCTGCTTCCCATTCAAGCAGGAACTCGAGATATCAAGTCCCAAACCAGGGCCCCTGGAGCAGTAAGATGAGGTCACAGCTGACCACATGAGTGGACTTTAGCCAAGAAAACTCTTTGAAGGTATCCCTTCTGGTGACAGAACAGATTGTCCTCTGAGGTTGAAGCAAACACAGTTAAAAAAAACACTTGGGAAAAGCCATTGCACATGGCACAGGGATGATAAAATGCCTGCTGCTGGTTTCAGCTACTGACTGCAGGCTTCGTGCCATTTCCCCTCAACTCATTCCTGTGCTTACCAGAACCTTCCATTGTGAAGAAGAGTCTGATGGGTATCAAATGGGTCTGTTCATCATGAAAATGATATGAAGACTCCTTCCACTTCATAAGAACCCAGGAGTTGAAAACGTATGTATAATCAGAGACTCCCAGCTCTCCATCCATCAGAATCATCTCCCTAAAAGGTCTCATTCACTACCCAATGGTCAGAAGCCTCCCCCACCCACACATCAGATATAAATACTTTATAAATAGCCTTGATGACATGAGCCTTGTCTGGCCATAGCGCTCTGTTCACTGCAGCCCAGTTCCCACGCTCCTTCAACACATATGTTCTTGACCTCCACAGACTATCTACTCTGCCGGGTGCACTTGCTCGTCCTACTTACACCTCCAGGTGAACTTGAGTCCTGTCTTTTTCATGGAGCCCTCTCTCCCACAATTGATAAACATTTGACTTCTACCCCATTTTTCTTAGATCTCTTTACTTCAGGGAGTCCCAAATGACACCAGGGTCATGGTGTCAGACCTAACAACCTGTAGAAAACTACTTGCCTGAAACCTTCCCTTTGCTCCAAGGTAGGGAGGAGAGGAGGGTATTCTCTACCAAACTTTCACTCATGGCCAGTCTTCTCACCCTCCTAGGACCTGTGGACCTAAGACAGAGTTAAACAATCTAGATCACAGGTGTCAGCAATCTAACAGATTGGTCTGTGAGTTCCGCCCTCACCTCCCCTCCCTGGCCCTGCCTTTGAAAAGTTTCCACAAAATGGTGATAATATATCCACCTTTCCTTGTGGGTCTCTCCCATGAAGGCTTCTACCCTTGGTAGTACCTTGGACCCAACATATATCCATCCCCATGCACCTTTCTACTTCCCAGCTTTTCCCCTTGTTCTCCTGATGCTTAGAAAACCCTTGCCCTCCTTTCCAATCGGATAGACATCTCCCCAGCCTTCTCAAGTTTGGGCTCAAATGTAACTCCTTTCTTCACTTTCTCTTTACTGAACTTTTGGACAATATTAATTACTCTCTCTTCCCTTATTCTCAAGGTATATGATTCTTCACTCTATTTTAGAACTTTACAGTTGTATATAGTCAACTATTTATACATCTATCACTCCCAGCCCCTGGAGAGGAAGAACTGTCTTATTTAATTGTTTTATCCCCAGTTCCTAATATTCTGCCAATCACATAGTAGATGTTCCATTAATGTGTGAACATTAAATGAAAATGCCTAGAGGTTCCTGAAATGGACTCAGGTGCTACACTGTCCCGCATGCATGGGGAGAAGCCCAGCCCAGGACAATATTCTGCTATTTCTGATGCTGGCTAGTGATCCCCTCTTGCTCTGCCGTATCAGCAAACTATTTCTTCTTATTGCAGCTCTGACACTCGCTTCTGGTTACGCTTCCTCTGCAGACCTAGAGCAGACCCACTTCTCCAGCTTTATTTCTGTGAACTCTCTCTGCACAAGCCAAGCGCTTGCTTGCCACCTCTGAGCCTCAGTTTCCTTCTCTGATAAACCTACCTGTAGCACTGCTGCATGGAGGAAAAGAAAATGTGTATGTAAAAAGTGTTTTGAACTGAAATAGCAAACAATAACGAACAGCAAACAATAATGCAAACAAAAGAAACTCTAAGTGCATATTTTACAGTAAAATGTATTTCTAATCAAAAATAGTCATGATACAAAATAACTCACAGAATATGAATTCAAAGGAGACTGGAATATATCTATGAGTGACAAAATAGATCAAGAAAATTGTGACAAAGAAGTATGATGGAAAAAATACACTGGACTGAAAAGTTACTGAATGTTACCAATTGTCAGAAGAAAATACAAAATCTTTTCTCCTTTATTCCATGTTTAGACATGATTATTTCTCCCCATAGGCACCTCAAATCCAGTGTTCTCAAAACTGAAGTCAGAATCTCTTTCCCAAAACCCCCACACTAACTTGTTTCTATTTTTATATTCCTACTCTTGGCCAGCGCCCCTACTCTCCATCAGTCTATCAAACCTGGGAGACTCATCCTAACTCCCTGCCCCCAGCCCTATTTCATCCGCCCACCCTTCATCTAAGCCAATCCAAGTCCTGCGGAGTCTGTCCTAAAATAACTTGTGTTCTTTCTCTCCTCTTTCACAAACTCATTGCCCCTACTTTTGGTCCCTTACAATTTGTAACCTGTTCTGTTTCAGTTGTGTCCCATGAGATCTTCTGTCTACAAGTCATCCTCTTTAATGCTATTAGAGAAATCTTTCAAAGATACTAACCTTACGTGCCACTTAAAAATATTCTATGGCTCCTCATAATTCAGACTGAAGATGGAATTCCTTAACATATTATTTCAATTTTTTTTATGATTTAGCCCCTATTTATCTTTCAAGTTATACTTCTGTGCTCCTTTACATATCTTCTAATAGAGAAAACCTTCTCAGACCTTCTCAAGGTGAGCTTCCTCCTAAAGGCACCGTAACAGAGTGTGCTTACTTTAATTAGAGCATCTGTCTCACACATTGTCATCTCTTATTAGGCATCTTCCCTGCCAGACTGTATACTCTCTGCTTGTCACCTAAAATTTTTACATGAAGATATTAAGTGGAAATCTCATCGCCTCCTCATTCAGGCAGGCAGCCCATGAGTGGAGCGTTAAGAAGTAGAAGAGAACGGGAATGGGAATGAAAGAATGAAGAAGATGCTAGTCCTGACTTCGGAGAGAGAAAAGAAGAGAGTCTTGTAACCTCAGTTGTTGGATGAAGAAAGTAAAATACCATACCCAGCATACGCTTGACCACACGACCCCAGCAAGGATCAAGGAATTTAACCCTTCATATGAGTCATCTTAAAACAGACAACAAGTCTTCCCATCAGGACCTTTGCGAAAGGCAACTGACCAGACAAGCTTTTCCCCGATGGATATGAACTAATCCCACAACACAAATGTTTTACTGTGAATTATGACTTGACCACATGTCAACAGGTGATTGCTTTTAAAGAACTACAACGTTTTTTCAAGAGTTCTTAAAATGTTCTTGTCACTGAAATCTCCAAGGACAGATAAACATTTCAAAATCAACACACTGGCCCAAACAGAGTAAGAACAGATCACAAAAACAATAATGCTTGGTAAATTAAACCAGTTAAATTGAGGTCTCCGTGTTCCTCTCTCCACACAAACATCCTCGTCATTGGTCTCAACATCTAACCAAGCCCAAGTTTATACCATAAAAAATAGGACATTCTAAAATTCTACTTCTTTACGAAAGAGACTTATACAAATAAAATGAGGATTTTATCCACTTAGTCAATGCATTCTCAACCAAAATGTCTGCCCTAAAAACACCAATATTTATAAAGATCATTACACAAACTATAGTTCTGGTGTTGACTCTGCTGCCTGTGGTTTTAGATATATCCCTTTGGATATATCTGTTTTTATGACCAATATGTCCCCCTTTACCAATATGGGGTATAAAAGAGAGCTGTCTTTTTTAATATTCGAATTAAATAACTGTGCATCCCACTCCTGTATTGTGAAAAACTATACCTACCTTTTCATGGTATCTCACGTTCCAAGAGAAGGGAAAAAAATCCAAGGAGTCATTATTGTCTTCGTGATGGAAGAAAAGTAGAAACCATGAGGAGTCCGTCCACTGATGGGTGCCAGGATCTTCAGCGGTTGCTGCTGCTGGAGCATCTGTGGAAAGCAGGTGGTTGGATGGTGAGATACAATACTTGTTTATTGCTGCAACAGTGGTGACTTATGATATCTGAAGAAATCTTCTGAAGAAAGAGACCTTGGTACCAATGAAAGCTATGCCATGAGTCTGGCAAGAGTTTTGTCAATGTGGACTATAGAAGAGTAGAAAGATGGGTTAAGGTCAGCAGTACTCACTACACAGTAAGGGTACACTTACTAGTTACCCGTCTTATTCTAAATGATCATACACAGCTGTTTTTCAGAGGTTTGTCCACAGTGCCAAGGAGAATGTCATGTCTATCAGCACTCCTCATTGTGCCTTTTGCAGACTTGTGCCAATCTGGGAAACGTTTGTGACTGAACCACCATGAGACAAGTACACACAGGAGTATGCATTTAGAAACCTCGATAGCAATTTGATGCAGCCATAACACTCAAGTACGTAATTGTAGACTCACCTCATTAAACAGCAAATGGAGCAGTTCAGGGGCTGTTGATTTGGGTGAACTGCATGTAGCGTGAGCTACGTTCTAGTGACGAGGATAGGCTCAGGTTGACACATGAGATACTTTAAGGTTAAGTTTGCCAAGTGTAACCCAAATATTTATACGAGTCTTTTAAAATCTTTTAAATTTTTTTATAACATTGTTCTATTTCAATTGTTAAATATATATGTATATATACATATATATATTTTTCCTTTTATTAGGTAAATTAGGGAATAATATTTGTGTTATTGTTTCCATATCTGATATTGGCAAGCTACCTTGTATTTTCTGCAGATAACTCAGAAAAAAATTATTTAAAAACAACCATTTGAAGGCTCTGGAGAGCAATCAAAAGCAGTAGAAACTGGACGGTAGTCAATCTTTGAAAGAGAACTGAATTCAGTAGAATTTGTGTTTACATGGGTTTTTGCCTGAGAGTACTCCCCAGTCCACACAAGCCTAAAGCAACCACAAGGTAAGCAGAAATCCCCAGTCTTACTGGTTTGAGGAATAGCATGTGGAGTTTGAAGAAAGGGTCAATGAATTGAATAAGGGGTCAATAGAAATTACCCAAAATAAAAAGAGCAAAAAAAAGATTGAAAGAAGATAAACAAAACTTCAGGGACATAGAAGACAATGTCAACAAGACTAATATAATTGTAATTAGAACCCCCAGAAAAGAAAAAATGAGTAAGGAAGAAAAACTATTTGAAGAAATAATAGCCAAAGGTTTCCCAAGTTTTTGTGAAAAACATCATACAGATCCAAAAAGATCATCAGCAAACTCCCAAGGATAAATACAAACACACTTAGGCATATCCTAATCAAAAAAGTGAAGACCAAAGATAAACAGAAAATCTTGAAAGCATTAAGAGAAAAGAAACATATTACTAAAAGGAGAACAATGGTATGGATAATGGTAGACTACTCATCAGAAACAATGGAGGTAATAATATCAATCTTACACAAATTCAATAAAAGAACTATGTAAGCATCTAGCCACAGCAATAAGGCCAGTAAAAGGAGGGGAAAGGCAAAAAGATTAAAAAAGAAGAAATGAAATAATCCCCAGTCACAGACATCATAAATGTTACGTTGGAAGTTGTTAGGAAGCTACAAAACTATAAAATTAATAAGTGATTTTATCAAAATCACAGTATAAAAATCAATATTTAAAAATCTATTATATAGGATTTCTATTACTAGCAGCAAATAATTGAAAAATAAAATTTAAGAAAATTCAATTTACAATTGCATCAAAAATTATAAAACACTTAGGAATACCTTTAGCAAAAATGTGCAAAACCTCTATACTCAAAACCACAAAATATACTGAGATAAAAATTAAGACCTAAATAAATGGAGAGATATGCATTGTTCATGGATTGGGAAAACTCAGTATTGTTAAAACGTCAGCTCTCCACAAATTGAGCTATAGATTCACAGCGATCCCAGTTACAATCCCTGCAAGTATTTTTATAGACACTGACAAGATAATTCTAAATGTATATGGAGAATGAGAAAAAAAAAAAACTTGTATAACTAAAATAGTCTAAAAAAAAAAAGCACAAAGTTGGAGGACTTACACTACCTCATTTTAAGACTTACTATAAAACTATAATAATCAAGACACTACGATAATAGCATAAAGATAAATAAATATCAACGGGACAAAAGAGTCCAGAACTATACTTACACAATTAATTGACTTTCAACACAGACACCAAAGCAATGCAATGAGAACAAAAGGAAAGCCTTTTCCATACATGTATTAAAACAACTAGGTATATGTATGAAGGAGAAATGACCCTTAACTCCTATCTTATCATTCACAGAAGTTAATTTGATATAGATCATAGACCTGACAATAAAATTAAAACTGTAAAGCTTCTAGGAAGATCTAGGGAGGCTCTAAAGCAGGTAAAACTAAATTAAAGTGGTTTTTAAAAATCAGAAAG